>NC_092420.1:81285024-81885024 GCF_040894005.1 Engystomops pustulosus
GCAATACTACGGTTTATTGCAACTATTATACTACAGGTGGTCCCCTACTTAAAGACACCCGACTTACGGATGACCCCTACTTACAGTCTGACCCCTCTGGTCAGGGCCGGCTCCAGGTTTCAGTGGGCCCCTGGGCGATAGAGCCTCAGTGGGCCCCTTAACAGTGAACTTATGTAGCGACATTAAAAAAACAGAAATTTAAAATACCAAAACACATCCGCACAGCTATACAGCATATATACACACACATCCAGTATATACAACACATCCGCACAGATATACAGCATATATACACACACATCCAGTATATACAGCACATCCGCACAGATATACAGCATATATACACACACATCCAGTATATACAGCACATCCGCACAGATATACAGCATATATACACACACATCCAGTATATACAGCACATACGCACAGATATACAGCATATATACACACACATCCAGTATATACAGCACATACGCACAGATATACAGCATATATACACACACATCCAGTATATACAGCACATACGCACAGATATACAGCATATATACACACACATCCAGTATATACAGCACAAACGCACAGATATACAGCATATATACACACACATCCAGTATATACAACACATACACACTGGTATACAGCATATATACACCATACACACACATCCAGTATATACAGCATACATAAACACACATATACATGCATTTACATATGTATCAATTCTACTCACCCCAGCTGGATGTCACTCGGTCGGGACTTGGTGGCAGGAGAAGTGGACCGGGTAGGAGAGGGCGATCCGATGGGACATCAGGCGTGCAGGCCGGGCCGGACGCGAGGCGCTCTGCCAGGCCGGCATGAGGCGGCAGACGGGGCTGGATGCGAGGTCAGGTCAGATGGAAGGTGCGCGGGACGGGCCGCATGTGAAGCGGGCGGAACGCATGAGAAGCGGGCGGGCCGGGTAGCGCAGGGCGGGCCAGGGAGCGCAGGGCGAGCCGGCAATATGCGAGGTGGGCAGGACGGGGCGGGGCTGCTAAGTTCCTTTAGCAGCAGTCAAGGGAGTTAAAGGGACGTCCCGTCCCACTACCTCCCCGCCCACCTCCTGCAGTCAGCTGCGAACCTGTGCCCCGTAATATGGCGCCACATCCTCGTCGTGGGCCCCCTTGGAGCTCTGGGGCCCCGGCACTTGCCCGGGTCAGCCGGGTGCTGACGCCGGGCCTGCCTCTGGTGAAGCTCTCTGGATGCTTTGAAGCTCCCAGACTGCAATGATCAGCTGTAAGGTGTCTGTAATGAAGCTTTATTGATAATCCTTGGTCCCATTACAGCAACAAAATGTTTAACCCGTTCACGACCCGTGACGTAATAGCACGTCACGGGTTGGCCGCGGGTGCATGGAGAGGGCTCACGCGCTGAGCCCTCTCCATAGCCGGTAAGTCTTTGCTGCATATGGCGGGTGTTTTCCCGCTGATCGCCGCCGGCAAAGCTGTCGGTGGCTTCAAAAAGATGGCGCCGCCATCTTTTCGAGGATCACCGCTCCCCGTGACGTCATCGGGGAGTGGCGATCTGTCGCCATGGTAGCCTCGGGTCTCACGAAGACCCGAGGCTACTTCGGGTTAACCCATTCATTACAATGTGCTATCAGCACTGGCGCTGTCTGCTTCTTATTCTACTCTTCGTTAATGAGAGCAGCTTATCTGTTGCTGTTGAATCCCCTCAACTCTAATAATGAGGACCTTTCCTGAGGATAAGTTGTCAATCCTCATAGACCAGAAAACCCTGGGACCACCAGGAATATTAAGTAAAAAATGTAAAGTGGACACTAACGCTGTAGTCCAAAACAGCTGAATATTGTATATACAGGACGACATGCTGTGTACAAGGTCTTCTCCTGGTGACATTTCTCCCATTCACATCAGAATGATTTGTTTGCCTTTTGTCTCCTCCTTTCGCTCTTTAGGTTTGGAAGATTCTATTGTGTAATCGTCTTTTTTTTGATCATTGTTGTTATCGTCACCGGTCCTGTCCCTACTGTCACTCCCTACGCTAACCTGACATGTCTACTATTGCTGGTGTCAACCTGCATTGCATCTCCCTTCTTCTTCTCCTTTCATGAAGCTCATGGGTTCCTTTTTCTTCATGGCTATAATTATCTGAATTTCTTTTCCAGCAGAAGAAAATAACTACTACAGGGTCTGACAGTAGAGTAAGAAACCGCTAGAGACGCAGGATACAAAAGCCTGTGGAAGCAACAAGTGAAAAATGAGAGGCAGAAATATTACAATGTCGAAAAGGGATTGGGATTTTAAGGTGAATTCCATTTCAAAAATAAAAGAAAATTTTTTTCAAGTAGGGGGTTTACAATGACACCCTATTAGATGAATGGTCCATACAAAAAATATGGTGGGAAGTTGTTTCAGATTAAATCAAATCAAAAGACGAGGGGGCACTGTCTCCGTCTGGAGAAAACAAGGTTTAATCACCAGAGGCGACAGGGCTTTTTTTACTATGAGAACTGTCACTCTGTGGAATAGCCTGCCTCAGGCGCTGGTCACAGCAGGGACAGCAGAGAGCTTCAAGAAGGGTCTAGATGCCTTTTTACACCTAAATAACATTGATGGTTATGTTGTAGAGAATTGTTTCCCCTAAATCCCTTCTTCATCCAATCCCTTCCCTTCCTTGGTTGACTTTGATGGACAAGTGTCTTTTATCAACCGTATAAACTATGATAGTTTGATACTATGACATATCCCATCTTTCCAGGGCGTAACTAGGAGAGGCAGGGCCCCAAAGCAAACTTCTGAATGGTGGCCCCTTTCCACTTCAAAATATACATAATACACATGACATATATACACACATACAGTGCCATATACAGATATACAGCATATATACACACATATAGTATATACACACCACACAGCATATATACATCACAGATACATCACATATATGTTATACACATATTATGCTGTATAATGTAATGGTGCAACTTCTCCATTCTTCAGATTATGGGGCCCCCTGACACTGCGGGCCCCATAGCAGCTGCTATGGCTGCTACCACTGTAGTTTCGCCCCTGCCATCTTTATATCCCATGATGGGTACCTTTATTTTTTGTACTGAAGGTGATATGACATTTATGGGTCAAAATGTGGCTTATCATGGCTAGGGGTTAGACCTGCGGAAATTTCAGCGATCAGGTGATCACCAGACCAACTTCTTCTAAATATGAGGAACCACTATCATTTTCAAAAATGTTATGTTTTATGCATTTTTACATTTTGGTTCACCCCATGGAATGTGACTTCTCAAATTCAAAAAGTTTAACCTACCCTTAGGGCACATAATTTTTTAAGAAACATATATTTTAGTCATGGTGCTAGACATGTGAGGCGGATTGTGAGAAAAGAAGTTCCCTATAGATACGACATTCCAAAATCGGAAGTTGCTAAAAATGTCCAAAATCGTAATATATTTAAAGAAATTAAATATAAAATTAAATAAAATGGAAGTCCAATAGGACAGGGAATAAAGATGAGTGGAACTATTCGTTGGATTGTAGATTTGGTACGAATCTGGCGCTTGAACAAGTCTTTCAAAATGGTGGGTAGTTATTGCTATCATTCAGCCCAGAGCTGAGAGAGGTGGAAAAATTAAGAAAATTGTAAAACAAAAAGATAGGAGCAGCACGCTATATGGTTGCCACATGTTGACCTTCAATTGGCAACTACAAGAGTCTCCGGTATCTCTTGTTGCTACCGTGATATGTTCTTTAATTAAATGTTTTTTCCTTAAAACATTTCTTCAACGAAAGAATTTTCCATGAACAGCTTACATCAGGACTGGCCATACTAACGTCAGAGTACCCAGCTTTCCCACCCGGCTAAAATAAAAACACAGACTCTTATGTTGGGATAAAAAATGTGAGGGGTCGGCCACAGCTTTAATCTTTAAACAAAATAACCGGCGGTCCAATGGGGAACCTGAGACGCTCCTACTATCACCTAGCATGCCAGGCCCCGCCTCCGCGGGGGCATGTCCTAGTTAATTTGTCAGGTGATCTTGTGCTAACTCCAGAGAGGGTCAAGGATTCCGCCATAGGCAAAAGCTGTGACTTTTAACCAATATTCTAACAATGAAACGTAAATAACCATATTTTGCAACATAATTACAAACCCGAAAAAATTACAAAAAAACAAAAAACTAAATTGGGGAGGGCGGGTGGGATCTTTCCTGGAAAGCTCCGTGCCCGGGAATAAATATCCCAGACCTGCACCCCCGTTTGGCCCAAACGCTGCCGGGTGGGAGGGATTGCGGGCCGGGCCGTGCTCCAAAGCTATAGAGCACGGCCCGTCCTGCAACCCCCCGGCTTAAGCAGCCCGCGGGTTGGGCACATGTGGCATTCCTCCATTGTACAATGCTCCTGGGAGGCTTCATTCTACTGTATTGGGGGTCCTAAGACTTTAACTCTTCACTGAGACCTAGTAGATACTGTACATAGCACTAAGGAAGACCGGCCGCCAATGAAGGCGTTGAAAAGGAGAAGACTTCATACAGGAAGTAAAACAAAACCCAAAACCTAGAAACCCCCTCACAAACAACAACAACAACTTTCCAAATTTAAGGAACATCGATGTCCTAAAGGATGTCTAGAAGACAATTGGAGATGATTGCTATGTCCTGTCTATCCATTACAGGACAGGTTACTGCCTAGAGGAAAAGAAAATGTAAATTCCAAAAATCTTTTAAAGGGGTTGTCTCTCAAACATGACTCCTTTTCTTATGCCCTTTAAGTGCACGTAAGAAAAAAAGAAAACATTTGGTATTCGGAAATACTGGACAGAAATGGGATTCATGGTGCCAGACAATCCAATAATGTAACGTTTCAATCCACTATGGGATCTTCATCAGACACAGATTGTGAGGAGCAAAGTGGTATGAAGGTAAGCGGTAATGCCGCTGTAGCGTGGACGGGAGGAGAGATGTAGACATGACACATAAGAAGGAGCCTTCTCTTATGCAGGACGTCCGCATCTCTCCTCCCCGCCCGCACTACAGCGGCATTACCACTGAACTTCATACTACAGGCAGTCCCCGGGTTCTTAAGTTGAATTTGTATGTAAGTCGAAACTGTATATTTTATAATTGTAGTTCCAGACCAAAATTTTTTTACCCCAGTGACAATCAGAGTTTCAATTTTTTTGCTGTAATGGGACCAAGAATTATCAATAAAGCTTCATTACAAACACCTTACAGCTGATTATTGCAGTCTGGGACTATAGTAAAGCATTCAGAGACCTTCACCAGAGATCACAGGGGGCAGAGGGGTCCGTCTGTAACTAGGGGTTGTCTGTAAGTCGGGTGTCCTTAAGAAGGGAACCACCTGTACCTCGCTCCTCGCAATCCGTGTCTGATGAAGATCCCCTAGTGGATTGAAACGTTACACTATTGGATTGTCTAGCACCAGGAATAACATTTCTGTCTATGTTTTGCCAAAAAAAGTACAACATTTTTTCTTTACGGATTAAGAACGGGTTGGTGCCCTATTTGAGCACCCGAGCTACCGTAGGAGTGATGTGTGTCTTTTCTCTTTAAGGGCACATAGACATGACCGAGGGAGTCTAATAGGGGAAGCCACAGTGATGGGACACTCTTAGATGATGGACATGCCCTGTCCTTACATGTTAGGTCACGCAATAAAACATTTGTTGTGTCCAATGTGGCTAATCGCATGTGATCACCAGGGTTAAGAGTAGGCGGATCAGATAATCATCAGACCAAGGTGCTTTAAATATGATGCACCCCTTTAATTTTCCAATCTCTCACTTGACCTAAAGCAGTCTACACAAACATTATGGTTCCATGACATCATGAGTTCCCTATATACTGCAGCTAATGTGTCATTGTAACATCCTGGTTACTCATCATTCCCTCTAAACACCAGGACCAGCCTTGGTCAGCACGTCAATCCATAGGACAGATATAGATCTCGCAATACCAAGTTCTACATGACTAATCCGACGTAATCATTTGACCTTGGTATAATGAAATAAAGCCGGGAAACACACGCGCTCCCACGAGTTCACCAGGTTCTATACGACTGGTTTTATATTGAATGTACAAGTGGCTCTTACCTTCGCAGAAGTTAATTCCGTCCCCTGTATATCCACTGGCACAGTAGCAGCCGAGTATTCCCTTCTCCTCCTTACACTGAGCGTTTTCATGGCACGTCAGCTGACATTGCTGACCGCGGTCCAGCAAAATAAATGTACACACTGCAGAAAAAAAAATAAAAAATTTTAAAATATATTTAAAAAAAAAAATCCTGTGATGTTATGAAATTTACTGACACCAGAGAACAGATTGATAAAATGCGTATGGGGTTAGATGTGAGTTCAGCAGGACATATACTGCATGTGTCGGCAAACTCAACACATAAGAAATTGAAGTACATGGAAATTTTGCAACACTATTTGCTCGGTTGCATTGTACGATAGTAAAAATAGTCAAATTAAAAAAATTATTAAATAACAAAATATTATTAAGGAATTTGTGAGGAAGTGTTTTTCAACAAAACAAATGAAATGTAAATAATAAAAAAATATATAAATGAGATTAGTTGCCAAAATAATTTCACCACAAATTGTAAAACAAAAAAAAAAAAAATCTGTAAACAATATTTACATATACGGTATGTATATATTTTTCTTTTTCTAATATATATATACACGTATATATATTTATATAAAAATAGGTGTTGAAAACATGTGTAATATAAATTAAATAAAACGGAAACTAATCATTTTAAGGAACACTGTGAATATATTTGTAAATTAACCGAAAAATCGAAAGACAAAATATAATTAAACTGAAAGAATGAAAAAAGTTTTTATTTTTCTTAAATGGGTTTTCTCACGAAAACAAGGGGTCCAATGGGGTCCAGTGCTTGGCAATTTTCATCGGCTTTATTCAGATGTATGGAGCAGAACGGTCATGTGCTGCCCTCTGCTCCATTACTCTCCTGGAGCGACGAGGGGTCCGGCTGAGATACCTGTGACCCCATCGGACCCCTCGTTTTCGTGATTTGTGGGGGTCTCATCATTGAGCAAGTTAGGCCCTATCCTGTGGACCTAGATTTGTGGGAAACCCCCTTTAAAGGATGTAAACACAGTCCATAAAAGAAGTAAGGTAATACACATATTTTTCTCAAATATTGCCTGTAAGGTAGTGTTCTGGCCTTTTATACAAGTACAGTCAGTCCCTGACTTAAGAACACCTGACTTACAGACGACCCCTAGTTACAAACGGACCTCTGGATGTTGGTAATTTATTGTACTTTATTCCCAGGCTACAATAAACAGCTGTAACAGTTATCACAGGTGTCTGTAATGAAGATTTAGTGTTACTCCTGGTTCTTATGACAACCCAAAAGTTTTAAAATCCAATTGTCACAGAGACCAAAAAAATATTTTGTCTGGGGTTACAATAATAAAGTATACGGTTCTGACTTACATAAAAACTCAACTTTAGAACAAACCTTCAGAACCTATCCTGTACGTAACCCGGGACTGCCTGTAGCTGTGTATCACATAAAATTGATAGAAAATAGGCAAATATCCTTAAAAAGTACAAAAAAAAAATAAACAAGCAAAAGATAAACCTATTGATTCCAATGACATACTCATATAAAAACCTAATTTTATGAGAAAGCCTAATTATTCTGTGCCTTATAGACTGTACTCGGACCTTGCATCCAACATAGTGAAGGGGAATAGTTAAAAACCTTCCAACTTTTCAAAAAGTTTCATCCATAGGAAAGATAGACAATGGATAATTGATTGAACTTGAGGCCTACATGATATAAGGTGTCAGGTACCAGGTGACAAACAATACCCAGCCCCAAATTTCTTACCTATGAGATAGAGAAGTTTCATTTGAGGAGGCCGATCAGGAGTCCAGCGCGGAGACAGTTGATACAAGAAGCTCTGGAGCTCTCGGCCCTGTGACGCACTTGGTTTCCTCTTCAGATTTTCCTGTTTCTTTGTTTGCTCAGGAATTCTACTTCCTCCACTTTCATCGGCTCAGTAAGGAGGTCACTTAGGAGCCTTATATAAGGTCCACAACTTCGCCCCAACGCCATTCACTTTGCTTTCTTTGACTTGACATAAATTCAAAAATGCTCCTTAATTTTTTAAAAATATTTTTGAATTTTTTTGAAGTTTTTCTCAATACTTTAGTTTATTGGATGAAGGAAGGAGGTAGGATTGATGATGTCACTCCTTTGTCCTACAGATCTTGAGAAAGATTTACTTAGAATACTGCAACTGTTATGTCTGTGACAGGATGGAAAACATCGCTCCGAGATCCATTAACACTTCCTGGAACATGCGGGCGGCAAACAAAATGTACTCGAGGACAGGAGGGAATCTCCACATATTACAGATGTATTTACACATGTCCTAACTGGGCGACTTTCACATTGTGTCCCGTTTTTGTTCTTTGTTATGTGCACAGAATTTCCCAATTAAAGAAATAGAACTTTTTAAAAAAGTTTTGTAATTACCTTTACATAAACTTACCAGTCGCTGGCGCGTTCCTCGATCCGGAATGTCCGACTGGAATGCACTGTGCCACGATTCACTAAGATCATGCGCCTGATATCCTGCATGTGTCGCTTCCCCGCTCAGGTCCGCCGGAGTTTACCTTCTTCTTCCCGGTGCATGTAAGTGCTTGGTCTTGCAACATGATTTTAAAGTTAAATCCTGCGCTCAGTCCGAATCCGTCTGGCGGCAGATCGCATGAAAGCCGCCGCGATTGCGCCAAAATCCGATCGTGTGCAACACAATCCCCTTCTAAATAGCTGTCACAGCGGCGCAAATCCCCAAAATTTCCAAAATCCGACGAAAGTGCGTTCCAACGACCCTTAGTAAATAGGCCCCAATATGATTAATTTTGATAGCTCTCAACCACTTCAAAGACTTGAATGACATTTAGCTCCCTACTGCCTCTTCCTAGGGTCTAGAATCTTATTCCTATCACCCAAGCCAAATGTATATCGTGTGGGGATCTGTCACCAGATTTTACCCCTCTAAACTACTAGTCTCCTCAGGTAGAGGGATAAAATGTCCTTTCTAGAATTCCCTCTTTTATGTGAAATCTCTCACGTTCACCTATAAAAATCTCCCCCAAAGTTAGGTAAATATGACTCATTTTCATATGAGATGAGTCATGTTTAGTGGTTGCAGGGGTAGTGTCACTTCAGAAGCCCTTATCTTTGGCTATATTGTACCTAGACACATGCTGCTGGTGTCATATTAAAGATCTCATCTTTCAGAACATCCCATCAGCATACAGCAATGTGAGCTACAGAACTGGACATAAAGGCAGTTAAAAATAAGTGGGCACTAGAACTTCACATGCAGCTTACATTTGCGAGTATGCAGAGGCGTAGCTACCTAGGACGGGGAGGGAAGGGGGGTTGGGAGTGGCTCTGGGTCCCAGTAACTTTGAGGAGCCCACATAGGAGGGATACAATAAAGTTGTATGTAGGGATCAGCCATCTCCTGCTCTGCTCTCTATGGTAATACAAATGAGCCGGCTCCCGACACATGTATTACTATTAACCTTGTAGGACCTGCACATGTGTGAGGTAAGTATGTGTTTTCTGTGTGTGTTTCTGCCTGTCAGTGTGTTGCACAGTACTGCTATCCTATCCTATACATATGGGCACAGCTAAGTACCACTACCCCTATGCTCTAAATATGGGCATAGATCAGTACTGCTACCCCTATTGTGTATATATGGGCACAGCACAGTAATACTGCCCCTATCCTGTAGATATGTGCACGGCACAATACTACAACCCCTATCCTGTATATATGGGCACAGCATAGAACTACTACTCCTATCCTGTATACATGAGCACAGCACAGTATGACTACTCCTATCCTGTATATATGGGAACAACACAATACTACTACCCCTATCCTGTATATATGTACACTGCACAGTACTACTACCCCTATCCTGTATATATGGGCACAGCATAGAACTACTACTCCTATCCTGTATACATGAGCACAGCACAGTATGACTACTCCTATCCTGTATATATGGGAACAACACAATACTACTACCCCTATCCTGTATATATGTACACTGCACAGTACTACTACCCCTATCCTGTATATATGGGCACAGCATAGAACTACTACTCCTATCCTGTATACATGGGCACAGCACAGTATGACTACTCCTATCCTCTATATATGGGAACAGCTCAATACTAGTAATGATAAATCCATGTTGATGGATATAAAGTAAAGATTTTGCTTTCGTATCTGTCATCATGCACAGTTCTGTAACATGAAAGTGACAGCTTTCAATAGATACATCTTGTCGTAAACTTATAGGAAACTGTGGTGGATTTAGGGCACCAAACCACCCACAGGTCCTTATGGAGTTGTGTTTTTGTGTTTTAAATCGCACTGTATAAGTGCTCTTCATGACTGCATTAAATAAACCTCAATCCGGGGCTTTCAGCGCCTGTGTGATGCTACTATTAAAGCCTGAGTAGTTGTGGCTTCACTCCACAAGCGCAGTAGGTACACAGCATGTACTATGAAGCCGGAGTAGTACACCCTGGCTTCATTGCATAAGCGCAGTATGTACACAGCATGTACTATGAAGCCAGAGTAGTATACACTGGCTTCACAGCACCAGCGCTGTAGGTACACAGCATATGCTAAGAAGCCGAAGTAGTACACCCTGGCTTCACAGCACTAGTGCTGTAGGTATGCAGCATGTGCTATGAAGCCGGAGTAGTACACCCTTGCTTCACTGCATAAGTGCATTAGGTATACAGCATATGCTATGAAGCCGGAATAGTATCCTGGCTTCACATCACCAACGCAGTAGGTACACAGCATATGCTATGAAGCCGGAGTAGTACACACTGGCTTCACTGCACAAGCTCAGTAGGTACACAGCATGTGCTATGAAGCCGGAGTAGTACACACTGGCTTCACTGCACAAGCTCAGTAGATACACAGCATGTGCTATGTGTAATGCCTTGGTATATAGAGAGGGATCTTCTCAGAGATTATTGTAATTATTGAGACTATTATTATTATTATTATGGAGATTATTATTATTATTATTGAGATGATTATTATTATTTTTACTATTATTAATAATCATCTCCATAATAATAAAAATAATAAAATTTATAATAATAATAATAGTTTCAATAATTACAATAATAATCTCTGAGAAGATCCCTCTCTATATATCAGGGCAGTAAGTCTGTGTCACAGTGTAACACTGGCAGATAACACTTCTTAGTTACCAGAAATCCTCAGCTCTGTATCACTGGGCTTATAGCTCAGTTAGTTAAGCTCCTGTCTATGGTGCAGAGGGTTCCAGGTTTGAATCTCAGCCTGGGCAAAACTTTATTTAATTAAAGGGAACCTACCACCACGATTCTACCTATAAAGGTAGATCGGGTGGTAGGTGGATGTAAGGGACGTGAGGAGAGCTCTTTTTAGAGCTAATCTTCACATCCCCGCTAACTTTTAATAAACTTTATTCCCCTAATATGTACATTTAGTTATGCGGCTACTGGGGCATGGAGTATCCGGGCACGAGGCTACACAGCGCGGCTACTCCACGCCCCAGTAGCCACGTTACTCCTCCTACCCTGTGTGTTCGGCGCGCAGCTCCTCATAGCTGCGCGCCCCCGCCCGACATGCTGGCGTTCTGCGCATGCGCAGAACGCAGCTGAGCAGCCACAGCTGGGTAGGAGGAGTAACGTGGCTACTGGGGCGTGGAGTAGCCGCGCTGTGTAGCCTCGTGCCCGGCTACTCCACGCCCCAGTAGCCGCATAACTAAATTTACATGTTAGGGGAATAAAGTTTATTAAAAGTTAGCGGGGACGTGAGGATTAGCTCTAAAAAGAGCTCTCCTCACGTCCCTTACATCCACCTACCACCCGATCTACCTTTATAGGTAGAATCGTGGTGGTAGGTGCCCTTTAAATAAAGAGCTTGTGTCTGGGGAAGCCCTGGAGACCATATATGGAGAGATGGAGATCTGAACCTGATGACGTGGTCCCTGCTCTCCGCTAAGCCGACATTTCTCTGAAAAGGATTCCCTCCCGATGTCTGCTCTGGGGAAGCCTAGGAGATGCAGTGACCATTTAAGGACAGAAGCTGATCTGAAGCTGATGACGTGGTCCCTGCTCTCTCAGCTAAGCCGACACTTCTCTGAAAAGGATTCCCTGCCCGATGTCTGCTCTGGGGAACCCTAGGAGTTGCAGTGACCATATAAGGACAGAAGCTGATCTGAAGCTGATGACGTGGTCCCTGCTCTCTCCGCTAAGCCCGACACTTCTCTGAAAAGGATTCCCTCCCGATGTCTGTAGAAGCCATTCTGTACTGTGAGTTCAGGCTTTCAAAGTATTTACTATGGGGACACAGCGCCGGGACACAGCGGGACCTGGGGAGAAAATCCGTGACAATCTCATAGCTGCCCGTGACGTGGGGCAGAGGTAAGAAAAACGGGACTTTCCCCCCCAAAACGGGACGGTTGGGAGCTATGCTATACCTTATCTCCCCACACTTATCACTTTACTAATTCAGTGTCATTAAATCTTCTGCCCCCTTTTCATGAAATCAATGTCATTCCTGTGCACTGCCAGCTCCTGCTACACTTACAGTTTCCATAGAAACGACCTGTATACTGTCTCTGCTCTCTGGTCTGACATGTGCAGTCAGCTCCTTGTTCCCTTCTGGGGGGGGGGGGTTGCTGCACGTTTCTCTGTATGAAGAAGCTGTGCTGGCCAGGGGGATTGTGGGAGATGTAGTCTTTTAGCAGAATGGGGGCAGCCATCTTGGAGTTATGCAGCTGCAGCAGTGAGCTCTGAAGTGACAAGTGAAGGAAAAGAAAGTATACAGCCCAGGGTGGTGAGGTAAGGGTGTGCAACTATAATATATGCAAAAGAACTGGTTAGTTAAAAAAAAAAAGTACATATAGTGAACGGAGAACCCCTTTAAAACTTGCTCTATACAGGGCTGTTTTTACTTTTACAATAATTTGGGATCTTGAATGCCCACTTTTACAGGAGAGCAGGTATTTTTAACATTCATAACATGTTTTCTGGATCCATTTTTTTCTAGATGAATGAAATTTCATTCTACATTAGTCTAAGTATGTAATAATAATCTAATATTTAAGAAATTGACACCTTCCCAGCGGCTGCATTTTTCCCTTAAGTGTCATTCTTTTTTTTTCCGGTGGTTTTATTAATAAAGTTTTTCCTTTGTCTCCTTTTTTTGGAACATTTTGAAGCCTGACGGAGATCTCCTTGTTAAAGCTTCCTCACGGCTCCAGCTGCAGAGGGAGCAGATAGCATGAAAGGCCCAACTGTTATCACAAGTGATATAATGAAAGAAACAACAGCCGCTACATTACTGACACTCTCCCAGGGATCCCTATCAATGCGCTTAACTGTATTCACAGCCACACAAAACCCGTAGCGTTAAATATATCCGCTGTATAAAAGACCGACCCAGACAGACGTTCGCAGACGCGGCGGACATGATGCCGGATTTTTTTGACGATCTCATTCAGACAGGAATGACTCCCACAGACAGAGGCGGCCTCTGATCTATTAGTGAGATGTCTCGGCAAGTGACAAGTGCTCGCTCTCATATTTGTTGCACTTTATCTCTTTTAATAGAGAATAATGCAATTTTTTGTCTAGTAGTTAAAGGGATATTCCAGTTTCACCAAATAGACGATAAGTTTATGAAAAGTTATGCAATTTTGTATGAAGCTTATACTATAAGATTTATTGCTTTAGTTCAGAGGTGCCCAACCTTTTTTGCACCAGGGACCGGCTTTAAGCTAGACCAGTTTTCCATGGCCCGGTGGGGGTGGGGGCGGGGCTTTGGTCATATGGGGTGGGGTTATGGAGGGGTGGAGCTTATAATATAAGATATCGCCGAGTGTCCGGACCAGATCCATCATATCGGTTTGGTGTAAAAATAAAGCAATGCAAAATGCATACAGCGTACCGCCATGTAGTATAAAATGCATACAGCGTATCGCCATGTAGTATAAAATGCATACAGTGTATCGCCATGTAGTATAAAATGTATACAGCGTATCGCCATGTAGTATAAAATGCATACAGCGTATCGCCATGTAGTATAAAATGCATACAGAATACCGCCATGTAGTATAAAATGCATACAGAATACCGCCATGTAGTATAAAATGCATACAGCGTATCGCCATGTAGTATAAAATGCATACAGCGTATCGCCATGTAGTATAAAATGCATACAGCGTATCGCCATGTAGTATAAAATGTATACAGAATACCGCCATGTAGTATAAAATGCATACAGCGTATCGCCATGTAGTATAAAATGCATACAGCGTATCGCCATGTAGTATAAAATGTATACAGAATACCGCCATGTAGTATAAAATGTATACAGAATACCGCCATGTAGTATAAAATGCATACAGAATACCGCCATGTAGTATAAAATGCATACAGAATACCGCCATGTAGTATAAAATGCATACAGCGTATCGCCATGTAGTATAAAATGCATACAGCGTATCGCCATGTAGTATAAAATGTATACAGAATACCGCCATGTAGTATAAAATGTATACAGAATACCGCCATGTAGTATAAAATGCATACAGAATACCGCCATGTAGTATAAAATGCATACAGAATACCGCCATGTAGTATAAAATGCATACAGCGTATCGCCATGTAGTATAAAATGCATACAGCGTATCGCCATGTAGTATAAAATGTATACAGAATACCGCCATGTAGTATAAAATGCATACAGCGTATCGCCATGTAGTATAAAATGCATACAGCGTATCGCCATGTAGTATAAAATGTATACAGAATACCGCCATGTAGTATAAAATGCATACAGAATACCGCCATGTAGTATAAAATGCATACAGAATACCGCCATGTAGTATAAAATGCATCCAGCGTGCCACCAAGTAGTATAAAATGCATCCAGCGTGCCACCAAGTAGTATAAAATAGATACAACGTACCGCAGAGTAGTATAAAATGCATACAGCGTATCGCCATGTAGTATAAAATGCATACAGAATACCGCCATGTAGTATAAAATGCATCCAGCGTGCCACCAAGTAGTATAAAATGCATACAGCATGCCACCAAGTATTATAAAATAGATACAACGTACCGCCAAGTAGTATAAAATGCACACCGAGTACTGCCATGTAGTACAAAATAGAAGCCCTGATAAATATCACAAATGCTGCATATACATACAGCATATATACACATAAACAAACAGTAGATACAGCATATACACACACACACACATATACATATATACACACACATATACATATATACAAACACATATATATATACACACACATATTACATATATTTACACATATATACACTTATTACACATATATACACATATTACACATATATATGCAAAGATAAAGTAACCTTACCTCTCTATTGTGTTCCTGGAAATTTCGGTGCCTTGTCCTGCAGCGGTGGTGGCGCGGTGAGGTAGCCGGGAGCGGGTAGGTCGTGAGAGCCGGGAGGCTAGGGAGCCTGGAGCTTAAGCGGGGGCAGGGGGAGCAGGGAGCCGGGAGCCGAGAGCCTGGAGGGGGCGGGGGGGACGTTAGCGGAGCCGGGTTGAGACGGGAGTGAAAGGGGAGCCGAGAGCCGAAAGCGGGTAGGTGAAGAACCGAGAGCGGGGGGGGGGGGGGGGGGCAGAGGGAGTGGTAGGGGAGCGTGGAGCTTGAGCAGGGGCAGGGAGCCGTGAGCCGGGAGCGGAGAGCGGAGGGAACGTGGAGCTTCAGCAGGGGCAGGGAGCCGAGAGCCGGGAACAGGGGGCAGAGAGAGCGGAGGGAGCGGTAGGGGAGCGTGGAGCTTCAGCAGGGGCAGGGAGCCGAGAGCCGGGAGCGGGGGACAGAGGGAGCGGAGAGCGGAGGGAGCGGTAGGGGAGCGTGGAGCTTCAGCAGGGGCAGGGAGCCGAGAGCCGGGAGCGGGGGGCAGAGGGAGCGGAGAGCGGAGGGAGCAGTAGGGAACGTGGAGCTTCAGCAGGGGCTGGGAGCCGAGAGCCGGGAGCGGGGAGCGGAGGGAGCAGTAGGGGAGCGTGGAGCTTAAGCAGGGAGCCGGGAGCGGGGGGCAGAGGGAGCGGTAGGGGAGCGTGGAGCTTCAGCAGGGACAGGGAGCCGGGAGCGGGGGGCAGAGGGAGCGGAGAGCGGAGGGAGCGGTAGGTGAGCGTGGAGCTTCAGCAGGGGCAGGGAGCCGGGAGCTGGGAGCGGGGGGCAGAGGGAGCGGAGAGCGGAGGGAGCGTGGAGCTTGAGCAGGGAGCCGAGATCTGGGAGCGGGGGCGGGGGGAGCGTTAGGGGAGCGTGGAGCTTCAGCAGGGACAGGGAGCCGAGAGCTGGGAGCGGGGGGCAGAGGGAGCGGAGAGCGGAGGGAGCGTGGAGCTTCAGCAGGGGCAGGGAGCCGGGAGCGGGGGGCAGAGGGAGCGGGGAGCGGAGGGAGCGGTAGGGGAGCGTGGAGCTTCAGCAGGGACAGGGAGCCGAGAGCTGGGAGCGGGGGCGGAGGGAGCGGAGAGCTCGCGGCAGTAGCAACACCGCACAGCGGGCACATCACGTTTTGTACCGGGGGGAGGCAGCAGTTCCCCCACGGGCGCTCCCGGGGCCCCGTGTGTTGTGTGAGGTGCGGAGATGAACCGCAGGACCTTGGCCTTCAGAGGCGGCTGAGGCCTGGCCGCGGTGTCGGGGGCCCCGTGAACATCAATGGCGTCAGCTCGGGGCTGCTCTCTGTGGACTAGGCCTCGGCCTGGAGCCTGAGCCGACAACTCAACGGGGGGAGCGGAGCCGCGGCCCCCTGCGCGGACCGGCTGATAAACTGCAACGGCCCGGTTCTGGTCCGCGGACCGGCGGTTGGGGACCTCTGCTTTAGTTGACTTATGTTTTTTAGGATACGGCATACATTTTAGAGTATTGGGGTCTGATTATATCCTGCACCCACAGTTGACTAAAATGGCAGTAGCACTCTGGTGAATGTTGCTTCTGCTCACGTCCATCTGTCACATGCCCTGGTTTTTAGCTCAGACCCATTTGAGTAGAAAACCAAAAAAACCCTCTTGACTTTTTGGTGTGTGTGCCCAGTGTTGGACCTCCACCACCACATTGATGATCTTTACTTAACTAATTTGTGAAGACCCTATTTTTTTTCTGATCCAGGCGGTAGCAGTGTGGAGACCCTTCATTCATACTGCTATTGCCTGGATCAGAAAAAATGGGAAAGTCTGGAAAATCTGTAAAAATAGTTATTTTGGAAACCCCCCAAAAAGAAAGCAAACATACTCTTCTCCAGATCCCCGATCCCGTCTTGTTCCTGATGGATTTTGGCCCAGTGCTTGGACCCACCACAGCCATTGAGTGGCCTCTGACAACAAAGGAACTGACATCATGTGGTCAGAGTAGGTGATGTCCCATGGTCTGAAGCAGGTCCTACAACCCCCAAAGAACTTCCTAGTGGGCACAGGACCTAGAACCAGAAGGAATAAAATATATTTTACTGCTACAGATGTACTTGATGACTGTAAAATTAAGTTTCTGTTTAACGCCCCTATGCTTTATGTGGACAATATGTTGTGGATTATTCCACAAACATATTGGGGCTTATTTACTAAGGGTCTGCACAGACTTCCTGACGTTTTTCGGGATTTGGGCCGCTGGGACAGGTATTTATCAGGGGATTATGTAGCACGCGATTGGATTGTGGCACAGCTGCGTTGGCTTTCTGTGACAGAAATCGGGGGGCGATCTGACTGATTCGGACTGAGCGCGGGATTTAAGATTCAAATTGTGTCGCAAGATCAAGCACTTCTATGCACGCGGAAGAAGATGTGGAACACTGGTGGATCTGAGCGGGGAAGCGACACATGCAGGATATCGGGCGCACAATATTAGTGAATCACAGCACAGTGCATTCCGGTCAGACAATGCACTTTGGGTGAACTCCGTCAGCCGGGTAAGTAAATGTGCCCCATAATGAATATATAGCATTCAGTATGCGTTAGCATATAATGTGAACCCCCAACGGATATGTCAGGAGGCTCTGGCCAGGTCTTGCCGGATATAGTCTGTAGGTGCATAGGCGTGGGACCACTCCACCACTGGGAATGGCGTCCTTCTTGCTCACATGGCACTGAGGCGGAGTAAGGGAAAAATAGTCACAATTCCTGGCCCCACAAGAGGAATTGTGACTATTTCATGGCTTGTGCGCCATAAAACTGGCGCTGATATATGCCCTCCATAGTAAGTAACGGGTAGGTACCTTGTGCCCCGAGGAAGAGACCATTGCGATAAAGGGAAAGTTATACATAACTAGATTATTAGTTATTAAGGATTTTTCTAACTCATTTTTACTGTTTGGCATGAAGCAAGGCAATAACAATGAAGAGATAAAGAATATAAGAAAAGCAGTTACGACCCAATGTTATGTAGAAGGAGAATTCTCCGTAATATGCTTAAAAAAACTTCTAATATCCTTGTAGAGAATCTGTGGGAGGCTGAATGTCATCAGTCACTAAACACTTTTTGCTTTTTTTTTTGTTCCTTGAGCTTATTGTCATCTAAATGAAACCTGGAAGATCTAAATATCACTAATCCCCCTCCTTAATGCCTGCTTAATTCTCCAGAAACTTGCCTTGTTACTTCTTAATGTTTCCGCAAACTATTATTTAAACCTTAATGCTCCGGAGTCTTCAGTTGAATGAATCACTTTATTTGATAGATTCCCGTTCCCCCTGCTGACTGCAATAACATTTTCTTAATATGCTAAAAGAAGAAGAAAAATTACAACTACACTTATAATAATATAGTGGCGTATAAAAGGGATGTGCACTTTAGGCAATGTTTGTTGCTAGAAGAGCCATTTGACGTTAAGCAGATCTCTAAGGCTCACGACCATGGTCATGGTCAATTTCAAGGACCGGCTGAAGTGCTGAGGACTAATCCCCAAGCATCATTGTGATACATGTGTTAGAGTCCCACCCTCAGGCTTTGAAATCTGCACACAGAACCTTTTTTCATGGACTGATCTTGGTTGTGAGCTGGTATCACACTTCTAAAATCCACCATGGAATCAACCAATGGAATCTTTGGTTATTAATAAACTAAGGCTCCACATGAAAAAATATCTTCAATTTGCTTTGGTTTTCTACACAGTTAAAATTTTTGAGCATTTGGTTTTTCCGGCAGAGATTATTGCAGAAATTTCCCCCAGATCAAGAATTTGTGATGGAATTTGTGCCCGATCTACTAAGAGGCCGGAGCGTTTTAATAGTTATGGCTGCAGGGGCTCCTTTTGGGGGAGTCTAAAGAATGGCATTTTAAAAAAACACATTTCTTAACAAATTCCCCCCCAGTGTTTTTGCATTCCCAATAGAGTATAGTAAATCCGGTGGGATGGGCATTTACACCCCTGAGGACCCCCCCACTGCCCAACCTGCTCCCTGCCCTGATACGTCCAAAGTGGTGTGAGGGTCGGAGAAGCCAGGAGACTAGCGGGGAGGGGGAGATTTATGAGCCTTCTCTGCCAGAAAACTGGTGCAGAAGGCTAATAAATGTCCCCCACTTTATTCTGGGAAGTTTTTCTGAGACCGTTTTCAGAGTACTCCACTGTTAGTAACTAGGAATGAGCAGACCCCAACCTGCAATTTTCAGGTCCATGATGAACATTCCGGGTTTTAGTCCTCGGACTTCAGCAAGAAGTCCAGATTTAGGACTGGTGTTTAGTTGCAACCACATGCCAGTAACATGGTAACCTTGGTGTTAACTGTTTAAAGGATTGTAAACCAAGCACACTGACTGGTGTCTGCTCTTCTTTTAGCTTCTTATGCCCTGTTTTTTACCCAAAAAAGGCTTTTAAAATTATGCAAATGAGCCTGAAGGGCTCCTGACTCCATAGAAGTTAATGGAGCCTGGAGCCCTTCATTTGAATAATTTTAAAGCCGTTTTTTTCTTTAAAACAATGGCAAAGGAATCTTAAAGAAGAGCAGATCCTGCCAGAGGGGGGACACACCAGTATGTCAGTGTGCTTGGTTTACAATCTTTCATCCTGGTGGTAGATGTCTGTTAAATGCTGGTATTGCATGGACACTGCAATTCAAATAAATGTTTTTCTGAGGATTGTCGCCCTACGTGGAAGTCTACAGATCGATGGTCCTAGGGAAAAAGGCAGTGGGTTTGCCAGAGACATTTAAAGGTTAACACCTGCGATCGGTGCCAACATTTATTGTGGTTGTTACCGGTGAGCGTTTGCGTTCAGGTATCCGAACATGGACCGAAACTGAACTTTCAGGATGGGTTAGTCAAAAATGGAGAAACCCCCCCCCCCAAAAAAAATTGTCAGCTCATCCCTACTTGTAACTACTGGCGCTTTCCCCAAATAGTTATCTTATTCCCAGTCAGGCTTGCAGGCAGGTGCAGTTTTGCCCATAAAACATCAAACACAATGGGGCATATTTGCTAAGGGTTTGAACTACGTTTTGCCGCCGTGTTTCCCAAATTTTTCAGATTTTTGCTGAATTTCCCCAGGATTTTGGCCCCCGCGATTGGATTGTGGCGCATCAGCGCCGGCTTTCATCCGACAGAAGTCGGGGGGGCGACGGATTCCGAAAAAAAGCTGAATTTGAAAAAAAAATTGTGTCACAAAAATAGCACTCACACACACACTGAGACGGATGAGGGGAATTCTGGCGGACTTCAGCGCAGCAGCGATACCTAGTGGACATCGGGCGCACGACCTTAGTGATTTCCGGCACAACCCGAATCAGCGTCGGAGAACGCGCCGCTGGATTGCGACTGGACCGGGTAAGTAAATCTGCCCCAATTTGTGTGACACTAAAGGTCAGGGGGGCCTTGAACAGTGGTTGGATGCAGTCATTCTCAAAAAACAGTTGTTAATCAAATAAATCGTTTGAGTAACTGGGAAGAAGCGAGATGCTGACCTGCATGCTGCTCAGGATACTATTAGAGATTAGGCACATTTGACCAATCTTTGCATAAATCAATAGCGCTATACAAGTGACTACAAAAACTTTGTAACGTAGTGTGTAATAAGTTTCTTTAATCTTCTTATGTGATATTTTGGATTCATAAACCAGGCAGCCACTTGAACAGTAGAAGTGTCAATCTAGTTTGCGACTATGAATGCTCCACATTAATAACTCGTGCAATAAAAGGAAGAAAATTCTTATGGCAGCTGTCACTTTTGTGTTTTTAAAAATTGTGATGCTTCATTGGAAAGCACAAGAAGTGTGGATGAAACAGTCTTTCTGCATGACAAATAATCTTTCCAACAGTTTTGCTTCATTGTGTTCAGATTAAAATGGAAATTGACATAACACAGAGGAAATGGGAGGAAGCAAGCAGAAGGTGCTAGGAAAGGGTTGAAATTTGGGAACCCGCAATCAATGGCGTAACAACCTTCTACATATCAATTGAGCACAATGATACGTGCACACCTACCTCTTTATGTGCAAAGCTACAGCTGAGACATAACCACATTTTTTTGTAAAAATAGCATTAAAGGGATTGTCTGATGACTAAAAAGAAATGCATGGAATAAGATAATAAATTAGAATAAAATAGTAATAATAATAATAATATATATGATGGTGTCCTGAACAGAAAGGTAAGTGAAAGACATGCATAAAGACATACGTTTAACGCATCCATCTTGGTATCGTCTCACCCTGGTGCAGTGAGCACCTAGATCATGATGACCTACAAACGTCATCAGGCCTCGAAAAAATGGACTGGTGTCAACGTTAGTCATCTTTCATGCCAGTTTTCCGGTGTAAAAGATGTCAAGTCTGTCAGAGAGCGATGGCCCCGCCTTTTTCTGGTTACACCCTTTTTTTGGAAGTTAGTGGCAAAAACTGCCATTTGTGCTATGTAAAAAGAGCAAAAAATAGGGCACCATAAAAAGGGCATGAGATAAGTGTCCTCCAGTATTACCTTTTTTACTTTTTTATTTCATTTGAGTTGCCTTTAAAAAAAATGGCTGAAGAACCCAAGTTACAATAAAATACAATAGTACTTTATTAATGCCCTGGGGGAAAATTCTGTTGAACATAGAGTCCCGGGAAATGTTACACACAGTTAGAGGCTTAACATTACAGTTTCATACATACACTACAAGAGCCACATTTTTACATGTTGCTATTTCCATGGTTGCATACAAATATAGTTAAAGGACATTGTGATACAGCACAGTACAGGTTAACAAGACCACATTACATTACATATGGGGGACAATTATAGTATGAAATACAATATAGACAATAACAAATAGACACAGGCTAGACAGACATGTATAGGGGTTATTACATTAGGGATGCCGCTGCACGCTAACGTTGAGTGGGGTGGAACATTGGTGCGCTGCTGTTTGTTTGGCAGAAGATGTGAGGCACTGGATGTGATCATTTACATTTTAGGTGCTCCGATGACGCCATACCTGGTGCTCCGATGATGCCATAACTGATGCTCCAATGACGCCATAACTGGTGCTTCGATGATGCCATAACAGACTCCTTTAAAAGTCAGGTTTGCCGGATAAAAATTTGTTCAAGTCTGGTACCGAATCAGGACCCCAACCAGTAATTATTGAGTCAGCGCGAGCATCTGCACTTAGATGTTGGCGGTTCTGTTCATCGTCATTTTGGTGAGGGTTGGTGCTCCCTGATGATGTGATCGGGGAGCAGCGATCCACCCCTAACTGGCAACCCCCTACGCTGACAACATGCTAATGCCGGAGGCGTGGTGCGACATTTATTTAAATGCAGCTGCCGACTTTTCCAGCACTGATCATGGGGGAGGGGTGAGACAGACCTGGATGCGGCCCTGAACTTTGGGTCTGTTCAACTCTACCATCTACTATAAATTTACACTTCAATAAATCTACTCAATTGTGTTATCCTAGCAGGTCGGTAGCTACAACACTTGGTGTTATTTAAGCACCTATTTCTTGCTCCACCACTAAAGGCTCAAGCTAAGACTTAAAGGGGTGTTCCCATTTCCGCAACTAAATGTTATTTTTTGCTCATATTGTTTCCAATATACTTTCTGGATCAATTCCTCACTTTTTTTTCTAGATCTCTGCTTGCTGTCATTCTATAGAAAGCTTCATTGTTTACTATCAGTGGATAGAAATCTGACCACAGGTGCACGGCTCGTTATATCACACAGCTCTGAGTACTCTCTGTGATACTAACGAGACGCATACCTGTGTGACCATGGTCAGATTTCTATCCACTGGTAGTAAACAATGAAGCTTTCTATAGCAGGACAGCAAGCAGAGATCTAGAAAACTGTGAAGAATTGATACAATATACATAAGTATATTGGAAAATTGTATAACTTTTCATCACACAAACAATAACATTAATTTGACGGAATGGGAATACCCCTTTTATACACACACTAAGGGGCAGATTTATCTTAGTCTCATTTGCCTTTATGGTTGTATTTTAGTGACTTTATTGGGTTATTTTTGTGCCTTTTTTCCAGCAGTTCACCGGAGTTAGCCGCGTACCAGTTTCCTGTTTTGCGCCTAATTTGTCTTTGTATTTCTCCTGTTTGCAGATGTTCACGTCCTATTTAACATTGATTTGAGCCTATACGGGCAATAACACGCCAGTCCTGACAATGCTTTGTAGAAGCAATGGTTTGATTTGTGCAACAAAATTGTGCTTTTTTTTTAAATTTGTGCCTAACAAGGCTCAAAAAAACCTGCATTGACAAAAAGCCAAAATGACAAAGACAAATAAAGTACAAAAAAATAGACTCACAAAAAGTGCAAAAATAAGATGAAGGACCCCTGATGTGTTTTTAAAAATGAACTGAAATCTAGATGTTCTGATACCACAATCCTCAAGTATTGAAGTACAGGCGGTCCCCTACTTAAGGACACCCCTAGCTAAAGGACCCCTCTGCCCACTGTGACCTCTGGTGAAGTCTCTGGATGTTACTATAGTCCCAGACTGCAATGATCAGCTGTAAGGTGTCTGTAATGAAGCTTTATTGATAATCCTTGGTCCAATTACAGCAAAAAATTTAGAAACTCCAATTTCACTGGGGCAAATTTTCTTTTTGTCTGGAACCACAATTTTAAAATATACAGTTCCGACTTACATTCAAATTTATGTAATTGTCTGCAATGTTCTGGCTTGAAATGTTCTACATTTGACGTTAGGGAGGAGCAAATTTGATTTGGCATCTATCAAATTGGTTGCAGATTTTAAAAAAGTTTTTGGGTTTGGTCAATTTTGCAACTTTTTGGATCTGTCAGAAAAATGTACCAGTGCATGGTCATATTGGTCAAGAAATACTCCCTTTCTTCAGGCTCCGTTGCAAACTCTAGGAAGCCATCAGTGTAGCCCTGCATAGTTCTTGTTTATGAACCAGTCCATCCCATCTATGGTCCTGGAACTCTAATCCATGGTTCTGGAACCCAGCACTGGGCACCGATCGCGGGTGTTTTAAATTAAAAACAGACCTATGGACCCTAACTTGTATGTAACCCGGGGACTGAAAATGAAATCCAAACTAAAGAACAGGCAATCCCTGATTATAAAGACCCGATAAAGCATCCACAGACCCAAGCCCATATTGACTGAAGAGTATGAACCTTATACCAAAGCTGAAGCTAAATCCAATCTCTTTTCAAAGTCTCTGATGTCCACATTCTCAACTTTTGGTCTTTCCGAAGATGGAAATCCCAAATCTCCAAAAGAAACTCCTGGCAGTAATACATCTTTCTCAGGTCTACCGTGTGGGTGTCCTGTGGGTGTTTCAACAATTTTTCCTAATTGTTACAACTCTATATTTTTGTTTACAAAAAGAAGAAAATATACACCGTATCCGTGCTTCTCATATGCCCGACTGCAGGGTGCCTGAGAACTTCTCGGAGAAGCTGTAAATATCTTTTACAATGTACTTTTCTATTGTCATTTGGATTTAAGCTCCAATCCTTGTTATGATTTCATTTCATAGTTCACTTTTATTATTTTGGCATTTCCAGAAAAGAAATTGTGAGTGGTGTCTGGGATGCAGCTTCCTCGTTATAAATGTCAACGTCTCCGTTCCGACAATGGTAATAATGCATTCGAAGAAGAAAAGTCATTTCTACAAACTAAAGCTGAAGACTATAAGTAGTGTTTAAAGTATACTTTGTGGTTCGATGTGGCTTTCTACGGTTTGTCACAACCTTCGGGGATGAGTTTTAACATTTTCTTTTTGAAAAAATATAAAAAATGCCACTCTGTATGTGAACGATGTATGGAGAAACTATATGTAATTGCCTGCAATGTTCTGGCTTGAAATGTTCTACATTTGACGTTAGGGAGGAGCAAATTGATTTGGCATCTATCAAATTGGTTGCAAATTTTAAAAAGTTTTTGGGTGTGGTCAATTTTGCAACTTTTGGGATCTGTCAGAAAAATGTACCTGTGCATGGCCATATTGGTCAAAAAATACTCTTTCTTCAGGCTCCGTTGCAAACTCTAGGAAGCCATCAGTGTAGCCCTGCATAGTTCTTGTTTATGAACCAGTCCATCCCATCTATGGTCCTGGAACTCTAATCCATGGTCCTGGAACCCAGACCTGGGCCACTAGGTTTCCAAAATCTGTGAAGTCTATGGTGGCTTCAGAAGGATAAGTCTAGGATGCTTTCTGCATATCCCTCTGAGCAGAGGTGGACTGGTCCACCAAAGGATCCAGAGGATCCTCCGGTTGGCCAAGGCTCTAATGCATTAATATGTCCCAGAAAATCAGCCGTTTGAAAGTTACAAGGGGCCCCTAGATCAATTTTTTTTGATGGTCCCAAAGAGCTTGTGTCTAAAGTTGCCTCTGATGTCCCTTGGCCAAGGCCCAAAGTACAAGGCTACAGTCCTCATATTCAATGCTCAGTAAACTCAACCAACAGCCTGGGGTTTTGCAGAAAATTGGGTAGCTTTCATTTTACAGCAAATTAATCCAAATTTTCAAAATTTGATCATCATACCATGTAAGCCTGCATTTTAGAGAGATTTCTATTTTTTCATTTTTATGCAAATTAGGCACTAAGGATAATACCATGCCTACTGTTAAACTAGATGATCATTAAATGTAATGAAGGGAACCTGTGACCAGAAATGTAATTTTTAGCTGGTGACAGGTTCCAGTAGCCAATGCAATGCTGATTTTAAAAATGCCTTTGTCATCATTCTGAATCAATTTTGTAGTTTATAATAGTTTCATTTACATTACCTGACTCCTTGCCAGCAGCGTGTGGTGAGTCCCCGGGGAGGGGGAAGCTGCAGCCTGTGTGTGCCTGTGGCTCCTCCTTTATTCTTCCTCTTCTTCACACCATCCCCCTCCCTCCCCTGACTGCTCAATGCACATGACAGGAAGTGGGAAGGGACCTGGATGAGTGTGGAGGAGAGGAGTCTGACACAGGCACACACAGGCTACAGTTACCCCTCTACAAGGACTCACCTCACACTGCTGGCAGGGAGTCGGGTAATTTGAATTAAACTCATATAACGCACTGAAATGATTCAAAATGCTGAGAAAGGCAATTTGAAAATCAGAATAGCATACGCTATTGGAACCTGTCACCAGCTAAAAATCCCATCCCTGGTGACAGGTTCCCTTTAAAACTAGTGCATTGTGTACTAAAGGGTTCTGTTATATATTGTGAAAATTATAGCAAAATTAGTGTGCTGGTACAACTGGCATCTTTGACACTTTTTGAAAATGTGGGGGGCCAAAAGGGGTAAAACTTTCCTGGCTGTGCTGCTTAAGTATTGCAACTTTTTCATGCCTTGTACGACAGTCAACTGGCATGATAAATTCCCTCTGTTGTGTAAAGAGGTGGTGTGGGCATTGAGTGGACCCAGTGCGGTACCAGGTATGCCCATGCCCATAGAGTACTGATGAGAAGAGTACTAAGAAGGCATAGCGTGCCCTACACAATGCTGATTTTCCTTATGGGGATATTTGGATGCCGGTAGGATCCTATTGTTGCAAAACTCGGTAAAAAATACTTGGAAAGTATATATTTTATTTTTTTTCAATAATCCCCTAAATCTTATCTATCTACAAAACAAAATTGATGCGTCAACCACGATAAAGAAGAAATGGGAAGCCCTCAGCTGCTGATACATGTAGCGGCCCCAGATGTCCTCCGCCAATATCTCACGGAGACGCCGCGTGAATGGAGTCACCTTCACCTCCACCGGCGTCGAGCTGCAGATTTCTGTGACACTTCTGTTTAATCTAAGACTTTGAGAAATGTTCCAATTTTATTAAGTAAATATACATCCAAATAGGAAAAAAGATACAACCGTCAGCAGAGAAACATTTCATGCTACGTAGCGACATAAAACATTTCATTTTATGACAAATACCCTTCTCCGTAGATGCCATAAACAGCAATCTAGTGACAAATTACATGAAAGCTATAGCCCCATTACATAGATATCAGCAGCTGCCTCTGCAACAGATGAGCCACCAGACGCGGAGATGTATGTAGCAATGTATCCAGCACTTTTTATTAGGAAGGTTTTTGATGTTATCACAAGGCAATAATGCCCCACACTCTCTGCAAATGTGAAGACTAGACAAACCCGAAATGACCACATTTATAGAATAAGATGAGGCTAGGGGATAAATTTTCCGCACTCTTTGGTCACATGAGTAAGGAGGACAGTAATTGGTGGCCATGATCATGTGATGTAGTGTAGCACTAAAAACAAGTTTATCTGCTAAGATAGGAAGTGGGCAGGAAGTGTCAATGAGGTAGACAATAAGTGGGCAGAACGTGAGGAGGAAATGAAAAGTCCATGCTACCGGCGGCAAAGTGCCGCTCCTAAAAGGGGTCCGCAATCTGCCGCCTGAGGCGCAGAATTAACCCCGCCTCATAGCAGATGCGGCCCTGAGTAAGGAATTTGTTAAAACAGGAGCATTATTACAGGCTGCTTTACCTCGACACTTTGCAGATGTGGATCATCAAGTTATGAAATTACAATGTAAACATAGAAAATATGAATTTTCCATCAGAGGAAAGAAAAAAAAAATCTTCAGGTGGGAAATCACAGAAGTTTCTGCAGATGCTGCTCATATTCTAATTCTATGCACTTTTCTCTTTACTGTAACTCCTGATCTGCATACGACCAATTAACAATTGTAATGTAATTTATTCTCCTCTCACCCACACATGTACCCTGCCTCTCTCTCCTCACTGACTCAAATGTAATAATTCTGTTTTTGTGAGTTGCCAATTTATGATTCTCATGAATGTGTGATAAATTCCATAAGAGATAATTAGCGAGAAATATTTATGTGGAAATTATTCCGGGCATGTGATATTCATGAAGTGTATGTGTCTGCCTGGGTCTAACCTGATAACATAAATACAGATGTAGCAGAGCCCAATATTTCACTCCTCTCATTCTGCTGTACATGGCCAGCTGATTTAAAGGGACAGTCCCAGCAATAATGGAAACCCTATGCTATGTGTGCACAGAGCCAGCAGAGAGATTTCTTAAGTGCAATCAAGTCATTTCCTCCATTGAAACCTAAACTTTCTTCAGTCTAAAATATATCACTGACAGTGGCCATAGCAGAGCATTTTGATGCAGAAAATAGAGCCACTTGATACTTTTACGACTAGTACAACAAATGGGTGTGGCCTTTAAAAAGGGGGAGTGGCTATGAGGTAAAAAAAGGACCATGCTTCAAAAATTAATCAGGTGCATCAGAATTTTGTAGTAGTTTTCTGGTTAAACTAAGACAACTGATAGTATGGGGCTCATTTACTACATCCCAACGATTTCCGTTTTTGCGCTGCTGTGAAAGGGATAGGAAAGGGGTTTTTGGCGCACATGATTGGATTTTGGTGCAATCACGTCGGCTTTCATGCGACACAAATCGGGGGCGGGTCGTCGGATGATCTGACGGTTTCAGACAAACTTTAGGAAGATTGAGGGCGGCACGGTGGCTTAGTGGTTAGCATTACAGTCTTGCAGCGCTGGGGACCTGGGTTCACTTCCAGGGGTCATCATCTGCAAAGAGTTTGTATGTTCTCTCTGTGTATGCATGGGTTCCCTCCAGGTCCTCCGGTTTTCTCCCACACTCTAAAACATACTGGTAGGTTGATTAGATTGTGAGCCCCATTGGGGACAGGGACTGATTTGGAAAGCTCTGTGTAATCTGTGTGCGCTATATAGATACAGGAATTATTCTGCAACTGACCACAGGGCTATTCGGATCTCAGCCATGGAAAACTGAAATAGGAATAACCCTTTAACCCTCTCACTATAATGACAATGAGATGACTCTGCTTACTCTTTCCCACCTACACAGCAAAGCTGCAGCAGTATTTTAGTATTTCAAGATATTCCTTACAGAAATATATATTAACTGAGACATAAAAGTGCAAGAAACTCCTGTCAGTTCCTGATGATACATCCCCATTAATTACAGGAGATGGTAAATCTTCTGGATAGCATTAGTTTTATTTCAAATTAGACACCTATATATTCCAGTACTTCTGTGCCGAATCCTGATTTATTTGGAAACACACGAGAAATCTAATGAAGAGTCTGACATTGATGAATTGCCATTGACAGCTACAGATTGATAGAGAGACTGACATTAGCAGATACTTTGGATGACATTCAGCTTCCATAACATCACTCATCTGCTGCGGGAGAACCGGGATCGTTCTGAGAACCAGGAGGTGAATTTTCATCTATGTTATTCAATGATTTAGACCTCAAATGGTTCAGATTTTTACGAGTAAGGCAAAAAAGTAGACAAAATGTTATGTACACCAAAGAGGAGGAGAACAGTTATGGGATGACCGCATGTCCACCCTGCCCTAAGTCAATGGATCCTCAGGGTTTTCGGCTACCCTCTTAGCCATCTGTGGATAAAGACTACCATGGACCCTGGGCTGTATGGATATTATAGCCCCTACAAGTCTGGAATCACTTCCTACATCTGGTACTAGAATCAGCTTCTCGGGGAATGGAGGATGCGTCCCTTCTGCTGATTTCAATTTGCAGTTTCACGACCATTGTAGGACCTTAAAAGGTCCAGAAATGGCTCTTGTGTAAATGTGTATTGAGAGCAGGAACAGCTGTATGAGGATTTCATGGGGGAAGGTTCTTCTAAGCATAAAATTTAGTTTCTGGTTTGGGAGTCCATGTGCCCTCTAGAGGACTTGGGTTCTGGGCTACCACCCAAACCGCCTGCATTATAATCCAATACACTGCTGTTAGCGCCAATGAAGACATATCTGCTGGTTTGGAGCAAGTCAAGGGGACTTGGGATCCTTTGTTCTCTGAATAATCATGGTCTTGGGTGTCAAACCACAGGTAAATGTTTATCTTGAGACACCCCTTGAAAAGGGACTGGGGTTAGAAATAAAAGGAACTTATACTTACCCCCCTCCTGGTTCTTCGCTGTGATACTTCTGGTTTCGAGTCTTGCATCCCACCAGAACCTGCTTCATCCAACGAGTTGCCTCACGGGAAGTAAAGTTCCCTGGAAAACGGACATGTCTGAGTATTCCTCTCACTGGATAAAGGAAGTCTCCTGACCCCCAACAACCAGAAGTACCGGAGCATCCCAGGAGCCTGGAGCCAGAGTCAGTATGTGTTTGTTTTATTTCTTACCCTGCCCTGGTCCTGGAATATTGATTGTGAATGTTAAGGTATCAATGAGGCTATTAATGAGGAGTACTGTCTGGTAGTGTTAACTGAACAATCTATGGGAGTAATATTTAAAAACTCTGTATGGTGTAAGGTATTACTTGTAGGTATGTACAGGGGAGCAGCTTATAATAAGGCGCACTATGGAGAACATTTACTTACCCGGTCCCTCGGAGTTCCCACAACAATGCACTGTGCTGCTAATATTGTGCGCCCGATATCCTGCATGTGTCTCTTCCCCACTCAGGTCCGACAGAGTTCACCATCTTCTTCCTGGTGCATGTAAGTGCTCGATCTTGCGACACAATTTGAAAGTTAAATCCCGCGCTCAGTCCGAATCAGTCAGATCGTCCGATGGCCCGCCCCCTGATTACTGTCGCATGAAAGCCAGTGCAGCCGCGTCAAAATCCGATCGTGTGCGACACAATCCCCTGCTAAATCCCTGTCCCAGCGGCGCAAATCCCGAAAACCATGAACAGTCCAACGGAAATGCAATCCGTGAACCCTTAGTAAATAAGCTTCATTATGGCAGTATTAATTGATTCAAGTTTGATGATAATTGAGTACCACTTGGCAGTATTAATTGATTTATGTATGGTGATAATAATTGAGCACTGAGTATTAGATGGCACACTATCAGGCAGTATTACTTGATTTATCTATGGTGATAATTGATCATTGTATGGCAGTATTACTTGAGCACTGTATAATATTTGAGATTGCATGGCAGGATTCATGTATGATGATAATATTTGGGCACTGAATGACGGCATTAATTGAGTGATAAATAGGAATATAACCTATTCCAGGGCATTTATTTTGCCTTTGGGTTTATTTAAGTAGCAGAACGTAGTCATGTGTTGGAGTTTTCATTTAGATCCTGCGCTATGACATTGGTGACCGCGTGGGCAACGTCTAGTTACTATTTAATGGCCCTCGATAACCTATGACGTGAAAATCAAACCATTCTCATTGGGGCACATTTACTTACCCGGTCCATTCGCGATCCGGCGGCGCGTTGTCCGACGTTAATTCGGAGCTTGCCGGGATTCACTAGGTGTCGGAGCGCCCGATGTCCACTAGGTGTCGCTGCTACGCTGAAGTCCGCCGGAGTTCACCATCCTCTTCCTGGTGCATGTAAGTGCGTTTCAAGCGACACATTTTTTTTTAAAATACTGCGGTTTTTCCGAATCCGTCGGGTTTTCCGATGGCCACGCCCCCTATTTCCGTCGCATGAAACCCGGCACCGATGCGACACAATCCAATCACGTGCGCCAAAAACCCGGGGCAAAACTGCGCAAACTGGTAATTTTCGGGAAACCCGAGGAAAATGCGCGATTTGGGCCCCATTGTGCTGCCATCTGCTGTAGTTTTAGTTACGTTATATTCAACCTTTTTGTGATCGAATGAAGTAATCTGCCATTCTGTCTCGCCAGACCTTCATCGGAGCCGCGGAAGTCGGATTTTTATCATTGGCTTTTGTACTAATTACCGTACGTTATGTCTTAAATTAAACTACCCCCATCTCTATTTTCCGTGTATTTAAACTCTTGCAGTTTTTCGTACTTTTGAGGGGATGTTATTATCTGATCCATCTACTACTGCGCTTTTTTAGACATTAATCAGTCATTTTAAGACATTGCACATTAACCTCATCATGTATTTGCTCTCTCTTCCCGCAATGTCTGTCAAATCTTTCTCTATTGTCTTCAGTTATAATATTTTCATACCAAAACAAGCCGAAACATCAAGAGATGCAAATCTTAAAGGCAAAGTGTCAGGGCGATTTGGGACACTAAACCACTAACAAGCCGGTATCATAGGACTGGGTTAAAAAATACAATTTCACATTATTTACCTGGAGATGAATATTTGTGGTCCTTCTGGATCAATGAAGCCACTTTGTATTTAGCAGTGGTTATGGGTAAGTATAACTGTTTGGTTTTTTTAACCTTGGCTTGGGATGGCACTGATATAGGGTCACTTGCCGGTTTAGTGTCCCAAATCCCCCTGACCATTTCCAGTTAATATTGTGTTACATCTGTGTCAAGGTCTTCTGCTGTTCGGCTGGGGAAGGCTCTGAATTTTCTGAAGTCTGAACGGCGCTCTATTTCTGGATTGCTGGCAACCTGAAACCCTTGTTCTCGACCAGCAACGGCTAAGGCTCCTACACCTTCAGAGCTCTTCCTCCCTCACCTGGAGCACTCTGATTTTACTGCTGGGTGCACCATATTCCCTTGCTGGTCAAACAGTCTGCCTGCTAGCTTCCATTCAGTGCTCTCGCTCTTCTGTGTTATTTTTGATATTGGCGACGTCCTTAACTATTTTCCCTTCTATTTGATTCTGTACTTTACTTGCTTTCTAGTTGTGACTTGGATAGTTGATCTCCCCTTTATGCTATTTGTTTGTCTGTCTTGTTACTTGATTACACTTTGGATAAGGGAGGGAACGGTGCCCAGTTATTGACCACAGTTTAGGGTGGACCCAATAAAGGGCAGGTAACAGCTTGAGGGGCTCAAAGTGGGGCTCAATGTCCTTGCCAGTGTCCTGTCCTTTGTACATTAGTGCACGAAATGGGGTTTGGAAAAACCAGAAAGAAAGCTGGCACGGCGCTGTTGCAGAGAGAGTCTTCTGTGGGTTTTGAATTTATTTATTCCAAATAAAAGTAGACGCATTTCGGGCGGGAAGCCCTTCTTCAAGTACAATATGGAGAATGGTTTCTATGCAACATTAAAAGAATATTCAATGAATACTTAAAAGTAGGTGATTATAAATAATTATAAATATAAAATGTATAGGAACATAAATATACATGAATAAAAAAATAATATTAGTGGTAGTAGTGACCATAATGATGATAATAAATCGTTCTTATATGCCTCAGACTAAAGTTATTATATAGTTATAGTTATACATAGTTTATGGACAGATTTTAAATAAAATAAAATAATTACAATTAGATTGATAATAATAATTGTTAATAATAAATAATAAATGATATTAGTAGTAATATGGACCAAGCTCTATAATAAATCATAAAAGATCAACATGCAATTCATAGATAGGGAATACTTCATTGGTAAAAAATCAGTCATATTATAGTAATGTGGCTATTTTAGTTCAGCTCAATATAAAAAGCCCTTTGGGGTGTGAATAAATAATGTATGATAAGGTAACTTTGTACATTAGTTAAAGTCTATAAATTGAGCCCCCATCTGTCAAAGAGGTTCTACCAAATCTACAGAATCCCATTAATGAGGGTCTATTGTCCCCTGATCTATGGAACCAAGATAGTGCCATATCCCATAGAGTTTAAACAGAGCCGAAGTCATGTATTCTGGTGGCAGAGCTAAGAGGTGGGTGAGGGTTAAAACTGTTTAGTTTAGCGGCCTCTTAGGGCTCCCTCTCCCCCTCTTGACCATGAATATGCGCCTTCAGCCTTATTTCAACAACAATAATACGGTATTGAATAAGATATGGTATTTCCACCGATAACAAAGGTCTTGTTGGACCATAATCATAGATAAGCTTTGAAGCTCCTTAACCCAAAAGAAAACCCTCAACCAAATCCCCTAACAATAATCTACAGTCTAAAGTACAGTCTCTTCATATTGGGATAGACATGTTAGCACCCCCTGCAATCCTCAAGTTGATCACGTGGTGATAGGTCATATCTAGGCTTTATGGTTATTGAAACCTGTCAATGGCTAAGGAATCCTCCAGTAGACACAAGTTCCTTAGCAGTGCATCAGAAGACAACTCAATTGGACAATGGGGCAGATTTACTTACCTGGTCCATTAGCGATCCAGCGGCGCGTTCTCTGCGGTGGATTCGGGTCTTCCGGCGATTCACTAAGGTAGTGCCTCCGACGTCCACCAGGTGGCGCTGCTGCGCTGAAGTCCGCTGAGGCCCGCCGGAATGCATTGAAGTTCACTGGCCTATTACTGGTGAAGGTAAGCGCGAGTCCTGCAACACTTTTTTTTTTTTAATGCTATGTGGCTATGAAGTAAGTATGTGGTCCTTGGGAATAAGGGGTCCGGTACTGGTTGGTCTTGTCCTTTTTGCTTCTTGTAGGTAAGAATCCACCCAGATGCCCAAGTTATTTTTGTAATTATACATCCACCTCTCCTTCCTAATATACTCCCAACCTGGACCTTATCTGTATACAGTAGCTATAATTGTGAATGCTGAATGACCGTTCTATAAAAAGTCCCATACAAAGGAGACATTGTGACCCACCACGTCAGGTGCAATAATAGAAACCTAAAGTTTACAGTTTCTCATGCCTGGAGGAAGTGACTTCATCCTGCTACTTTACTTTCCATACAAACCCTACAGGCACAATCCTTTCAGTACAGCGTGTATACTCCTAGCCCTGTGCCATTGTTCCCATCCATTACTGTATATTCCTGACAATGGGGACATGCAGAATGGATCTCTGTCATTCTCTATGCGGAACGATGCAGACTATTGTTCAGACGGAACAATATAGAAATGTTACATTTATACGGTTACTGAAACCGCAACCTTTGTCTTGTAAAATTCAGCAATGATGTAACCGCGAAGTAGATGAGTCACACTCCTATATATCCATTACTAAGGCAGACAAGGTGATTCAAATGAGTCATATAGCGTTTTATTAAAGGGGTACAATCGCATAAGGATCATCGTTTCACAAGCAATTCTTCTACATTTTGGATGTCCCTCACCCCATGTATGTAGGGGTGTACCTACCTCTGCCCAAAGTACTGGAAGACACTGCATCTGATGACCTACATCGACCCCTACTGTAAGCATTATTGTTTGCCCCTTTGGTGTGTCCCAAATGTTTTCCACTGGTTTTAATTGGGATGAAAACAATACACTACAGGCCACATGTATCACTTGTTTTTTCTGTTGTTTTTGTGCCTTTTCATACTGGTGCACCGTTTTTGCACCATTTTTGTGACTAAATGCCAAACTAACCGCGCAGCAAACATAACCAGCTTTCCCTCATCTATCTTACCAATCCAGATGTTTTGCTGCGCCGAATGATATTCATCACTTGCGACTTTTCATTCAGGCGTGAAATGGGCGCAAAAACACTCCAGCCCGAAGGTGGCGCAAACTGAGAACTAAGCACTGAGCCCCTTTGCAGAGCAGCTCATTCCCAGCAGCAGAGCTCAGCTAGATTCTAGTGAAGATACTACAGACACTACAAACAATAGTACAGTTAATATAGACATACACTAGTACAGATAATACAGACACTACAGACACTAGTACAGACATTACATACACTGCAGACACTAGTACAGATAATACAGACACTACATACACAGCAGACACTACAGATAATACAGACACTACAGATGCTAGTACAGATAATACAGACACTACAGACACTGCAGACACTAGTACAGACATTACATACACTGCAGACACTAGTACAAACATTACATGCACTACAGATACTACATACACTGCAGACACTAGTACAGACATTACATACACAGCAGACACTAGTACAAACATTACATGCACTGCAGACACTAGTACAGACATTACATGCACTACAGACACTAGTACAGACATTACATACACAGCAAACACTAGTACAAACATTACATACACAGCAGACACTAGTACAAACATTACATGCACTGAAGATACTAGTACAGATACTACATACACTGCAGACACTAGTACAGACATTACATACACAGCAGACACTAGTACAGACATTACATGCACTGCAGACACTAGTACAGACATTACATGCACTTCAGACACTAGTACAGATATTACATACACAGCAGACACTAGTACAAACATTACATGCACTGCAGACACTAGTACAGACTTTACATACACAGCAGACACTAGTATAAACATTACATGCACTGCAGACACTAGTACAGACTTTACATACACAGCAGACACTAGTATAAACATTACATGCACTGCAGACACTAGTACAGACATTACATACACTGCAGACACTAGTACAGATACTACATACACTGCAGACACTAGTACAGACATTACATACACAGCAGACACTAGTACAAACATTACATGCACTGCAGACACTAGTACAGACATTACATACACAGCAGACACTAGTACAAACATTACATGCACTGCAGACACTAGTACAGACATTACATACACTGCAGACACTAGTACAAACATTACATGCACTGCAGATACTAGTACAGATACTACATACACTGCAGACACTAGTACAGACATTACATACACAGCAGACACTAGTACAAACATTACATGCACTGCAGACACTAGTACAAACATTACATGCACTGCAGACACTAGTACAGACATTACATACACAGCAGACACTAGTACAGATACTACATACACTGCAGACACTAGTACAGACATTACAGACACTACAAACACTAGTACAGACATTACATGCACTGCAGACACTAGTACAGACATTACAGACACTACAAACACTAGTACAAACATTACATGCACTGCAGACACTAGTACAGACATTACAGACACTACAAACACTAGTACAGACATTACATGCACTGCAGACTCTATTTACAGTTCATGACCTTCTATTTACTAAACAATCTGCAAAATCCTCAGCTCAGAGCAGGACAGGAGAGAAGTTTGCAGAATGTTGCAGATACTACATACAAGTGTCCCCCATGTAATTCTGCACAGTGTCTGAGGGGGATACTGTGCAGAATTACAGGGGTGCAGCAGGAGACCAGCACTGGGGGATCCCCTCCAGGAGAAGCCACTGCTGAGGAGGTCACTAGGTGCAGGGTGTCACACACCTGGGTGCTGCTGTGAGTGTTATCTTCATTCTGGGCTGTGGGAGAAGCAGAGAGGAGCTTGTAGCAGGATCACATGTAAGTGTCCGAATCTAACTGCGCCAAAATTGCACCTAAACTGTGTTAAAGTAAAGTGATCAATAAGAGGCAGGAAATTACCTTATCACAGATGGTTGTAGCTTGTGATAATTCTGGCACAACAGTGCGCCAGAATTTAGGCGCAACTACTACACTTAGGCGCACAAAAGTGATACATCTGGCCCTATATTTCTGAAATAAAATAATAATAAATCTTTATGGAGCCATGCCATAGAGTCATATACAAACAAAGAAACACATTACACAGTAAGAACAGTATATGAAAAAAATAGGAATGAGGCTCCTGTTCACAAGAGCTTACAGTCTACGAGGAGCCATATTTTTTAACTCATTTGCTCTCTTTAATGGGATTCACCAAATTTTGCCCTATTAGACTAGCAGCCCCTTTCTAGAAGTCCCTCTTTTATGTAAAACCTCGCAATAAACAATTGCTTCCAAAATCATGTGAAAATGAGCTGAGATGAGTCACTTTTGGAGGCTGTTGGGAGAGCATCACATCAGACACCCCAATCTTCAGTTATATAGTATCTAGAAATGTGCTAGGTACTGTAGAACCACAAGCCTGCTAATCATGATCATGTTAATGATGATATTCTTATCTTTGATATGACGCCAAAAGCATTAAACTAGCTAGAACTGAAAATGGGGAGTCTGAAATGACTAATGTCTAAAAGTGGTTCATTTGAGGCAAAAATTGACTGTTCTCAGCTCATTTCCACATATATTTTTCCCTGGTTTTTCTTGGCATGGAAAAAATACACACTGGGGCTCATTAACTAAGAGTCCGTTGGATGCATTTTTTTGCGGCGAATTGCCCCGGGATTTTGGCGCACACAATTGGAATTTGGTGCAAGATCAAGCACTGACATGCACCAGGAAGAAGAAGCGACGGATGTAGGAACACGGGCGCACGAGCTCAGTGAATCGCAGCAGACGTCCTCATCGGACATCGCACCGCAGGATCGCGACAGGACCGGGTAAGTAAATGTGCCCCATTATTTCTGTAGCGAAGACTACTCCACGCCCCCAGTAGCCCCTGCAGATCCACCTACCTGCTTGTCTTTTTTTGTTAGGGTGCGTCTCCGGCAACATGCGAGCTCTATGCAAGTGCAATAGCGCCTATTCTGTCTCCGACGCTCCAAAACATACTGGTAGATTGATCGGATTGTTCGTCCCAACTAGATTTGCAAATTTGCAGGGGCTCCTGGGGGTGTGGATTAGCCTTTGTCCACATAGCTCTCTGAAGCTACTCCCCGCCCCCAGTAGCCCCTGCAGTTAGTTCATTTACATAAATTTATTTTAGTGGAGGCTGAACACCAGAGTTAGGTAAAAAACTGTTTGGGGCAGGGAGGGTGAATCTATATCGGGAACGTCTTTAGAAAGTCGATTCCTGATTTCCTCTATTTAGGTTTCTATACTCAGGAGGTCATTGTGGGGGTTCAACACAAGGACCCAGGGTAATCTCCTGCTCCCTAAAAAATCCCCTATTTTATCATACCAAACATCCCCCTCATGGGTTATTTTATATAAGTTCCTTTCATCCCCTATAGATACAGTTGCCTTCACCACCATGGATTTCTTATGTACAGACTGATGTGCCCCCCCCAGCTCTGGACCCTTAGCACTTGCCCGGGTATTCCCAGTTCTATCGCCGGCCCTGCATGGATCAATAATTAGGGGAAGCAGAACCTATACATTGGATGAGTCTGGAAGCAGCGGCTCCATCTGTTATATTCTGGTGATGTCAGGGAACTACATCTCAGCTCTGATCCCTTCAATAAAACTTTTGAACTCTCAGCACTAAATTATGTTTTTTTTTCCAGATTTTGTTAATGGTCCCTTCCCCCAATATCTACATTACATCCCATCATACCTCCCCCTAAGTCATCTTATACATGTTACAGAATATTCCTGTATATTGTCACATCCCTGGATGTCTATTCCACTACCTGTGGTCAGGGAAGAATAATATTCCATCTCTTTATCTCCTCATTTGACACAGATAATAGTGAGGGGGCAACTTTTTATTAATATTTTGCAAGTAAAATCCTCGCAGCTGGAGAAGCATTGACTATCAGCGCCGCCATCTCTGACAATGCGACGGCATCTGGAACCCCAACTGCTGCCCATCTGTTCATCCCTACCCGCCGCGTCCTACAAAGCCGAGGAGGCGAACAATGAGGAGCCCATTTCTAAGCAATATTACTTTTCTCCGGATTGTTCACACGACAATTTACTTTAAGTCTGGAGACAAAGAAGGAAGAAGGATAAAAAAAGTTAGGCTAATATTTTCATAATGGAAAAGTTCTGATGTGCGGCCCCGGCTATCGGCAGCGGCGATCTGAGCAGCTGTTATGTTTTATACCTGGATTCATCTATTCCATCTCGTTTCCAATGCTTGTATCCCTCACAACGGCTCCTAAGCGTGGACGTGAGTCCTGTTATATTAACCCCTTAACAACCAGGCTTTTCTTCGTTTTTTTGCTTCCATTTTTCCCTCCCCACCCTAAAAAATCTTTAACTTTTTTATTTTCCATATACAGAGCTGTGTGAGGGCTTGTTTTCTGAGTAACAAATGGCACTTAGTTTTGACAGTGTCTAATATTCCATGACGTGTACTGGGAAGTGGGGAAAAAAAATTCCAATTGCAGTGAAATTGGTAAAAAAAACGCTTTTGTGCCATTATCTTGTGGGCTTGGGTTTTACAGCTTTCACTGTGCGCCCCAAAAGACATGTCTACTTTATTCTTTGGGCACGGAACGATCAAAGATATACCAAATTTATAATTAAAATTATGTAGGACAGGACAGACCCTACAGTGCAGGAGCCAAACCTCATAGTTGATCTTAACGCTGAAAATCTAAAAAATGGGAATATTTAAAGGTGACCATCTTTTCTAAAATTCAGCATGATAATCCTGCAGTCATTACTTATAGATCCAGATATCTTTTTTAGTTGTTATCCATGGCCTCCTCCCTTCTAAACTCTACTTTTAAAATTATGCTAATGAGCCAGAAGGGCTCCTGGGTGTGTTACCATCCCCTCAGTGCTGTGGATTCACAGGCTGTTACACTGTTTCACTCTGCTCCCGGATCCCTCAGCACTTCCACCCTTCCTCTGACTGCTGTGATCTCACACGGTGGGAGGGAGGATATTCTCCTGCACAGTGTGAAGCTTGTGAAGCTACAGCACAGAGAAGCCCTGGTAACTCCTGCAGGAGCCCTTTAACCATAAACGACTTGGCCTTTTTTTGTTTTTTTAATTTCCACTTTTCACTCCCCACCTTCAAAAATCTATAACTTTTTTATTTTTAAGTAAAGAGCTGTGTGACTGCTTATTTTCTGTGTAACAAATTGCACTTCATAGTGATGGTATTTACTATTCCATGGCGTGTACTGAGATGTGGGAAATAAATTCCAAATGCAGTGAAAATGATGAAAAAACGCATTTGTGCCGTTTTCTTGTGGGCTTAGATTTTACAGCTTTCACTGTGCGCCCCAAATGACATACTTTATTCTTTGGGTCAGTACAATTACGGGGATAACTTGTATAATTTGGTATAGGTTTTATAATGTTTTCATACATTTACAGAAATTAAAACCTCCTGTACAGTTTTTTTTTTTTACTATTTTTCAGGCTCCTTAGGGTACTTTAACCTGTCTCATCGATCCTATCATATACTGCCATATACCGTGCTGATAGCACATTGTAATGATATGGTTAAAACGAGACAGGCTCTGGTCTTCGGAAGACCCGAGGCTGTCATAGCGACGGATCGCCGCTCCCCAATGACGTCACGGGGAGTGGTGATCCTCGGCAAGATGGCGGCGATCAGCAGAAAGACACCCGTGATCGGTGCTAGCAACATGTAGCTCACCCTGTGAGCCCTCTCTATGCACCAGGACCCCGGTAAGGGGTTAAGACTAGAGATGAGCGAACATGCTCGTCCGAGCTTGATGCTCGGTCGAGCATTAGCGTACTCGAAACTGCTCGTTGCTCGGACGAATACTTCACCCGCTCGAGAAAATGGTAGCTCCCGCCGTTTTGCTTTTTGGCGGCCAGAAACAGAGCCAATCACAAGCCAGGAGACTCTGCACTCCACCCAGCATGACGTGGTACCCTTACACGTCGATAGCAGTGGTTGGCTGGCCAGATCAGGTGACCCTGGGATAGACTAGCCGCTGCCCGCGCTGCTCGGATCATTCTGTGTCTGGATGCCGCTAGGGAGAGAGCTGCTGCTGGTCAGGGAAAGCGTTAGGGTGTTTTATTAGAATAGTGTTAGGCAGGAGTGATTCTCCAAGAACCCAACAGCCCTTCTTAGGGCTACAATAACGTTCTACTTTTTTTTTTTTTTTTTTTTTATCTAGTACCATTTTGTGAGGAATTAGCAGGGGGACTTGCTACCATTGTGTTTAGCTCTTAGTGGCACACATATCCACCTCAAACACCAAAGTGGGAAAATTTAGTAGGGGTTGGATTTCAATTAGGCACAGTCTGCCATTTTTCCTTTTTTATTTTACGTTTATTTTGTTTAATAACTCAGTGTATCTCATCTGGCATAGTAGTGTGCTTTCATACTTGGCTAGAAAATAGCCATAGGAGAATCCAAACGGCTTACTTACGCCTACAGTAGCGTTATATATTTGATTTCTGGTTGATCTGCTGGTGGCTGTACTTGCTGCAGTGCATCTACTAGCCAATTGTGAGCAATTTGTAGTGAGACTTGCGACCGCTGTGTTTTGCGCTTAGTGACGCACATATCCATTGCAAAGACCGAAGTGGGAAAATTTAGTAGGGGTTGGATTTCAATTAGGCACAGTCTGCCATTTGTCCTTTTTTATTTTACGTTTATTTTGTTTAATAACTCAGTGTCATCTCATCTGGCATAGTAGTGTGCTTTCATACTTGGCTAGAAAATAGCCATAGGAGAATCCAAACGGCTTACTTACGCCTACAGTAGCGTTATATATTTGATTTCTGGTTGATCTGCTGGTGGCTGTACTTGCTGCAGTGCATCTACTAGCCAATTGTGAGCAATTTGTAGTGAGACTTGCGACCGCTGTGTTTTGCGCTTAGTGACGCACATATCCATTGCAAAGACCGAAGTGGGAAAATTTAGTAGGGGTTGGATTTCAATTAGGCACAGTCTGCCATTTGTCCTTTTTTATTTTACGTTTATTTTGTTTAATAACTCAGCGTCATCTCATCTGGCATAGTAGTGTGCTTTCATACTTGGCTAGAAAATAGCCATAGGAGAATCCAAACGGCTTACTTACGCCTACAGTAGCGTTATATATTTGATTTCTGGTTGATCTGCTGGTGGCTGTACTTGCTGCAGTGCATCTACTAGCCAATTGTGAGCAATTTGTAGTGAGACTTGCGACCGCTGTGTTTTGCGCTTAGTGACGCACATATCCATTGCAAAGACCGAAGTGGGAAAATTTAGTAGGGGTTGGATTTCAATTAGGCACAGTCTGCCATTTGTCCTTTTTTATTTTACGTTTATTTTGTTTAATAACTCAGCGTCATCTCATCTGGCATAGTAGTGTGCTTTCATACTTGGCTAGAAAATAGCCATAGGAGAATCCAAACGGCTTACTTACGCCTACAGTAGCGTTATATATTTGATTTCTGGTTGATCTGCTGGTGGCTGTACTTGCTGCAGTGCATCTACTAGCCAATTGTGAGCAATTTGTAGTGAGACTTGCGACCGCTGTGTTTTGCGCTTAGTGACGCACATATCCATTGCAAAGACCGAAGTGGGAAAATTTAGTAGGGGTTGGATTTCAATTAGGCACAGTCTGCCATTTGTCCTTTTTTATTTTACGTTTATTTTGTTTAATAACTCAGCGTCATCTCATCTGGCATAGTAGTGTGCTTTCATACTTGGCTAGAAAATAGCCATAGGAGAATCCAAACGGCTTACTTACGCCTACAGTAGCGTTATATATTTGATTTCTGGTTGATCTGCTGGTGGCTGTACTTGCTGCAGTGCATCTACTAGCCAATTGTGAGCAATTTGTAGTGAGACTTGCGACCGCTGTGTTTTGCGCTTAGTGACGCACATATCCATTGCAAAGACCGAAGTGGGAAAATTTAGTAGGGGTTGGATTTCAATTAGGCACAGTCTGCCATTTGTCCTTTTTTATTTTACGTTTATTTTGTTTAATAACTCAGCGTCATCTCATCTGGCATAGTAGTGTGCTTTCATACTTGGCTAGAAAATAGCCATAGGAGAATCCAAACGGCTTACTTACGCCTACAGTAGCGTTATATATTTGATTTCTGGTTGATCTGCTGGTGGCTGTACTTGCTGCAGTGCATCTACTAGCCAATTGTGAGCAATTTGTAGTGAGACTTGCGACCGCTGTGTTTTGCGCTTAGTGACGCACATATCCATTGCAAAGACCGAAGTGGGAAAATTTAGTAGGGGTTGGATTTCAATTAGGCACAGTCTGCCATTTGTCCTTTTTTATTTTACGTTTATTTTGTTTAATAACTCAGCGTCATCTCATCTGGCATAGTAGTGTGCTTTCATACTTGGCTAGAAAATAGCCATAGCAATAGGATAGCATCGTTTGGTTTTAAAAACTCAAAAACACAAAAAAAAAAAAAAAACACAAAAAAAGTAAAAAAAAAATTAAAGCTATAACTCTCATTTTAAAAATGTTTAACCCGAGGGCTAGGGGTAGAGGACGAGGGCGGGGACGTGGGCGTCCAACTACTGCAGGGGTCAGAGGCCGTGGTCCTGGCCGGGGTGAGACACCACCTGCTTATGAGGGAGCAGGGGAACGCCGCAGAGCTACACTCCCTAGGTTCATGTCTGAAGTTACTGGGACTCGTGGTAGAGCACTGTTGAGGCCAGAACAGTGCGAACAGGTGATGTCGTGGATTGCTGACAATGCTTCGAGCAATTTGTCCACCAGTCAGTTTTCCACGCAGTCCACCCATGTCACCGAAATCGCCACTCCTCCAGCTCCTGCACCTCAGCCTCCTCCCCCCCAGTCTGCCCCCTCCCAGGAAAATTTGGCATTTGAACCGGCATACTCTGAGGAACTGTTTTCTGGACCCTTCCCACAGTCACAAACCACTTGTCCGGTTGCTGCTGAGCAATTTTCCGATGCCCAGGTTTTCCACCAGTCACAGTCTGTGGGTGATGATGACCTTCTTGACGTAGTGGAAGTGTGTAAAGAGGTGTCCGACGATGAGGACAGTGGGGAAGTTGTTGTCAGGGCAGGAAGTCCGAGGGGGGAGCAGACTGAGGGATCGGAGGATGATGAGGTGACAGACCCAAGCTGGGTTGAGAGGCCGGGTGAACACAGTGCTTCTGAGACGGAGGAGAGTCCTCGACCAGAACAGGTTGGAAGAGGCAGTGGTGGGGCCAGACGGAGAGGCAGGGCCAGAGCTGGTGCATCAGCGCCAAATGTGTCAACTAGTGAAGCTCCCGTGGCGAGGGCTCTTGCGGCGAGGGCTAGATCTTCAGAAGTCTGGAGGTTCTTTAAGGAAACACCGGATGACCGACGGACTGTGGTGTGCAACATTTGCCAAACCAGGCTCAGCAGGGGTTCCACCACTACTAGCTTAACTACCACCAGTATGCGCAGGCATATGAATGCTAAACACCCCACTCAGTGGCAACAAGCCGTTCACCTCCGGCCGTGCACACCACTGCACCTTCCCCTGTGTCAGCTGATAGTCAGCCCCCTGCCCAGGACCCTGCCACAAAAACCCCATCGTCGCCTCCACGATCCTCCACAGCATCCACCAGCGTTCAGCTCTCCATACCCCAGACGCTGGAGCGGAAACGCAAATATAGTGCAACCCACCCGCACACCCAAGCCCTTAATGTGCACATCTCCAGATTGCTTAGCCTGGAGATGCTGCCCTATAGGCTAGTAGAGACCGAGGCCTTTCGCAACCTCATGGCGGCGGCCGCCCCTCGGTATTCGGTCCCCAGCCGCCACTACTTTTCCCGATGTGCCGTCCCAGCCCTGCACCAGCACGTGTCAGACAACATCATCCGTGCCCTGACCAACACCGTTTCTGACAAGGTCCACCTGACCACGGACACGTGGACGAGTGCTGCCGGGCAGGGCCACTATATATCGCTGACGGCACATTGGGTTAACTTGGTGGAGGCTGGGAGCGAGTCTGACCCTGCGGCTGGTCATATACTGCCGACGCCGAGGATTGCGGGGCCTACCTCGGTCCAGGTGTTTCAGGCCTACTATGCCTTCTCCTCCTCCCACCCCTCCTCCACCTCCTCCTCCGAACTACCATCCGTGGGCACGGCGCCATCAGTCGGTAGCTCTAGGCACAGCAGCAGTGCCGTCGCTAAGCGACAGCAGGCGGTGCTCAAACTGCTGAGCCTAGGCGATAAAAGGCACACCGCCCAAGAGCTATTACAGGGCATCACGGCGCAGACTGATCTGTGGCTGGCACCGCTGAACCTGAAGCCAGGCATGGTTGTGTGTGACAACGGCCGTAACCTGGTGGCGGCTCTGCAACTCGGCAGACTGACACATGTGCCATGCCTGGCCCATGTGTTAAATCTGATAGTTCAGCGTTTCCTCAAGACATACCCCAATCTGTCTGATTTGCTCACGAAGGTGCGCCGCATCTGTGCGCATTTCAGGAAGTCCAGCACAGATGCTGCCACTCTCAGGGCAGCACAGCGCCGCCTCCAACTGCCCGCTCACCGACTGTTGTGCGACGTGCCCACGAGGTGGAATTCAACACTGACCATGTTATCCAGAGTTTACCAGCAGCGCCGAGCGATTGTAGACTGCCAGATGTCAACTTCCACCAGAACTGGTAGTCAGGTCAGTCAGCTTCCTCAAGTCTACAATGAGGAGTGGACGTGGATGTCTGATATCTGTCAGGTGCTGAGTAACTTTGAGGAGTCAACACAGATGGTCAGTGGCGATGCCGCCATCATCAGCCTCACCATCCCGCTGCTTGGCCTGTTGAAAAACTCTCTGATCAGCATGAAGTCGGAAGCTTTGCGCTCGTCACAAGAGACGGGGGAAGAAGATTCCCTTGTTGATAGCCAAAGCACCCTCAGGTCTGTTTCTCAGCGCATATCGGAGGAGGTGGAGGTGGAGGAGGATGAGGAGGAAGAGGAGGAGAATGTTGGCGAGACACAAGAGGGGACCATTGTTGAGTCCTTCACTGTTCAGCGTGTATGGGCAGAAGAAGAGGAGTTGGAGGAGTTGGAGGAGGAGGAAATGGACAGTCAGGCCAGTGAGGGGAGTGAATTCTTACGCGTTGGTACTCTGGCGCATATGGCAGATTTCATGCTAGGCTGCCTATCCCGTGACCCTCGCGTTCAAAGAATTTATTCCAGCACCGATTACTGGGTGTTCACTCTCCTGGACCCACGGTACAAGCAAAATCTTTCCACTCTCATCCCTGCAGAGGAAAGGAGTGTGAGAATGCATGAATACCAGCAGGCCCTGGTGCACAAGCTGAAACAGTATTTCCCTTCTGACAGCGCTAGCGGCAGAGTGCGTAGTTCAGCGGGACAAGTAGCGAGGGAGAGTAGGCGAGCAGGCAGCTTGTCCAGCACTGGCAAGGGTACGCTTTACAAGGCTTTTGCCAGCTTTATGTCACCCCAGCAAGACACTGTCACCTGTCCCCAGTCTCGGCAGAGTAGGGCTGATCTTTACAGAAAGATGGTGAGGGAGTACGTAGCTGATCATACCATCGTCCTAAATGATCACACAGCTCCCTACAACTACTGGGTTTCAAAGCTGGACATGTGGCATGAACTGGCGCTGTACGCCTTGGAGGTTCTTGCCTGCCCTGCCGCTAGCGTCTTGTCCGAGCGGGTTTTCAGTGCAGCTGGTGGCATCATCACCGATAAGCGTACACGCCTGTCGACTGACAGCGCTGACAGGCTGACGCTTATTAAGATGAATAAAGCCTGGATTTCTCATAATTTCCAATCTCCACCAGGTGAAGGAAGCTCAACCTGAATAATTGATCCACTCCTCCTCCTCCTCATTTTCCTCCTTCTCCTCCTCTTTGTACAGTAAAGCAGAGGAAACTGGCTATTTTTTGACAGGGCCCACTGGCTCTAGCTATAGTGCTTTATGCATTTAATTTTTCTGGAGGGCCACCTACCCGGTCCTCTGTTTTAAACAATTTTTGGGAGTGCCACATACAGGCACTCAATCTATTCAATTTTTCTTGAGGGCCACCTACCCGGTCCTCTGTTTTAAACAATTTTTGGGAGTGCCACATACAGGCACTCAATCTATTAAATTTTTCTGGAGGGCCACCTACCTGCTCCTCTGGCTTGAAAATTTTTTTGGACTGCCACATACAGGCACTCAATCTATTCCATTTTACTGGAGGGCCACCTACCTGCTCCTCTGGTTTGAAAATTTTTTGGGACTGCCACATACAGGCACTATCCAAATTAAATTGTCTCCATAGCAGCCTCCACACGTTGTCTCCATTGCTACCTCCAAAAGTCGTCCATATAGCTGCCTCCATACATCGTCCCTTTATCAAACGAGGTGTGTCAGGCAGAAATTTGGGTTGTTTTCATGGATTCCACATCAAAGTTGTTAACTTTGTCGCCACCCTGCTGTGTTATCCACAAAATATACTGGCAAACTTTTATCATTTACCAATATTATTTCAGCGCTTCTTGCGCATCTGTTTACATTCCCCTCACCTGGCATATCCTAAACTTATAAGAACGCTACTACACTTGATCTTATACAAAAGGTTCTTAGAAGTGCTGTTTGGGGAGTAGCCTAGAGACAGGGGCTTGGATTGGCGAAAGCTCGCCTGGCAGCGGAGCGCCAGCTCCATGCGCATCAGCCGCTTCTTGCGCATCTGTTTACATTCCCCTCACCCGCCATATCCCAAACTTATAAGAACGCTACTACACTTAACTTGGTGCAGGCTGGGACCGAGTCTGACCCTGGGGCTGGTCATATACTGCCGACGCAGAGAATTGCGGGGCCTACCTCGGTCCAGGTCTCAAAGGCCTACTATACCTCCTCCCAACCCTCCTCCTCCTCCGAATTACCATCCGTGGGCATGGCGCCATCAGTCGGTAGCTCTAGGCACAGCAGCAGTGCCGTCGCTAAGCGACAGCAGGCGGTGCTCAAACTGCTGAGCCTAGGCGATAAAAGGCACACCGCCCAAGAGCTATTACAGGGCATTCCACATCAAACTTGTTAACTTTGTCGCCACCCTGCTGTGTAATCCACAAAATATACTTGCAAACTTTTATCATTTACCGATATTATTTCAGCGCTTCTTGCGCATCTGTTTACATTCCCCTCACCCGGCATATCCTAAACTTATAAGAACGCTACTACATTTGATCTTATACAAAAGGTTCTTAGAAGTGCTGTTTGGGGAGTAGCCTAGAGACAGGGGCTTGGATTGGCGAAAGCTCGCCTGGCAGCGGAGCGCCAGCTCCATCCCAAGATCCAACTAACATAGTTTTAACTGCAGCACCTTTAATCTACTACTAGTTCACTGCCTCCATACATGGTCCCCTTATCAAACGAGCTGTGTCAGGCAGAATTTTGGGTTGTTTTCATGGCTTCCATGTTAACTTTGTCGCCACCCTGCTGTGTAATCCACAAAATATACTGGCAAACTTTTATCATGTACCGATATTATTTGAGCGCTTCTTGCTCACCTCCTTTGGTTCCTCTCTGACACCCATTGGTTTGAAGCCTGAGTCCATTTAGGGTATGTCGCCATGACACTCTCTAGCCTGCTGCCGCTGCCTCTGCATGCCGTCCCCTATAGTGTCAGGGTCAATTATTGCATGTTTTAGATGCTATCTAGCTTCATTCTGTCACTCTGTCATGGCCATGCTGTTGCCCATAATTTTGGCATAATGGTGCGATTATGCAGCCTCAGAGGCATCCATGCATGCTGCCCCTGCTGTTTCCTGTCCATTTCCGTGGTGTTTCCATCCTTTTCTGAGGTTCCCAGGTGTTTGGCCAAGCTTCCCTGTGCAGAGCCTTGGTCCCCTTGAAAAATGCTCGAGACTCCCATTGACTTCAATGGGGTTCGTTATTCGAGACGAGCACTCGAGCATCGGGAAAAGTTCGTCTCGAATAACGAGTACCCGAGCATTTTAGTGCTCGCTCATCTCTAGTTAAGACTCATTAGTATAATTGCAAAAGCTGATTTTAGAAGGAAGGAGGCCAGAAGATGACCACAGTCATGGTACCTGGATCTATGAGTAAGTGTCTCTGGTTTAACATGATGGATTTTCACGGTAGATTTCCTTTCACTCTACATTTGCTTATAGGGTAAATGACTATGGGCCACATGTATCACTAGTTTTTTCTGTTGTTTTTGCGCCTTTTCATTCAGGCGCACCGTTTTTGCGCCATTTTTGCAATTAAACGCCAAACTAGCCGCGCAGCGAATATAACCAGCTTTCCCTCATCTATCTTACCAATCCAGATGTTTTGCTGCGCCTAATGATATTTATCACTTGCAACGTTTTCATTTAGGAACAAAAACGGGCGCAAAAACACTCCAGCCCGAAGGTGGCACTAACTGAGAAGAAAGCACTGAGCCCCTTTGCAGAACAGCTCATTTCTAGCAGCAGAGCTCAGCCAGACACTGGAACATATAATAGATGCATTATATACACTGCAGACACTGGAACATATAATAGATACATTACAGACAGGAGCTGCAGACTCTATTTACAGTTCATCACCTTCTATTTACAAAACATTCTGAGCTCACAGCAAGACAGGACAGAAGTTTGCAGAAGTTTGCAGAATGTTGCAGATTCTACAGACAAGTGTCCCCCATGTAATTCTGCACAGTATCTGAGGGGGATACTGTGCAGAATTACAGGGGTGCAGCAGGAGATCAGCACTGGGGGATCCCCTCCAGGAGAAGCCCCTGCTGAGGAGGTCACTGGGTGCAGGGTGTCACACACCTGGGTGCTGCTGTGAGTGTTATCTTCATTCTGGGATGTGGGAGAAGCAGAGAGGAGCTTGTAGCAGGATCACATGTAAGTGCCCGAATCTAACATTGTGCCTAAACTGCACCAAAATTGCGCCTAAACTGTGTTAAAGTAAAGTGATTAATGAGAGGCAGAAAATTAACTTATCACAGATGGTTGTAGCTTGTGATAATTCTGGCAAAACAGTCAGCCAGAATTTAGGCACAACTACTACACTTAGATGTGGCCCTATGTTTTTTATTTTTATATATGGTAGTTCACTGATAGTGATTGGAGTTACCCGTATAACGGCCTCCTATACTGTATATGTATGATCCCATAATACCCCCCATTATTCTGTAAAGAGTCATATCTGATCGAAACCTGCAGATTCCAGTATTTCTACAGACAGAATTTTCTTTCAGTGTCTGCGAGGAAATGTGTGTTGGCAGCTATGCCCTGCATACAAAAGAATACATTCGAGGAAGGGCGAGAGCACCGGGCATTTTGGGATAGATACTGCGAGACATTACTGCTTGTAGAGGAAACTACAGCAATTAGTCAGGAACAGATCATTGTCTCAGCGGAAAACGGGACGACTCGTATGTGTTTATCTGGCTGCAGCCGCCCGTAGACCATAACATGGCGCTGCTATACAAGTAGGAGGCCGCCCATGATTATTATGGGTTGTCTTCACCTTTTTTTTTTAGAAGATTAATGTTTAGCCAAAAAAAAACAAAACTCCATATTTAAGGAAAAACCCTGCTGAACAGAAAAGAAATATGTGTTGTATACAGTAGAATTTGTAAATGTTTGGTTCTTATATACAGGAAGTCCCCGGGTTACGTATAGAATAGGTTCTGGAGGTTTGTTCTTAAGTTGAATTTGTATGTAAGTCAGAACTGTATTCTTACGCCAAACACATTTTTTTTGGTCTCTGTGACAATTGGATTTTAAAAATGTTGGATTGTCATAAGAACCTGGATTAACAATAAAGCTTCATTGCAGACACTTTTGATAACTCCTACAGCTGATCATTGTAGCCTAAGGCTAAAGTACAGTAAATTACCAACATCCAGAGGTTTCATTTGTAACTAGGGGTCGTATGTAAATCAGGTGTTCTTAACTAGGGGACATCCTGTATTCAGTTTGCGGCTTGTACTATATATCTCTACAATGTATTCTTTAACATGTGTCAGGCTCCGCCTCCTTATGTCCCGATATTTTGTTTTCTCCACCCAGCAATTGTATGATAGGTGTAGAAAGTCATGTGACAACTAAGCTCCACCCTGCAAAAATGAGATACTGTATAAACAGGGCTCTTTGATCTAACTTTATTTGCATCACCATTAGAGGAAGTTGCATGGCGATGCATCGGGCTGCAATTAAAGTATTCTAAAATCATTAAAGGGGCATCTGCCATGTCAGCGTATTTCCAAACATTTTAAAGGGGTATCCCCAAGATTTAATGCTATTCTTAAACCAAACTGTATGGACGGCACAGAACTTTATTACAAGATGACAAGTATGGGGGCCTTGTTCCCCAAAATATATCAAGAAGCATGTTGAGCATGCCACCAGCCCCTTTCCTTCTTAATAGAACTGATGCTCTACAGAGGCCTTAGTGGTTGACATATTGGTGAGTCCCTGAGCTGGGGGTGGAGTAAAAGACAGTCAAACCAATCAGCTGCTGGGGCGACATCCAGGCCTTCCATTTAAACTGACATGAGGCTTTATTCAGTGTTAGTTAGACAATTCTTCAGGCTCGGGTATCTAACCTCTGTCTATCTCTCTCGTTGGTTTTACTGTGCACTCGTGGTAGGGACCGCTACCCAGTAGGCCCAAATCGCGATAGGTCAGGGCTTGGTCCAGCTTAACCACTCCCCACCAACATTAACACCCACAATCAGAGCTGGCACTATCAACTCTTTAAATACCCCTGGTAAAGTCACCAACAGCATTTAATTCACAATTCCCGTGCGTGCCAGCACTGTCCTGCAGGGTGCTGCCATTTTGGGGGGGATTGTCACTCCCCAATGACATCATCAGGAGTGACAATCCTTCCCAAAATTGTGGCACATAGCTGCAGTAAGTTAAATGCCGTAGGTGTTGCCAGCTGCATTTAAGCAGTTTTAAAAGCCATAGTTTTTTGTTAAATAATTTGTCTGAACCCAAATTTATTGGGTCCGCTCATCACTACTACCCAGTTTTCACTTGCAGTTTACCAAAGGACTGGCAAGTAGGCAGGGACAGAGGTTGTGGCAAGGCACTTGCATGGAAGCAGCGCAGCTGCACCACAAATCGGTTGTGTGCGTCACAATCCCAGCGCAGACACTTCTTAAATACCTTTGCAACCGTTTTAGCCATGAAGAACATGAACAGTCCGACAAAAGTGCAGCACGCGACCCTTAGTAAATATGCCCCTATGTTTCTGATGCCAATACCCACAGATTCGAAAATACATACTACACATATATTATTATGAATATTTCTTTCATTGTCTTTTATATTTAATTAAAATAATCCTTAAAATCCTGACGTTATTGATCCTCAGCGTAGCATGACACATGATATATATGCACAAATATCTATATAGATTACACAGGATCCCACCATGTGCAATAGGTGATATTTATTACTCAATGGCTTCCCCTATCTGTACAATTCACAAAGCATGCCCACAACACTTTCCTGTAGAAGTAAAAGGAAACCTACCATGAAGAACCTACCCTGAGAAGTAGATCTGATGGTAGATCCCTCCTGCCTCTGCCCTTATGTGTAAATTAATAATCCTGGAACCCAACCTAAATTGTTAAAAACTTTATTTTACTAATATGTAAAACAACCTCAGAGGCTACTGGGGTGTGGAGTAACTTTAGCTCCCAGTGCCCGGCCAGGCTAGTACACGCCCCAGTAGCCCCTGCAGTTAATTTACATATTTCTAAAATATAGTTTTTAACCAGTCAGGTTATGTTCAAGGATTATTAAATTACAGATTAGGGCAGAGGCAGGAAGGAGGAATCTACCATCACATCCACTTCATGGTAGATTCCTCATGGTAGGATCCTTTTAATAGAGTGATCTACAGACTCGGGAATGGTGATATAGTCATACGTATGTACGTGGAAGAAATAATATTCTGTAATTAAAAAAACTGTAAAGAAAAATAGGAAAATAATGGGGCCTTACTTTACTAAGGGTCCCGCAGCCACATTTTCGTCGGGTTTTTCGATTTTCCGGGGATCGTGCCAGGAATTGTGTCGGACGTGATCGGATTTTGGCGCATCTGCACCGCCTTTCATGCAACAGAAATCGGGGGCTGGCCATCGGATGATCCGACAATTCGGATTTAACATTTAAATTTGTGTCGCAAGCCAAGCACTTACATGCACCAGGAAGAAGAAGGTGAACTCCGGCGGACTGGATCGGGGAAGTGACACATGCAGGACATCGGGCACACGATGTTAGTGGATAGCTGCAGAGTTCATCCTTGTCGGAGTAAAAAATATCTGGATTCCCACATTCCCTTTTAGATAAAACTTACAGAGAGAAACATTTTAGTTTGGGGAAATACAACATTTTGTTTAAAAAGTAACAGCAGAATTGATAAAAAAGTAAAACCTTAGGTCTAATGGGCTTCACATCTCTCTTCTTAGCCAGGAAGGTAACGGGACAGACTTCATGTGGATACCTAATGGAACGGCTGCCGCCTAATGCAGCTATCCTATTGATTCCGAGCGATGCCGAAACTACATATAGAGTATGTGTCCCAGTAAAAGTCTCTTCTGGCTGACCCTCTATGTGGTCACTACAATTCATGGGCTATTCAATGGAAAGCTGCAAACAACATAAATGCTGGAAAAATAAGGAAAATAAGTGTAATTTTAGAAAAGTTCTACCACTGCTCATATTCCGAAATACAATACAAAAATATCCATTTATCCAAATCTACCAGCTACAATGTATTCAATTGCCCGCGAGTGGCCCTATAGGTGCATCCTACAAAATTTTGCTCCAGAAAAGTACAGGTGCCTCCTAAATGACCCTTGTATACCATCTGGCCTTGGGTACACAATACTAAAGTAAAGGATTCACAATGCCATATGGTTTCCTAATATCTCACCATATTGATTTTTCTTATTATAGGTTTGTTCTTAAATTGAATTTGTATGTAAGTCGAAACTGTATATTTTATAATTGTAGATCCAGACAAAAAAAAATTTGCCCCTGTGACGGTTGGAGTTCAAAGTTTTTTTGCTGTAATTGGACCAAGGATTATAAATAAAGCTTCATTACAGACACCTTACAGCTGATCATTGCAGTCTGGGACTATAGTAACATCCAGAGACTTCACCAGAGGTCACAGTGGGCAGTGGGGCTTTTACCCAATACTAAACCCTTTAGGTCCAGGATACTAGTGTCTAGTTAATGGTGGCTTGACTCAAGAATAATTTAAATGAGTGGGTCCAAGGAACCTTAGTTCTTCAGTTATCAATGACAGGTAAAATTAGTGTTGGTATTATATGTAGCGTGTGGCCTGGATGAACAATTTTGTTCAACAAAAGTTGAAAAATTTTAGGTGGTATCAGGTACTAAGGGGTAATGAAACTACTAATAAGTGGTAATAAAACTATAATTATGCTCAGGTTTTACAGCTTGTTGAGTAACTAGAGAGAAGTGAACTCAAAATGAAGCACTTGACAGTCCTACACCATGAAATGACTAAGAGCGGGGTGCCAATCGATATGTGTAGGATTTGCCCCCCAAACGTGCAATGTTTTTAAGACAATTGAACTAAAGAACACAATGGGGCTCATTTACTAAGGGTCAGTCGGACGCACTTTCATCGGGTTTACAGACGATTTCTGTTTTGCACCAAATTGCCGGGATTCTGGCGCATGCGATCGGATTGCGGCCCATTGGCGCCGGATTGCATGTGACAGAAAGCGGGGGGAGTGGCAGTCGGACAACCCGGCTGATTCGGACAAACCACGGAATTAAAAAATGTGATTGTCTCGCAAGATCAAGCACCAAATTCTCGTCAGACAACGCGCCGCGGAATCGCGACGGGACCGGGTAAGTAAATCTGCCCCAATGTTTTGGGTACATGCTGCCATCATTAATTTCTTCACATTGTAGAATGTATTCCCTGTAGTCCTAGTAGGCGTCATACCTACAGTCCCACATGTGCTGGATATACATGAAATTTCATTCCACAGCATGGAACATGATGCATACCATGGAGTCCAAGTAAGATGGGTGAGCTGTATAGCCCCTTTGTTAATGATATTTGTATGGACGGCCCTACCCCACCTGAGATTCTTAAAAAAAATCAGCAATTTAAAAAATCTAAATAAAAACCCTACAAAAACTCACCCCCGCTCCTCTTCATCTTTATTCCAGCGTTTGTCTTCACTAATCTTGACAAGCCAACAAAATAGAGACTTATAATTAGCATTATGGAGCGTGGGGACAAGATGTTCGTCAATCTAAGAGCTAATTATGCACACCCTCACCACCCCCCCATGGGAGAGGAAGGGGACGTCACGCGAGAGGTGGGAAATCACGCACCTCGCATGACATCACTTACCTCTCCCAGCATGGGAAGGCGTACCTAATTAGTGCTGCTAATTATAAGCTTCTTTTATAGATGATCCCGTCATGTCAAGACTAGTGGAGGACTGCGCCGGGTTCAACATAAGCAGGAGCGGGGGTGAGTATTAATGGTTTTTTTTTTTTTTTTTTAAATGGTTGAAACAAGACAATATTTTCCAACTTTTCAGTTTCCCTGATCTTGTCCAAGTGATCCTCCAACCAGAAGGCAAATTCTGATTATATGTTACACATGAGTAGTCAACATACCTGGTGCCCACCATTGGGTTTTTCACCTTCTGTCTAATGTGTCTCCGACTTTTCCAGAGACATGTCCCCATCTCCTGCCCTAAATCCCAACAATGAAGATGTCACGTCTGTGACTAATAATTATAATAATTCTTTATTTATATACCGCCTACAGATTATGCAGCGCTGCACAGAACCTGCCAAATTGGTCCCTGTCCCCAATGGGGCTCACAATCTAATCATCCAACCAGTATGTTTTGGAGTGTGGGAGGAAACCTGAGGTCCCGGAGAAAAACCCACACAAACACGGAGAGAACATACAAACTCTTTGCAGATGTTGACCTGGGTGGGACTTGATCCCAGGACTCTGGCACTGCAAGGCAGAAGTGCTATCCACTCAGCCACCGTGCTGCCCTGACTAACAGACAAATTGCGTGCACAAGTCAATGGTTGTTTATGGGAAAACCCAAAGTGGGAGCAGAACAGAGGGCACCTTATAGGGTAACTATAGATGCCTAATGATCTCGGTTTGAAATCGATGTCATAGACTAACTCAGTGCACAATGAAATGATCATCACCACATAACGAGTTATCGACTTGCAAACTTCACACCATGTCACGTTTACTTTATTTTGTTATTAGGTTTATTTATTTTTCCGCAATATTACATTTGCATGGATTGAAACCTTGTCAGTGATGCACGAGCGCTAAATATAAGGTGTTTTATTAGCATCTGATCCCTCACATAGCAAAGGTGTGAGGAGTTATGAAAGCTATAGGAAGTTATGAAGATCACTCATTTTATGTAACATAGAGCAACATAGTCCAGTGTCACAACGTTTTTTTCAAGCGAATGTGCTATTTTAGGTATCTACGTGTCTGCGGGAAGGTCATTTGCTAAATTTGCCATCACTAGGGGCGGGTATAGACCAGAATATTTCCAATCCTTACCAGATTTTATCTTCACTGCTTCCAGCATAGGACTGTGGTCTTCCTCATAATTGAGGGGAATTCGATAAAACAGGCATTTTTTAAAAAAAATCCCCCAAGGGATCCCAGGTCTACTAAGAGGTTCTGGCTTCTTAGTAGATGTGGGCACCATCTCTGCCAGATTGGACCCGGTAGAAATTTAATCACCATCCACCATCGGATTCACTGACGGTAGACTAGTCCTATTCATGAGCTACTTTGTAATTCCTCTTCTCTGAACTTCTTATATTTTAATCCCGAACGGTGCGATTTTGCTTCAAATGAATTTGAAAAATTATGCAAATTAGTCTTCCAGCTGATGTCCTCTGAATGGGCAGGGTCAAGAGGGAACAGGAGGGACCAGGCAGATTGGACAAGTGAGGGGAGTGAATAAATTATAGGCCGAGGTGCTCAGAGGCGCCCAAGTGATGTAAACCGGAGCATCCCGTCCAATTAGTATTTTTAAAACATATTTTTTTTATATATAGGACTATATAATAGGACTAGTCTACCGTCTGATGGTAGATGTCCATTAAACTATAGTAAATGCAATGGACTGGAGTGTTCACTCCCCTAGCCCTTGCCTGTTAGCCCCATTCTGCACTTTTCTCGCAAAGAGATGGCATAATGAATTTCCCCCGTTGTCTTTTTACATTTATCACTGGCCTCAGAAGTCAATTGACTTATTACCCTATTTTTTATTTATAGGGGCATTTTACATTTTTTTATTGATGATCTTCAAGCCACCACAGGGAGCACAAAGCCAACTGTTTCCGTCTCCGTGCTCTGTTGTAATACCAGTCGAAGCAGCTTGTTGGCATCGGGAGCACCCAGAGTTAGATAGTCCATCAATATTCATTCTTTGACAACCGCTTTAAAAGATTTTTAGGAACAAACACGAATATGGATGCACCATATGAGGCAAACACAGGACACCAAGCCCCATAATGCAGAATCCGTGGTATAAAGAGATCACAACCATTCAAAGCCCTTTTACATGGGCCAATTATTGGGAACATCTATGACCCATTCATTCAGAGGCAGATAAAAACTTCCTGGACCCTTGGCTGTTGGAATATTATAGCCCCTACAAGTCTGGTATTCACTTCAAACATATTATACTAGAATCGGGCTTGTTGAGGAATAGGGAGTATGTCCCTTCCACCTGATTTCAATCTGCAGTTTCAGGATTTTTGGAGGACCTTAAAAAGTCCTGAAATGGCTCTTGTGCACATGTGTGTTGAGAGCAGGAACAGATGTACAAGGATTTCATGGGTCCTTCTCAGTATAAAATTTGAGAGGTGGTTTGGTTTGACCATGGACCCCCTAGACTTGGGCCCCAGGCTACTGCCCCAGGCTACCATAATCCACTACTGCATTCATTCCCTCAACTTGGCTCTGAAAATTTGGGGTTTACTGCAGCTTTTACTTTGCTCTGCGGAGTGATAGTTTCAGTCTATGCATCAGGTAACAGGGTCTCTAAACCTTGAAGGGAAAGGGTTTGTTTATGTTTTTTAATAATTCCTCCAAATTCGATGCATTCCATTGACGTGCGCCCCAACGCATGTATAATAATTCTGACTGTAGATTTAAAATGCATGAAATGATACAGAGGAAATGTTATAGCCCAATTTACATTTATTTAATATTCGATTCCTATATAGAGCAGATAACCAGGCAGGCGAGATAGTAAAAATAAGAATGAAATTCCGGCAATAGAAAGGATCGGCTCCGCTCTATAGAAGGCATATTGACAGCTGAAAAATAGAACATCATTTATTTTCAAATATCTTATATTCGAGGGGAAAATATTTTTTTTAATATATATAATAATTAGGATTTTCATTGCAAGATATGCGGCAAATGGAAAGATAGTCCTCCATCCTAAAGTGTTTCTTTTTATTTTATTATCAGATTCCACTATAAATATATTTCTTGCATATTTCATAAGAGGCAAACGGCTCTGTGTGAATTGTAAAATAATAGAGATCCTAATACTTTTATATAGATTTTTATTAAACAATTTAAGAATTAGATGTTAGCACGTAAGTTTTTATATGAAAGCGTAAATTGAAGACAAATTTTATTGTATTTAAATAGAATTAATACTGAATGCTGGTAAATTTCTTAATTTACCTCTCTGGCATTAGGAGTTCACTTTTTTTCTCATACAGAGAACTGAGCTATAGAGGTTTTTTACCTTATATAAAAATAGGTCTTAAAGGGGTTGTCTGGATGTTGAAAACAGCTCCACCCCTTATCACTGGTAATGTGTGGTATTACAACCAACATCCATTAAAGGTACTCAAAGATAATTCATTAACTTACATGGTTCAGGGCCTGAATTGAGCATCTGGACTTATTTTTATTATATTCCTAGAACCTTGTTAGAACTTGGAGTCCTGCTCCTCCCTTTAGGCCCTGCAAAAGGTAAAATTCAATGAATCAACTTTGATTGGAGTGTTCCTTTAATTTCTATACAGATGACAGCTGCAATACCGGGAAAAACCATGGTCAGGTGTGGCGCTGCTTTTCCAACCTCTCGGCAGACTCTTTAAACACACTTCTCCACAAGGTCCTTATTCCACTTCATGAACTGCCCAGACAGGACTAATCAACATGAGCTCATACACAGCAGCTGGAGGATGGTGTTGGGGATTGATTACTTCCGCCTGTCAGGGACAACACAGTTATTACATCATCCTCTGAAGCAGTGCATAATTAGGGTAAGGAGAGGGTCAGGGCAGCTACATGAGAGATAGAGCCTCATTATCATAATTTTATAATTGTTTTCCCGCTAAACCACTCAATTCAGGAATTAAACAAGACGTGTCTCTGCATCAGTGTAGCTACAGCATTCTCAAGATATGTTTGGTTCACAATGCATAAAAGCAAATGGTAGATTTCCTTTAATTACCTGTAGCTAGTAGAGTAAGTATCTGCACACTGCTGTTTGCTGGCAGGAAGTGCCTGTGTCTAAGCTGGTCTTGTAATGTGGGGGAGGGGCTAGATGCAGAGAGCACTGCAGTGTGCAGACATGAGAAGCTATTCATTAGAAGAATCCGACCATAGTCAGAAGATTTACGGTTGTATCCAGGGACAACCAAAATTGTTTAAACCAGGACTGATAGAGACCGGTTGTGATTATATTTGTGAAATGTTGTATCTTTGTTAATAACAATGAATTAGAGAATGTGTTATTTTGTTATCCTTAGTATATTTAAGAATCTTGTCTTCATGGGAATATCCCTTTACAGTTCATAGAACATATGAAACCCAAAATTGTACTTGTAAACTTCATCTAAATTCAACTAAACTTCATCCCGAAAAAACAAGAACCCATACAGAAAAAGTGTCAGTAAAATAAAAATGTAATAGCTTGTAGAAGGAATTGACAAAAAAAAGATGAAAAATGGCCTGGGCATTAATGTGGAAAACAGGTGTGGAGATAAGGGGTTAAATGAAACTCAATAATTTAGCATGTCCTATATAAAGCCTTCTGCTAGTTGGTTATGGTTGTAATCAGCTTCTAAAATTCCCGTTATTAGTCGAGGAGAATAACCATTGGCCAAGCAAATCATTCACCCCAAGAAATTTTAAGGTAATAGCCGTGAATTCAATGAATCCCAGATATAATCACATCAGTGATTTTGCAGTAATTTTAGCAATTTTTCTCCCGCATTTTTTGTTGCCAGGTGAAAAATTAGCATTTTTCATGTGCCAGCCCTGACTCCATTAAAGCGTCTTTATGTCCTGCAGACTGAGTAATAAATGCTTTTACGTAGTCACAACATATGCTCCGTCTTTATGTCAGCAGGTAGTATTAGGCTACAATGCAGATATCACCGATTATTTATACATCAGCCACTTTTCCCAGGGTAAAGAATCCTCCTAACGTGATATCATTTCATTTTGTAATCACCTTAAAAATTATAAACACTCCGGTGCCAAGCAGCTTGATGTTCTGCCGTCTTGGCTCGGGCCCATAAACAAAGCTGTTTGGAGACCTCTTTATTAGTTTTTAATTTATTTTTCGTCAATTGCTTATTTTCCCCCCCTTATTCCAACAGGAATCCTGCTCATTAGTGAAGCCAAGTGCTCATTAGAAAAGCTTGAAATTTTCTTCCTTCATTGTAAATTGACATTTCGAATTTTAGGACATATAAAAGGCGAGGTTTATTAAATGAAATATTTGCATCAAGCATGGAGTTTAGCTTAGATTAATGCGGATCAGCAGGTTTTTTTTGTGCTGTCCTTAACCCCTTAACGCTGAAGCCACTTTTCACCTTCCTGACACGGACCATTTTTTAAAATCTGACATGTGTCTATTTAAGTGGTTATAACTTTGGAACGCTTTAACATATCCAGTTGATTTTGAGATTGTTTTTTCGTGACACATTGTACTTCATGCTGGTTGAGAAATTTAATAAATATATTTAGTATTTTTTTATGAAATAAATGGAAATTTGGCAAAAATTTTGAAAAAAACTATGTTTTCCAAATTCAAAATTTTCTACTTTTTGGAAAGTTGGTCATATCACTAAAATAACTTGATAACTAACATTTTCCATATGTCTGCTTTAACTTGGCATCATTTTTCAAACATCTTTTCCTTTATTTTGGATGTTAGGAGGCTTATAACTTTAGGTGCAATTTTTCAGATTTTCACGAAAATCATCAAAACCTACTTTTGGAGGGTCAATTTAGTTAGAAGTGACTTTATAAGGCCCACATGACAGAAACCCCCCACAAATGACACCATTTTAGAAACTACACCCCTCAAAATATTCAAAACAACCTTTGGGAATTTTGTTAACCCTTTGAGCGTTTCATGAGCGTGAAAGATAAATGAAAGTGAAATTAGAGAAATGTAATTTTATCTTACTATAGATTCATTGAACACTAAAATTTGCACCTTCACAATGGGTTAAAAAGGAAAATGCATTTTACAATGTTGAGGGCAATTCCTCTTGAGTATGCCAATACCCATTTTGTCACTGTACCCTGCTGTACGGGCACAGGGGGGCACTTGGAATGGAAAGAGCGTTGTTTCGTTTTTGCAGGGTAAATATGGCTGAAAAAGTTTACATGTGTCAGGATGCATTTGGAGAGCCATAGTGGTACCAAAACAGAGGAAAGCCCCAACATGAGACACCATTTTGGAAACTACACCCCTTGGAGAGTTTAGCAACGTGTAATTTGTGTATTTTCCCCAACAGGTGTTTGATTCAATTAGGCCCCAAAAGGGAAAAAAGGTGAAAATTTTCTCAAAAAAGTCACTTTTACCCCAAATTTTTGTAAGCCACAAGGGATAAAAGATGAAACAACCCCATAAATGTGTAAAACTATTTCTCCTAAGCACAGAACTGCACCACTTTTGCATATAAAGTGTTGTATGGGTGCAAAGTAGGGCTCAGAAGGGAAAGAGGGGCTTTGGCCTTTTAGAAGCCAGATTTGACAATCATCCATTACATGTGTCAGGATGCATTTGGAGAGCCCTAGTGGTACCAAAACAGAGGGGAACCCCAACAAGTGTCACCATTTTGGAAAGTTCACCCTTTGGAGAATTCAGAAAGGTGTAATATGTGTATTTACCCCTACAGGTGTTTGCTTCAATTAGGTCCCTAAAAGGAAAAAGGTGAACATTTTCCCAAAAAAGTCACGTTTACGGCAAATTTTTGTATCCCATAAGGCATTAAAGATGAAACAACCCCAAAAAATGTGTACTAGCATTTCTCCCGAGTATAAAATTGCCCCACACATGCAAATAAAATGTTGTATGGGTACGCAGTGAAGCTCAGAAGGGAAAGAGGGGCGTTGGCCTTTTAGAAGCCAAATTTGACAGACATCCTTTACATATGTCAGGATGCATTTAGAGAGCCGTAGTGGTACCAAAACAGAGGGGAACCCCAACAAGTGTCACCATTTTGGAAAGCACACCCCTTAGAGAATTTAGCAAGGTGTAATATGTGTATTTGTCCGTAAAGGTGTTTGATTTAATTAGGACTTAAATAGATAAAAGGTGAACATTTTCTTATAAAGGTCATTGTACCCCTAATTTTATATAGCCACAAGGGATAAAAAAATGTAATAACCCCCCAAAATGTGTGAACCTATTTCTCTCGAGTGTAGAAGTACCCCACATGTGTATATAAAATGTTGTATGGGCGCACAGTAAAAGGAAAGGGGAATGTTTGCCTTTTAGAAGCCAAATTTGACAGAAATGTTTGACATGCATTTGGAGAACCCTAGTGGTATAAAACAGATAAGAATCCGAAAAGTGACCCTAATCTTTGAATGCACACCCCTTAGAGAATTTTGCAATGTGTAATATATGTATTTGCCCCTACAGGTGAATGATCCAATTAGGCCCGAATCATTAAAAAGGTGAAAATTTTCCTATAAATGTCACTTTACCCCTAATTTATGTAAGCCACAAGGGATAATATATTAAATAACCCCAAAAAAGGTGTAAAACTATTTCTCCCGAGTGTAGAAGTACCCCACATGTGCATATAAAATGCTTTATGGGCGCACAGTAGAGGAAAAGAGGGATGTTTGTCTTTTAGAGGCCAAATTTGTAAGAAATCCTTCACATGTGTCAGGATACATTTGGAGAGATGTAGTGGTACCAAAACAGAGGAAAACCCGAAAAGTGACCCTAATTGTTGAATGTACACCCCTTGGGGAATATAGCAAGGTGTAATATGTGGTGTAGTGTAATACACGTGGTGAAATGAGCATTTTGAACATATAGGTGGTTTCCAAATATGATGTGCAATGGAGTCCAAGATGGAAATTGCAATTATTTCTGGAAAGTTCAGCGCCCGTTATGTGGCGCCCCTTATGAAATAATGGAGGGGTATAGGGAGCAACGGGACATAACAGTTGTTACAATTATTCATTTTACCGAAATTAATTCACAATAGGTTGGGCGTGAATTGTGAATGTCTAGTGTATAAGGAGGTAGAATATACCAGGGGACCAACTAAACTTTTGTCACTCTGGAGGTGTCGCAGGTCTATTAGTAGTATGTAGTGTCCATCCTTAGTATATAGTGTCCATCCTTAGTATATAGTGTCCATCCTAACTCCTGTTTTGGAACAGACTCTTTATTGAGTCCTACCATTAGAAGCAGCAGAATTCACCGGGAAAATGCTGTCCTGGCAAAACACAGGAACATCTAAACCAGAGGTACTGGGGCCCCGTCCTTCTTGTCCCAATATTAGTTTCCTAATTTCTTCCTCTTGAAAACAGAGAAATGATACGGCAGGACCTGCACATTGGAACAGCTCATAAGAGTTGTACAGCGTAATCTGTACAATGTGCATGGCCAGCACTTTTGTACCATATCTTGGTTTTTCGTAGGGAAATTATCGCCAAGTGTTGCTCTTATTCACCCTAGCGATGCCCATTGTGACGAATATTGCTGCTTTTGGCTGGACCATATCGACCAGCAAATAGCGGCAAACATGGACAGAGGGGGGCAACAAAACCCCTCTGGACCGCAAGGCAAAATTGGTGGCTGTCAGGAACAGCCGCCACCCTGCCCCGATCACCGTGTCTATAGACATGGTGATCGGTATTACTGACGTCATAAGTAAATTCGCTGCTATCGGCTCGTCTGAATTGATGAGCCAGTAGCAGCGATAATAAACTGGGGGTGTGTGGGGGGGACGTAACCCTTCTGGTCCATGGGGCAGGATGGATGGCTGTCAGGAACAGCCGCCGTCTTACCCCGATCAGTGAACAGCCGCCGTCTTACCCTGACCGGTGTTGGAAAGTCACTACCCGCCGCACCGTTCTATAACAACGCTCGTTGGGAATAGGCTATACAATCTTTATTTATTTTTTAAGCAATTTAGACAAATAAGGGCTTATTTTTTGCGAGACGAGATGCACTGTAAAAAAAACCTTAATTTTAGTGGGTTTTTAGCTTATTGAAGAAATTTTATTAACTTTTTACGTGTGGAGGAAAATAAAATCATCAATTCTTGTTTTGGATTTTTAGCATTTTTTTGGGGGGTTGTTCACTGTAGCATAACAATAATATATTATCTTTATTCTACGGATCACTACGATTACGGTGATACCTCATTTATATAGTTTTATTTATATTTGTCCAATTTTATTGAAGGAAAACTAGAATAGAAAAAATTGCATTTGTTTTAGTATTGCCATTGTTATAGTGGCATAATTATAGTATTTTTTGGTTTACGGAGCTGGTTGTAAGCTTATTTTTTGCGTGACAAGTTGCTCATTTTATCGGTATCATTTTGGTGCTTGTAACTTTTTCGGATCACTTTTTAGAACATTTTTTGTAAAGCAATTTGATAAAAAGTTTTAATTTTTGGCAAGTTTTTGGTTGTTTTTTTTTACCACGTTCACCGAGCGGGTCCAATTATGATTAGGATTTATTGTACAGATTGTTACGGACGCGGCGATACCAAATAAGTGGGGTTTTTTCGTGATTTAGTGTTTTTTTTACTTTATTACTTGTGTAAAGGGAAATGTGGTGTTTGGGGGGACTTTCACTTTCTTTTATTATTTATTTTTACTGTAAAAAACCTTTATTTATTTATTTTTCCTTTTTTTACAGTTAATGACATCTAAGCTTGAACAAGTGATCTTCTGATCACTTGTTCAAGCTTTTTTACAGGTTACACAGTGCAATACAGATGTATTGCACTGTGTAATGTAAGACACTGAGCATGCTGCGCATGCCCAGTGTCTTACAGCCGGGTCCTGCCAGGAGGCACGGACCCGGCACCGAGAGGAGGATCGCGCAGCCCCGGGCACCGGCAGTCCCGGGGCTGCGATCGGAGGAGCGGACCCCCCCGGTAAGCGCCGCGGGGGGGGGTCCGATTCGCATTTAAATACCTTTAAATGCCTCTGACACGCCGCGGTCAGCGCGACCGCGGCGTGTTAGGGGTTAACACCCGCGATCGGAGAAATCTCCGATCGCGGGTGTTAGAGGCGGGTGTCAGCTATAACATATAGCCGACACCCGCAGCTTCTGGCCCCGGCTCCGTTCAGGAGCCGGGGCCAGAAGCTTGACGTAATAGTACTGCATTTTGCGGGAACGCACCTCCCGCGATGCAGTACTATTACGTCAAATGTCGGGAAGGGGTTAAATACCATGAGCCACCTTGAGAATAATTTGAAGGGACTGAACTTATTATTGGAGAAGGAGAGGCGAGTTTGTTAAAGAAACATCGCAGAAGATGTGATAGGCTTTGTTATGCATGGGCAGGGCTTAGAGGGGTTTGGCCATGAAAGAAAGTTCTCAAATTTTTATCAGTTTTATTGCTTTTTTTTAGCTCCCATCACTCAGTGATGGTCAGTGTAAGATTCCAGGGTGTGGGTGGGGACTCTCTAAGCAGACACTTGAATCCTCTGTGCTATGAGATGCTGTGTGCTGACAATGTGCTTAGATTATCATGGTACAGGGTTTATTTACACTTTTATTTAGCTACTAGTATCTGACACATAGAAAAAGAGAAGAGACAGATCAGAGAGGATGAGATCCATGAGATGGATGTAAGACACAATTGGGGACATGTAGCTTTATTTCTGCTTGTTTTTTTCTTTAATTTTAGAGGGTTTTCTTATTTTTGTGACTTTTCCCTGAAACTTTTGCTGTCGTTTCTCAGGTGCTCCATTGTCTGTGCCTTGTGCATTGCCTTATGTATCTTTATTTTCCAGATGTTCCGTATGACTTTTCACTTATGTGTCACTTTTTTGGGACCCTGTTTTTATCAGGTGGCCACTGTCAAGAAATAAATAGCAGTAATGGTGATTATTTATGTTACATTTGGTGATAAAAATTGGAGATTGACACTAAAGACCTACACCATTTCTCCATACACCACCAATCCTCTATAGTCCATACAGAAGATCCTACAAGTATATTAGGAATCTTGATCATATGGTTTTCCAGCTATTCCTAAACTACTTGGTCTGGCATATAGGCGGATGTAGGGTAAGAACGTCTGGAGAGTCACAGGTTGGGGACCACCTCTGAATCCGCTGATCTCCTCCTGATGACGCTGCCCTCCACATCATACAAGGCGACCGTATGTAAAATCACAGCAATTTTATCAAATCTGTCATCACTATTCTCTCCATCTTCATTACCCCCAGTCAAGTCAGGTTGTCCAAACAGGTTATCAGAGGACCCAGCTGCTAAGCTAATATTGGACCCCATAGATACAGCAATGGATAATGTCATTGGGAGCCTAGTCAAGTCTTTTTCTTTTTTTTTTGGGCATCATGAAGGATGGGCCTATAGTATAATTTTACCTGGTGGCCCCCAAGAAACCCCAGTCTGCAACTTCCCTATTTTGTCCATTTTACATAACCTATAGAAGCAGACAAAAGGGGGAATTACATATTCAAAATGAGGTAAAAATGTGTCCATTTAAAAAAAAAATGCAGGCTTTTTGCCATGATTTTGCGAGTATTTGCACTAATTTCAAACTGGTGGCACAAAAGGTGTGTGACTAATTTAAAGTGGGTGTTTCTTGGTGGTATGCAAATTTTGGGTCATTCCCTAGACAGTGCCCCTTATAGTGCTCCTCCTAAACAGTACCCCATATAGTGCTCCCCCTAGACAATGCCCCATATAGTGCTCCCCCTAAACAGTGCCCCATATAGTGCCCAGATAGTTCTCCCCCTAGACAGTGTCCCATATAGTGCTCCCCCTAGACAGTGCCCCATTTAGTGCTGCCCCTGGACAGTGTCCCATATAGTGCTCTCCTAGACAGTGTCCCATATAGTGCTCCCCTTGGACAGTGCCCCAATTAGTGCTCCCCTAAACAGTACCCCCATATAGTGTTCCCTCTAGACAGTGCCCCAGATAGTGCTCCCCCTAGACAGTGTCCAAAATAGTGGTCCCCTTAGACAGTGCCCCATATAGTCCTCCCCCTAGACAGTGCCCCATATAGTGCTCCCTTTAGACAGCGCCCCAGAGAGTGCTGCCCCTAGACAGTTTACCAAATAGTGCTCCCCCTGGACAGTGCCCCATATAGTGCTCCCCCTGGACAGTGCCCCATATAATGCTACTCCTCGATTTCTAGTGTACCAATATATTGTTCCCTTTAAGGCTTCTCAGCCTGGGTGCAACTGCATTCTCTGCACTCCTGTCTTCAAACTGTCTTCACTAAAACTAATGCAAAAAAATAGAGTGACCAGCGCTTCCCGGGCTCGTGTCCGCACGTCGAATATTACAAGTGATTTTCTTGTTCTAAGGGCATGTCACAAGATGTTCTTTCATACAGAAGAAACTTTCTGTGGGTCTAGTGAGGCACGTCTACTCAGAACAAGCCCGAGACTCCGGCAGATTGCCTCAATAAAATATACCGGCACATATGAAATCTTGTTTTTCTAATACAAAACATATTAATATTAATCGGAGTCCAGGCAGGACTATTATTTTTATCTGCTGTTCGATGACGCTTGTGGAGATCCACATCTTGATTCGGGTAAACAACCTACCGTATTGCGTTTTATGTTCGTAATTTGTAGTTCCCATCCGCCGGGCCTAGTTTTTGATTTTTGTGGTTTGCCTTTCTGTAAAGTCGGCTATGAAAAGAGAAACATATATTTTTCATTGTTATGGATTACATTTTGAAAACCACAGGTAGTCAAGGTAAATTTCATGAGAATTCTCCTTCAAACGTGACTTGAAATAGATTTTCCTGCTCCTACTGTTGATGTCCATAAAGTTGTAACTGTGGGGCCTTAAAGGGACACTGGTACCAGCTTTTACACCACTAAATACCAGGCCCTACATGAAGGGTATAAAATATACTTTTTAGAATTCCATCTTTTATATTAAAACTCGTTGATTTGCCCATTAAAATAGGGCATAGTAAGTTAGCTGAGAAAAGTCACTTTTGTGGCCTTGGAGTCACTTTTCAAGGCTGGATCGGAAGTGACATTTTAGATCCCCTTATTTTGAGACTATTCTATCAAATTTTGCCCGGATTCTGTTACAGATATGACATATTATGACTCTGCGTTCGGTCTGTCATTGAGGATATGAAGCAACAACTGCTCAATCCTATGAAGGAATATAGAGGTATTCTCTGTATTGAGCGTTAACCTTAAAGGAGTTGGCCACATTATACAAAACTTTACCAGGGTAAGTATAAGATACTAATAGGGTCTCTAATATTATACTTACCCTGGAAAAGTTTATTGGTAGCTTCCAGGAATCAAGTGATCATGTGGTCCCTGGGAAACAGGAATCGGGACATAGGCCTCATGCACACCACCATATGGAGGTTGTGTGCATCACAGATGCTATCCTGTGACACGGCCATATCATGTTCCCCATAGTGGTCTAAGGCACTGGGTCAAGGTATGGTAACCGCACAGTCTCCCCGCACCGTGACCAAGCTGGATGGATGATATTTTTCCACTTAGCTTTATGTGCAGAAGGGAGGAGTGAGAAGCGCTCACCCCTTCCCCACCCCAGCCCTGTGCAATCCCTGGGTTACAGCCCGGGTAATCACATGATCATATACATGAAGCCTAACCGGACTTCCTATGTCCTGCTGGCTTCCAGCAGATGGAGGGGGCTCTATTCATGCCTCCCACATGACCACCACATACATCAGTGGTCAGAGGGGTGTTTGGATGTCCTGGACACACCTCTTCAATCACTGATAGGGGAGCAGTACCTTACTTACCCTGGTCAAACCCTTTAAATTTGTTTCTTGCTCCATTGGACTCGGATGTATGGACTATTCTACAAAGCTTACAAATCTGTATTGGAGCACATGGAGTCATGTTCAGAAAAACCTTTTTTTATATGTAGAAAGACCCTTAAAATACTTTTTATATTACTTTTTCCCTATACAATTTAGAAACCCCCTTAACCAATAATAAGTGATCGCCAAAACAATACAGGCTTGTTTCCGCTCTAAACCCCAAGTCCGTATTTTTCATTTCATTGCTGGATTACTTTAGCAAGACAATTTTTTCTCAATAACATCCAACAAAAAGTTACTATGCAGAGGTTTATGATCTAAGCCAAAAAACCCCATTAGAAGCATCCTTCAGAGCCTCGCAAGAGAAAATAGCTCGGGTGCTATCCAGATTTCTGTCAAGACGTGGAGAAAGAATGTCAATTTACATGACACAGCGAGCATTGTAATCACACAGTACCTTCCAAATGCCACACTAATGGCTCCAAAAACAACATTTAAAGGTGATTTACTCTAAATCGAAGAAATTGTTATATTTTTAAATGACCATTTGGCGATTTTCTCGACGCTGCACCCTACCATTGCACACATCCATTTCTTTATGTTTGTGAAATGAATTCTTTATAAGTTACCCTCTGTCTTCTATCATTTGATCTTCAGTTCCTCCTTGGAAATTGTTAAACTTATCAAGACTACGAGACTCCTCTGTAATTTCCATGTTCAAAACAAAGCGATTGTAATGGAGGTCTGTAAGCAGCTTAGATCCATCATGATAAACCGGGACACTTACTCATAGATCCAGGCACCGTGACTGTGGTAATCTTCTTCTATTTGTTATCCATGGCCTCCTTCCTTCTAAGATCAAATGTTAAAATTATGCTAATGAGTCATACAGGCTATGGGCGTGTTAGCAGAGCCCCTTTGTGCTGCAGATTGACAGGCTGTTACATTCTAAAGGAGCATCCCCCAGTGGTGCTAAGTGGACAGTGGACAGAGGGCTTCTGTAACATGGCCATAGCCCTTCACACTCGTTAAGATAATTCTAAAAGTGGATTTTAGAGGAAGGATTCCATGGATAAATAATATAAGATTATCACAGTCACAGTGCCTAGGTTTATGAGTAAATGTCCCTGAGTATTTCTGTATGGTGTGGTTTGTATTTGTCAGTGTAATGCACTGGATGGGGTGGCAGCAAATGTTAAGGAAGCCGTGGGGACCATCAGAGTGTTGGTTAGGTTTTAGTAATATGAAGAGGTGCCAAGCTTGACCTTTAATTACTATGGGGAGGGTGCTGCACATTAAATGCATGAGGGGAGGCTGCTGGACATTTAATTAGCAAATGGAGGTTTCTGGACATTTCATGAATGAGGGGAGGCTGTTAGACATTTATTAGTAGGTGTAGGCAGCTGAAAATTTGATTAGTAAGGAGAGGCTGCTGAACATTTAATGAGGGGAAGCTTCTGGACATTTAATTAATGAGGGGAGGCTGCTGGACATATAATTAGTATCGGGAGACTGCTGAATATTTCATGAATGGGGGAGGCTTATGGATGTTTCATTAATAATAGGTGGGAGGCTGCTGGACAGTACATATACAAGAGGGCTTATGTTCTATAGTATAATAATAAGGGAGGCTGGTGCTGGATAGTATATATATATATATATATATATATATATATATAGTATATATAGTATATGAGTATGGTGCTGTATGTATATTTCTGTGTAGTCTACAGCCTATGTGAATTCTCAAGTGTAATGTGCAGGGCAGCAAGAGTTTAGGTATATGGGACCCTGATCCAAAGATCCCAATGGGGGCCCACTGGTAATTGCAATTGCACAGGTGGGTGCCTGGGTAGAATTTCAGCCCATTTGTAACAATTATATGAAGCAAAAAATACTTGTCACTCTTAGGTGCAATTTTATGAATGCAAAATTACGCCCTTTACAAGTATGGTCTTCCTCAGGCTGGTCTTGGTTTATAAGAAATTAAGAGGCACATTGACGGACTGGGATAGGATGGCATCGGCTTGCCGGTAGTGACAGTCTCCATGTTGAGTGTATGGATCTGCACGACGTAGTGTCTTGCCATAGAGCCATATCTCACGCTCTACCTTCTGCCCTTCTATCGTAATTACAAGAGACTCCATTAAGATACTAGAAAACTCTGAAGGTTTCTGCCATTAACCTTATGCATTTGACAAATGGTTATTTTAAATCCACCTTGTTAAACTTTGTCAGCTCGAAATCAGGTTAAGAAACCCTGAAAGCCGTCTAAGGAAAATAGAAGTCCTTCAAGCACAAGTGCCTGAAACTCTCTGAGTCTTCAGCTTAATAGTTATTTTAATTTAGCAGTGAACCTTTGCTCTTCAAGATACAAAAGAATCTCGGTGCAATCTCATTTTAATTTCCTTTGCTGGAAATACATAAGTAGAGGATGGAAGGTATGAGAGTCTAGTAGGCAAGGGGAAAAAAATGAAAACACTGACTTGTGATAAGATCGAAACCTAGCAGCAGATGAAACTTACGGCAAGAATTCTTTCAGTCTCTCAAAAATCCCAGCCACTGTGCATGACGAGAATCGATGAAGATAAGGATGTTCCAAGAATAACATATAGCGTTCTCCATCTCAGACAATGGAAACCAACCCTACCTGCCCTAAGCCTGTATACATACCATGGGTGGAATCTACTCGGAAAAATATACATTATCTGTGATATAGTCAATAATTCAGACAACTAAAGCCCAGAAGTTTCCTGGCCTCGAGATGAGATATGCAACTTAGACAACAAGGTATTCCTAGAAAGGCCATGGGAACCCAAAATGGACCAATGGTATAAAAGTAGCGTAATAGTTGGAACATTCCTGAACAGATTTCGCTTTGGGGGCTCAAGTCACATTTCTGGAAGTTTAAAAAAATAATATTGAAAGATAGAATTTTTATTGCATGTTAAAGGAAATCTACCATAAAAATCAACTATTTTATTTAAAGAGGACCTGTCACCCAAATTTTTAGCACTAGGAGCTCCTTACTATCTAAAGTGTTAGATAGCGTTACCGGAGGTTTCTAACATTCTAACACACTGCGGCTTTTGTTCAAGCACTAGGAGCTGCTTACTTTAGTAAGTTTAGTAGAACATTTGGGTGACAGGTCCTCTTTAAGAAAACTGGTATACAAGCTGTAACGGATTTAGGCCTCTTTCACTCTAACTTATGCTCGCTCCTGGAAAACATAGAGCACCACACTGATAGGAGGGGTGAACGATACAATATCCCTCTGCTTTATCTCACTGCTCCCTCTCCATAGCAAGACATGGTGCCCGGCTGTACATACAGGAAAAGAAGAGCATGCGCGTGGTCACTCAACCGCGACCAGGTGCCATAAGCTTCTACGGGGGGCGTTATCCGGCCACAAACTGTGCCGCAAGCGTTAATGCAAAAGAGGCCTAAGACTGCCATGGGCCCTGGGCTGTATGAATATTATAGCCCCTAGAAGTCTGGAATCACTTCCTACAAATGGTATAAGAATCAGCTTCTTAGGGAATGGAGGATGCGTCCCTTCTGCTGCTTTCAATCTGCGGTTTCATGACCCTTGGAGGACCTTTAAAAGTTCTTGTGTACATGTGTATAAAGAGCAGGAACAGCTGTACGAGGATTTCATAGGTGAAGATCGCTCTGAGTATAAAATTATCTGGGTGTTCTGGGTTTCCTCGGGCCCTCTAGAAGGCTTGGGCTCCAGCGCTAGCACCTGATCTGCCTATGTTTTTATCCATTACTATATACAACATTACGGGGGAAATTGATTAAGTTCCCCCTGCCGGGGTGTCCCGGAGGTAGATCCAAAAGCAGATTGGCAATGATAGCATAGTAAATCCCTCCATTAAAAGGAACCTTTCACCACATTTTTACAAATCAAGGTAGTGGGAGGTTCCCACAGAGCCCTATTGACCAACTAATACCCTTCTTTTAGCTAAAAAGTGTATATCTCAGATCCCCATAAATCATCTTTATATCCTTGCCTTGACACAATAGGGTGTTTTGGGGGTGCGGCCTCCTCTGGCTAAATCCTGCTATTTCTTAGCATTCAGCAATAACTTCATTCTAAAAAGGATGACATCATCTTATGTCTTTGAGCCTCTTAACATTAGCAAACTATACCCAATGAATGTATCTGATTACATGAAGTCACAGCTGTCTCCAAGGACTTCTAATCCTCCCCAATCTCCTTGCAGACATGCTTCATGTTATAATATATATGCATGGGGTACAGTCTGCTCATGGCAGGAGGTTAAAGGACCTGAGACGATGTTAGCCTGGTCACATGACATTATTGCTGAATGTTGAGAAGTTGCAGGATTCAGCTCAAAGAGGCCCCACCCCCTTGATACCCTCTAGATTTGGCTGTATGCAAAGGAAGGTTATAAAGATAGTATAAAGGGATCTGAGATACGGTATATACTTTTTAGCTAAAAGAAGGGTTTTAGTTGGTTAATCATGCTTTTTGGGAACCTGCCACTAGCTGGGTTTGTGAAAATGTGGAGGCAGGTTACCTTTAATTCTATTGAACAGCTGAAAAATTGCAATTATGAATGCCTTCCACTGTGGCTACTATATATCTTACTATACTGTATGTCTGTCTTATCTAACTATGCAAACAGTAATAAGCAGAATTTAGCTGGAGGACCCATGATGCTGTTTTGCGTAGCATGCATCTTTACCATAGTTGTGCTAAATGCAAATGAAGCTCCCATTCGTTGCATGGCAAACACCCAGTCCCATATTCTGGATTTTCAAAAAAAAAAGGAAGCCCTCTGCATTATAATAATTTTGAAAACAATAATTTATAAAACAAACTTGTTCAAAGCACCAGATGGAACTTTTTTTGAAGTTGTAGAGCAAATTTACTCCATAAATAGTTGTTATTTCAACAAGTCCTTGTTTTGGGAAAATAAAAAAACAAAACAAAAGGAAAAACAAAAGGAAAAATAACTTCCTAAATATACAAATAAAAATAGAAATGCCTTATATACAAAGTAATGTGTTGGGAATTTGGTCCAGTTTCACCTCTCAATGCCCATCACTTTTGTACCCAAGAGAAGACAAATTTACCGAGTTGTTGACTCGACTGAATAAACATGATTCAAATTTAGTTTTATTTAAATAAAGTATCAGGAACAGGAAGAAAGACAATACTGGAAGTTTTAATTCATTAGGTCAAAAGTTTATTCTTCTGACAATTTCAACTGTTTTTAGGACATTCCATATTTAAGGAGAATTTAAAGGAAATCTACCATTTGATTTCATATATAATGAACCAAACAATGAACCAAACATACCTTGAGAATTAAAAAACATTTATAACATGCAGGACCTTGAGAAAGCTGGATTGCATTCAGCCTGCCATTCATAAACACATTACTCAGAGCTTTCAAAACTGTCCAGACAGGGCTAATCAACCTGAGCTGGATGACTCATTCACAGCAGCTGGAGGATGGTGCAGCAATTGATTACTTCTGCCTATCGGGCACAACACAGTGATTATATCATTCTATGCAGCAGCACTTTTACTTGTTGTGTGAAGGACCTGTGTTTTCCTATCTTGGTCATATTTGGTTGAGATTGGGATACCCCTTTAAGTATTCATAAAATTTGCCATGCATAGATGCAGGGCTGGTTTTAGACCTCAGCTTTAAGGTGAGATGTGAATTAGTTGAATAAGGTCAAGGAAGCAGAGAAGCACTGAAGTCAAGCTCTCCCTGCCTAGTACGCCCCCTTCACTGTAATTGATAGTCCTGCATCTAGAAACAACACTAGCCAGATCTCCTGAAGTCTGCTGCATGATGTCACTCACATGGGAGGATGTGGGTGGAGCTTAACTTTAATGTAAAACTCTCCACCTACTTGACTTTTTACCAGTTTACATCTTACTTCAAAGTTGATTTTCTGGATGAAGGAGCCACACTGATCCATGAAAGAAACTTTATCTCGAAGGTGTTAAACATACTATTTGTGGTTTATTAGGCCCATTTCTCATGACAGGTTCCCTTTAAACATAAACCATCAATACAAAGTCTCCGACAACTTTTTGAAAGCAGATAACCCTATTTACACTTTTCCTGCCGCCTGTTCTTTATAAGTTTCCTGACTTTTATACAATGGATTTAATATTTCAACCTTCAGTTTTCAGAAATGAATGGCAGGCCTATGAGCCCGGGAACATTGTAATAAACCTGATATAGAAATCATTAAAAAATTCTCAATCGCTATAATAATAATGTACAAATAGGAAGCACCGGTGTTATTCATCCTTTGTCTTCTCATGAATTAGTAACCTATAAAACTATCAAGCCTGCGCTGAACTACAACGCGATAATAAGACCCAAATAACCTACAGAGCGACTAGAAAAGTTCAGAAAACTCTAATTAAAGTGTAGAATAATGACAAGTGCGATAAAGCCGTTTAAACACAATAAACCATGGAAACACACTGAATAGAATAGGACTTTCATTGCAGGAGAAACAGTTCCCTCTTTCCGCAGTGGAAAAATAGACATGAACACATCAATTGTAAGATTTTATATAAACCCTAGGTATTCAATTAGTCTGTCCGCTTGACTAGACCACCAGGGAGGGTTTCTAAACTTTTTAAAGTATAATTTCTTTCCCATTCATTTGCACTGTTACATAGTTTAAAATCTGTATTACCATAGAACACGAAATGATATAATTCTCTGTACCAGCAGCCTCCTCTAGAGGGAGCTAACTACATACAATACTAACACTTCCAGCATCAATACACAATGGGGCAGATTTACTTACCTGGCCCATTCGCGATCCAGCGGCGCGTTCTCTGCTCTGGATTCGGGTCCGGCCGGGATTTATGAAGGCAGTTCTTCCGCCGTCCACCAGGTGGCGCTGCTGCGCTGAAAAGTATCTAAACGCGCCGGAATGCACCACCTCGGACCAGGTGAAGGTAAGCGCTCCCCAAGCGACACTTTTTCGGTTTTTAAATGCGGCGGTTTTTCCGAATACGTCGGGTTTACATTCGGCCACGCCCCCCGATTTCCGTTGCACGCATGTCAGCGCCGATGTGCCACAATCAGATCACGTGCTTCACAATCCCGGGGCAATTCAGGTACAATCGGCGCAAATCGGAAATATTCGGGTAACAGGTCGGGAAAACGCGAATCGGGCCCTTAGTAAATGACCCCCAATGTACTCCTTTGCTCCCCCTAGTGTTTATTAGGTGATTCTTGTGGCAACACCACCAATTATGTCAAAATGTTGCTTGTGATACTGCGCCTCAGCCCTATTCACTGCTCCAAAGATGTGCTGTAATACTAGTGAAAACATAATGGGGCACATTTACTTACCCGGTCCAGTCACTATCCCCGAGGTGCGTTGTCCGACGAGGATGAAGTCCGGCGCGATTCACTAAGATCCTGTGCCCGATATCCTTCATGTGTCGCTTCCCTACTCAGGTCCGACGGAGTTCACCCTCTTCTTCCCGGTGCATGTGAGTTCATTGTCTTGCGACACATTTAGAATTTAAATCCCGTGTTTAGTCCAAATCAGTCGGTTGTCCAATGGCCACGCCCCCTGATTTATGTCCCATGAAAGTCGTCTCAATTGTGCCAAAATCGTGTGCCCCAAAAAGCCCTAATCGGAAATAGTCGGGAAACCCGACGGAAACGCGGTGTGCGGACCCTTAGTAAATGTGCCCCATTGTATTAGACAGAAAAAGTTCATGAAAAAAACGTGTTTGTTTTTTACACACCTCTCTATCTGAACAACACAACATATGTGGAGTATTTAAATAATACTGCACACAAGCGTTTGAGTTCAGTGAATTCTTAGGGTGAGGCCCTCGAAAACCTTTCACTCTATGTCTCCCTGCCCCCTACTACAGTGTATTATGGGTTCTTTGCAGATACACTGCTAGCTGTCAGTAATGTGGAGGTGGTGTGCATTCCTCTCATGAAATCTATGTATGTATGTATGTATGTATGTATGTATCTATCTATCTATCTATCTATCTATCGATCAATCGATCAATCTATCTATCATCTATGTATGTATCTATCTAATCTATCAATCGATCACTCTATCTATCTATCTATCTATCTATCATCTATCTATCTATCTATCTATCTATCTATCTATCTATCTATCTATCTATCATCTATCTATTATCTATCTATCGATCAATCTATATATCTATATATCTATGTATCCATCTATTATCTATCAATCAAACTATCCATCCAATCTCTCACATATGAAACCTGTTATTTCATGTAATAATCACCTCTTTCAATTTTAATTTCCTTATTTTTGCTATTTGCATTCTTACAAAAACATGGATGTGTTAATTAAATTTACATATATAATGAAGTTTCTTAGAAATCCCATCATTCTTTGCTTACCGCAGAATTTATCTTATTTTAATTAAAACCGTTTTAATAATAATGGTAAAATTAAGCTCATTAGTAAAATACTAAACAAGCCCTAAGCAGCTTCATTTACTGTAGAGACTTGTAGATTGATCTATATTTTAGCCTTGTGATATGGTTTAGTATCGACAGTTTGGTTCCTTATTTAGGTTTTTTTTTTGTTTGTCACCCATGTGTCATAAGATCAACTACAGAAAATTGTCACACAAATTGCTTCATCCATTCACCCAGGAAAACAACCCTGAATTACAGGGTCTGCAAGACAAAGTGTGAACTGATCAATACTTCTAAAACTGTGGCCAAATGAGTATTAATCATCGAATGGTGTGAAGACATGTCATTTATGTATACAACTACCTCATGGCTGGAGGAACGTTTGACCTCTGAAACCCTCAAGCATCTCAAACCTAAGACTTTTCAGCTTTTTATCACTTCCACCCATTCATTGTGTAGGGAGATACAACACTGTAAGGAGATAAGCTCCATTGACAACAGCTATGGCCTTCCTCAGGTGTAAATTTATTAATTATTTAAAATCCGTTTTGACTATATAACAGGACACTACTTTTATTTGCTTCCACTTGACCGTTAAAGGGAGATCACCACCTCCACTAAGCAATATAGGGCCACATGTATCACTTATTTTTTCTGTTGTTTTTGCTCCTTTTCATTCAGACGCACTTTTTTGTGCCATTTTTGCGACTAAACGCCAAACTAGCCGCGCAGCAAAAATAACCAGCTTTCCCTCATCTATCTTACCAATCCAGATGCTTTGCTGCGCCTAATGATATTAATCACTTGCAACGTTTTCATTTAGGCGCAAAAACGGGCGCAAAAACACTCCAGCCCGAAGGTGGCGTTATCTGAGAAGAAAGCACTGAGCCCCTTTGCAGAACAGCTCATTTCTAGCAGCAAAGCTCAGTCAGACACTGCAGACACTAGTACATATAATACCGACATGAGATACTCTGCAGACACTAGAACATATAATACAGACATGAGATACTCTGCAGACACTAGAACAGATAATACAGACATTACAGACACTGCAGACACTAGAACAGATAATACAGACATTAGATACACTGCAGACAGGAGCTGCAGACTCTATTTACAGTTCATCACCTTCTATTTACAAAACATTCTGCAGAATCCTGAGTTCAAAGCAGGACAGGAGAGAACTTTGCAGAACTTTGCAGAATGTTGCAGATTCTACATACAAGTGTCCCCCATGTAATTCTGCACAGTATCACCAGTGTATCTGAGGGGGATACTGTGCAGAATTACAGTGGGGCAGCAGGAGACCAGCACTGGGGGATCCCCTCCAGGAGAAGCTAAGCTGAGGAGGTCACAGGGTGCTGGGTGTCACACACCTGGGTGCTGCTGTGGGTGTTATCTTCATTCTGGGATGTGGGAGAAGCAGAGAGGAGCTTGTAGCAGGATCACATGTAAGTGCCTGAATCTAACATTGCGCCTAAACTGCGCCAAAATTGCGCCTAAACTGTGTTAAAGTAAAGTGATTAATAAGAGGCAGGAAATTACCTTATCACAGTTGGTGATAATTCTGGCAAAACAGTGCGCCAGAATTTAGGCGCAACTACTACACTTAGGCGGACAAAAGTGATAAATGTGGCCCATAATCTGCAGCATGTTGTAGAAAAATTCCTCGTGATTTCCAACATGCTTTATTATTTCTATCCACTATACGGTTTCTGAGAAATTCCCATAAAAATCCCTATGTTAATGAGGCAGTTGGTGTACCAGGGACGTGCTTTCTGTACCCAGAGCACTGCTGTTCCCACCTAAACCACTACCTTTTCCTCCAGTGTCTACACATGCTTCCCACAAGACATCTGATGGAGAAGGGACTGGTCCATGCATAAGCGTGCATGAGCGCAAATCCGTCCTACAACAGGAGGTATCAGTCTTGTGACCAGTGAGGTTAAGGACCCTACACAGGGGTCAAAGAGGAAAAACTGATCCCTAAGTAGTCTAAGTCAAAGACTTAGAGTAAAAGATCATAGGATCCGCACTGACCAACTACTATTTCTCTGACCTCCATCTCCTGCTTAACTGAAGGAACACGCTTATCTATTTGTAGAGAACTTACTCCTGATACTCGTAAGGCTCTTTCCAGATGACAAGTACAACTGTGGATTCTTGTGTAATAATAAAGCAACATTGTCTCCAGTCTCTTTCCCTAATACAGGCAGTCCCCGGGTTACATACAAGATAGGGTCTGTAGGTTTGTTCTTAAGTTGAGTTTGTATGTAAGTCGGAACCATATAAGTGTTGGATTGTCATAAGAACCAGAATTAACAATAAAGCTTAATTACAGACACATGTGATAACTGTTACAGCTGTTTATTGTAGCCTAGGACTAAAGTACAGTAAATTACCAAAACCCAGAGGTCCGTTTGTAAATGGTGTCGTATGTAAGTCAGGTGTTCTTAAGTAGGGGACCGCCTGTATATGTCTCCAATTCTATAAATTTTTTAACAATCTTATGACTCTGTGCTCTTGGCTACCACTATTATGGTGAGACATCAGTAAAATCAGAGATGAGAGGGGGGCTATGGCGGAGTGGCTTGGGGTAATTGCCTTGGGTGTTGAGAGGCATTTTACCAATGGGGCAGATATACAAATCAAACAATTCAAAAAATTGCTTGAGGTCTAAATGATCCTCAGTGATGTCCTCATGAAGCCAACAAAGTTTCAAAAAACCATATACGGTGTATCTTTATTTTTCCTGGGTTTTTTTTTGGCGCATTGCAATTTTTGCGCCTTTTGGAAATGTGGACTGACGTCTGCCAGGCATTATTTTATCAACAGTAAGAAGCATTTATCTTCTATTCCAGATGCATTTAGTGTTACAAATGTCAATAATCTTTTGAAATTGTCTAAATTTTGGGACAATGGAACACATATTCAAGGAAAACATAGAAAATGGAAAGAATTGACTTGAGACTTTTCTGCAACATTTTTGCGACATTTCATTAAAAAAGTCTCAAATAGACAAATTTAACGCAAGCAAAAAGACAACATAATAAATAATGAGGAGGTGCTTAGAGGTCAAAAAGTAGGGCAAAAACTAGCAAAACAACACAGAGAAAGGATAAATGACCCCCACAGAGTCTGATCTCTGCCATTCAGAGTCGTTCGATGCATTTGGTGTCCCCAGCCCTAACTTTGTTTTGAGTGCAAGAAATATGGAATTGACCCCTGCAGTTCTAAGGCCACAAAAGTGGGTGAAAAGTCTAGCGACAAACAATGTTTTACACTTTTTATGCCTAAACGATCAGAATTCAATGCTGCACGTAAACATCAGGCGAAACCCAATCTATTAAACAAAGTTTATGGGCGACTTTAATTCAATATCATATTTAAAGTGGAGATTATTACAGGATTTCTCTCCTCAGAAAAGCAGTCTTGTTTATTTGAAATGCGTTTATTGGATGATATTACTTTCTTTTTGATGGCTGAAAAGCAATTTGCAAGTGAAATATAACTTCAGGTTGAACTGTTAACATCCTGCATATGAATATCTGGAAAACAATTAAAGGTGGAGGGGATGGAGGATGCGAAACGCATCGGATGATTCCAGAACGTATATTTGTTATCCTAGAAACTTCTCATTAATGTCTGCAAATGATTAAAAGTTTTCAGTAAATTTTTCCGAGGCTATAAATATTTCTGTTTTATGGCGCTGAGTCTACGGAAGTCGCAAAGTAAAGTTTGGGCATTTAGAAGAAGGATACAAATTATTTTCTAAATTCTAGTACAGGCAGTCCTTGGGTTACGTACAGGATAGGTTCTGCAGGTTTGTTCTTAAGTTGAATTTGTATTTAAGTCGGAACTGTATATTTTATAATTGTATTTCCAGGCAAAAATTTTTGGGTCTCTTGGAAAATTGATTTTTAAAAATGTTGGGTTGTCATAAGAACCAGGATTAATAATAAATCTTAATTAAAGACACCTTCGATAACTTTTCTAGCTGTTTATTGTAGCCTAAGGATAAAGTACAGTAAATTACCGAAATCCAGAGGTCCGTTCGTGACTAGGGGTCGTCTGTAAGTCGGGTGTTCTTAAGTAGGGGACCGCCTGTATATGAAATTGTGTGTAATAATTGTAACACTATCAGAAGCCACAGAGCTCCAGAGGAAAATCTGTATTGGACCCCCCCCCCAATATTGTATTGTTTATGGTACCGGTCCGAACTAGGAATAACTGGACTTAAACCACAAAGTTAAGGTCCATTCCGAACATGGCTGCTAAGGTCCCTGAACCCTGGCTTCAGCCAGAAATTCGGGTTTGGCATCAGCGTTTTAGGCTTTCATTTTAGGGCTTTCACTGTGCGCCCCAAATGACATGTCTCCTTTATGCTTTAGGTCGGTGTAATCACGGGGATACCAAATTTTATTAGGTTTTTTAATGTTTTCATACATTCACAAAAATTAAAACCCTCTGTACAAAAAAAGTACTCTTCATTTTGCCATTTTCTGGCACTAATAACTTTTTGATATTTCAGTGTACAGAGCTGCATGTGATGTCAATTTTATGGAACTTTTGATGATGTTTTCAATGCTACCATTTTCAGGACTGTACAGCCGTTTGATCACTTTTTATTCAATTTTTTAGATTTTGTAAAAATGGCAAAAAAAGTGGCATTTTTGACTTTGTGCACTATTTTCCATTACAGGGTTGAATGCTAGGAATAACTGTTATAATATTTTTATAGATCGGACATTTTCGGACGCGGCAATACCTAATGTGTTTATGATTTTTACTGTTTATTTATATTCATATCAGTTCTAGGGAAAGGGGGGATTTTATCATTTATTTGTTTTTTATTTTTCTTACTTTTTTTTTATTTATTTTTTTTACTATTCTTCAGACCCCCTATGGTACTTCCACCGTAGGTCGTCTGATTGGTCCTACCATATTCATATACTACAGTCAGGCTATATATGGGTATTTTGCACATCATCTATTACAATGTGGAAATTGCACATTGTAATAGCATAAAATCAAACAGCCTCAGGTCTTTGTATCACCCCAAGGTTGTCATGGTAACAGACAATATAAGCCAATTTGGCAGTACCCATGCACCGCCGGCTTTTTAATGCAAAGAGTTAACACCCATGGTCGGGGCTAGCACCAATCACAGGTGTTACCAGTAGGTGTTTGCTGCAATATGCAGCAAATACGCTCCTTTATGGAGAGGGCACAGCCTGTGAGTCCTCTTGTTGCACCCTCTCCTTGTATAAATGGCCTCCATTTTTTTGGTATACTGTTTTTATTTAGTTTACATTTTTTTAAACTCTATTTTATTATAATTTTCAGGTCAGTACAGGAAAGCGGGAGATTAAGCTGTGATAAGAAACACCCCCGCCCCGCCTCCTCCCGTCTGTACATACTTGACAACCATCCTAGATGACGGCATCAGCTTTGCAATATTCCCTACCCTGACTAATGTGAGGGAAAGGAAGCAGTAGAAACCAGAGTCCTTGTCAGCAGGCCATCTGAAGCCTGGAGGGTACATCAGAGACAAAATAATTGTCCAGAGAAGAGTCAGGCAAACTAAAGTCACATCCAAATGGTACCACAAAACAAAATCAAGAGGCAAGGGTTGAATCCAGATGAGCCAGAATCAATACACTGGTAGGTAACCAAATAACTGGCAGAGAATCCCAGTCACAAAGAAGCTTTATAGCTGGCTAATACGATAACTGAGAGGCAGCAGAAGAAAACAACTCAAGTTTTATACCCACATCTGCCTCTCCCAGCGCTGCCAACAGAAGACTTGCCAATAATATGAAATTATAATGCGTCCGAAACTTAGTAGACACCCCGCCCCCAAGTTCAAAGCCCCACCCCTCCTTCCAGAGAGACAAGATAACATATAAGTAACGAGGAGGCAAGAAAAAGCTATTATTATTTATCAATTTTGCTTAATGAGCAATAAAAATTCCACGGATGTAGAAATTACAATAAATAAGTGAATAATTTCCGTGTTTTTTTCATCTCTAAAATGCGTGTTAATTTGTTAAATGTGAAAAACATATGAAAAGACCTAAATAATTATTTGTGCTCTCGGATTAATGGTATTTTGAAAAGAGCGAGCATTTCCCCACCTACAAAGCTATAATTTAATGCGGCATGTGTGGGTGAGGAAGGAGAGAAAATGCTTTCTAATTGCAGTTTGTTTAAAGAACAAAATGGAAGTTTTTTTGCCCCCACCAATAACAATCTCCAGAAATATTACAAATGAAATCATTTTCTCCTGAAATTAGACCTAATTAGACCTTCCCTGGAATCTTTAATAATATCAAGGGTCAGACCGCAAGTAAAAGCTAATTTCATTCCTTAGGGTGCATCTACTCCAAGCGAGGCCCAAGCAATAAATACGCTGCGGCAATTAGATCTGGAGGGGGATAAAATGGGAAGTTAATGAGATATTCTGAATTTAAATATTGTGCCATATTCACACAATGTTCTGCTTCCTATTAGGCAGGTGGCAAACAAATAATGTCCCGACATATAGCGGATGACAGGAGCATAATGATAAGAGCCTAAACATGCGGGGTTAAAGGAAACCTGCCACACTGAATATGTAGTCTGATCTGCGAGCATCAGGCTATAGAGCAGGAGGAGCTGAGTAGATGGAACAAAGTGTCCTATCTGCAGGAAACATGTTTAGTGTATGAAGAGCTGATCAGAATAAACATTGGGGCACATTTACTAAGGGTGCGAACACCGCATTTTCGTCGGGTGTCCCGGCTTTTTACCGTTTTGCCCTGAATTGCCCCGGGTTTTTGGCGCATGCGATCGAATTGTCGCGTATCGGTGCCAGCTTGCATGCGACACAAATCGGGGGGTGTGGATGTCAGACAACCCAACTAATTCGGACAAACCGCAGAATTTAAAAACCAAATTGTGTTGCAAAATCAGCACTCACATGCACCGGGAAAAAGAAGGTGAACTCCGGCGGACCTCAGAGGGGGAAGTGACAAATGCAGGAAATTGGACGCACAATCTTAGTGAATCGGGGCAGACCAGAATCCTAGTTGAACATTCCGGATCGGCGGCGTCAACGGGACAGGTAATTAAATGTGCCCCATAGTGTCCTATCTGCAGGCAGCATGTTATATAGCAGGAGGAGCTGAGTAGATTGTACATAGTGTCCTATCTGCAAGCAGCATGTTATAGAGCTGGAGAAGCTGAGCAGATTGTACATTGTGTCCTATCTGCAGGCAGCATGTTATAGAGCTGGAGGAGCTGGGCAGATTGTACATAGTGTCCTATCTGCAAGCAGTATGTTACAGAGCAGGAGGAGCTGAGAATATTATATAAAGTGTCTAACATGTTCTACCAAATGAGGAAGAGAGCAGGTTCTACATAGTGGAGCTCATTTACTTACCCGGTCCAGCCGCGATCCTGTGGCGCGTTGTCCGATGAGGATTCGGGTCTGCCGGGATTCACTAAGGTCGTGCGCCCAACATCCAGTAGGTGTCGCTGCTGCGCCGAGGTCCAGCAGAGTTCACCTTCTTCTTCCTGTTGCATGTGAGTGCTGATCTTGCGACACAATTTCCTTTTTTAAGTTCCACGTTTTTTCCGAATCCGTCAGGTCATCGGACGGCCATGCCCCCCGATTTCTGACGCATCAAAGCCAGCGCCCAGACGCCACAATCCGTTAGCGTCCGCCAAAATCCCAGGGCAATTTGGCGCAAAAATGGAAATATTCTGGAAACCCGGCGAAAGTGCGGCATTTGGACCCCTAGTAAATGAGCCCCAGTGTCTTCCCTGAAGGGATCATGTTATAGAGCAGGAGGAACTGAGCAGTTTGTACATAGTGTCCTACCTCCAGGCAGCATGTTATAGAGCAGAGGGAGCTGAGAAAATTGTATGAAGTGCTCTATATGCAGTCAGCATGTTATAGAGCAGGAGGAGATGAGCAGAATCTACATATTGTCCATTCAGATCTGCAGATTTTCATCTATGTACCAAGGAAATAATTTTTCTGCCAATTTACAGCGATTCTTTAATCCCTCAATTGGGTAAGGAAAATCCTCTGAGAATCTGGAAGAAATACCAGACCATGGGCCACATTTATCACTTTTGTGCGCCTAAGTGTAGTAGTTGCGCCTAAATTCTGGCGCACTGTTTTGCCAGAATTATCACAAGCTACAACCATCTGTGATAAGTATGTTTTCTGCCTCTTATTAATCACTTTACTTTAATACAGTTTAGGTGCAATTTTGGCGCAGTTTCGGTGTAATGTTAGATTCAGGCACTTACATGTGATCCTGCTACAAGCTCCTCTCTGCTTCTCCCACAGCCCAGAATGAAGATAACACTCACAGCAGCACCCAGGTGTGTGACACCCTGCACCCAGTCACCTCCTCAGCAGTGGCTTCTCCTGGAGGGGATCCCCCAGTGCTGGTCTCCTGCTGCACCCCTGTAATTCTGCACAGTATCCCCCTCAGACACTGTGCAGAATTACATGGGGGACACTTGTATGTCGTATCTGCAACATTCTGCAAACTTCTGCAAACATTCTGCAAAGTTCTCTTCTCTCTTGCTGTGAGCTCAGCGTTTTGCAGAATGTTTTGTAAATAGAAGGTGATGAACTGTAAATAGAGTCTGCAGCTCCTGTCTGCAGAGTATCTCATGTATCTATTATATATTCTAGTGTCTGCAGAGTATCTAATGTATCTATTATCTGTTCTAGTGTCTGGCTGAGCTTTGCTGCTAGAAATGAGCTCTTCTGCAAAGGGGCTCAGTGCTTTCTTCTCAGTTAAAGCCACTTTCGGGCTGGAGTGTTTTTGCGCCTAAATGAAAACGTTGCAAGTGATGAATATGATTAGGTGCAGCAAAACATCTGGATTGGTAAGATAGATGAGGGAAAGCTGGTTATTTTTGCTGCGCGGCTAGTTTGTCGTTTAATCACAAAAATGGCGCAAAAACGGTGCGCCTGAATGAAAAGGTGCAAAAACAACAGAAAAAACGAGTGATACATGTGGCCCCATGAATCCTTTGGTATTATATGTGTTTTTCTTTGTGTATTTACTCCTGGATCAGGTGCAGACTTATCAACCCTTGTGCTAACGCCAACTTCATATCTGCCCTCGATTTACATAGTTATGTAAATTTAGATCTGTTATAGAGAGCAGCAGATCTCGCGGACCCTTCATTATCTATCATGAGAAGAAAACTGCGCACACGACTAGCACTTTTTGGGGAGGTCATTAATATCTTTAACTAACTTTTTTAAAGTATTATGAAAGGAGAATAGTAAAACTTTCAAAAAAAATTGTCACAATCCTGGAATTCATTTTTCATCAACTCGGTTCTCTGTTGATGTCATATGGGAGGAAAAATTAAACCTAATGGGGCTCATTTACTTATCCGGGCGCTGGAATTCACCAAAACTGCATTGTCAGCCGACAATGCCCTGTGCCGCGATTCCCTAAGATCATGCCCCCGATATCCTGCATGTGTCGCTACCCCGCTCAGGTCCGACAAAGTTCACCGTCTTTTCCGTGGTGCATTTAAGTGCATTGTCTTGCAACACAATTTGAAAGCTAAATCCCTCGCTCAGTCCGAATCAGTCGGATTGTCCGATGGCCCGTCCCCTCAATTGTGTCGCATGGAAGCCGGCGCAGCTGCACCGAAGAATGATCGCATGCGACACAATCCCAGCGCAGACACTAGTTATATACCTGTCCAAGCCGCGCTTTCCCTGTAAACGGCGCACAGTCTGACAAAAGTGCGCTCCGAGACCCATAGCAAATGAGCCCCAATGTGTTTCCTAGATGTAATATCTACCTGTGGTATCATCGGGGACCATCGGGGAATATGTTTGTCTTCCCATAGGGTCTAAGGATTTTCTAATCACCGGGAGGTAACGACTACGTAATAATAATCCTTCCTAGCGGAATGTTCTATGAACCTGTCACTTACTTCCGAAGCCTCACAAATGAGAGAAATAAACCATCAGGATTTGCATTAATGGAAATGTAGTTCAGTTTCCTAATGCTTCGCCTTCGCTAGTTATTAAAAATAAAGGCAAAAAATAAAGACCCAACGGCCCAAACTCTAGTTCTGACTGCGGGAAAGCAATAATAGCTCAAACAAGCACAACACAGACACCCTGAGGTTCATACATATAAAATATAATTGGGCTCACACTCTATCCTCGGGGAGACATTGAACACAGAGTGAAATAAATTATAGCCCAGATTATTTAGGGAATATGATAAAACAGAAGCTCGTAAGTAAATATAAAACAGGAAAATCTTGTTCCCTCGCTAACCTCCAGCTACAACCCGACTTGTATCGAGATCCTGTTTAAATATATATCTACCGCTAATTACTTCTGCTTCCTGGCGTGTAAAATATTGGGGCTTGAGTTACATAATGTGAGATAGAATGATAGAGATATATGAGATAGATAGAAAAATAGATAATGAGATAGATAGAAAAGATATAGATGAGATAGATATACACTCACCGGCCACTTTATTAGGTACACCATGCTAGTAACGCGTTGGACCCCCTTTTGCCTTCAGAACTGCCTCAATTCTTCGTGGCATAGATTCAACAAGGTGCTGGAAGCATTCCTCAGAGATTTTGGTCCATATTGACATGATGGCATCACACAGTTGCCGCAGATTTGTCGGCTGCACATCCATGATGCGAATCTCCCGTTCCACCACATCCCAAAGATGCTCTATTGGATTGAGATCTGGTGACTGTGGAGGCCATTTGAGTACAGTGAACTCATTGTCATGCTCAAGAAACCAGTCTGAGATGATTCCAGCTTTATGACATGGCACATTATCCTGCTGAAAGTAGCCATCAGATGTTGGGTACATTGTGGTCATAAAGGGATGGACATGGTCAGCAACAATACTCAGGTAGGCTGTGGCATTGCAACGATGCTCAATTGGTACCAAGGGGCCCAAAGAGTGCCAAGAAAATATTCTCCACACCATGACACCACCACCACCAGCCTGAACCGGTGATACAAGGCAGGATGGATCCATGCTTTCATGTTGTTGACGCCAAATTCTGACCCTACCATCCGAATGTCGCAGCAGAAATCGAGACTCATCAGACCAGGCAACGTTTTTCCAATCTTCTACTGTCCAATTTCGATGAGCTTGTGCAAATTGTAGCCACAGTTTCCTGTTCTTAGCTGAAAGGAGTGGCACCCGGTGTGGTCTTCTGCTGCTGTAGCCCATCTGCCTCAAAGTTCGACGTACTGTGCATTCAGAGATGCTCTTCTGCCTACCTTGGTTGTAACGGGTGGCGATTTGAGTCACTGTTGCCTTTCTATCAGCTCGAACCAGTCTGCCCATTCTCCTCTGACCTCTGGCATCAACAAGGTATTTCCGCCCACAGAACTGCCACTCACTGGATGTTTTTTCTTTTTCGGACCATTCTCTGTAAACCCTAGAGATGGTTGTGCGTGAAAATCCCAGTAGATCAGCAGTTTCTGAAATACTCAGACCAGCCCTTCTGGCACCATCAACCATGCCACGTTCAAAGGCACTCAAATCACCTTTCTTCCCCATACTGATGCTCGGTTTGAACTGCAGGAGATTGTCTTCACCATGTCTACATTCCTAAATGCACTGAGTTGCCGCCATGTGATTGGCTGATTAGAAATTAAGTGTTAACGAGCAGGTGGACAGGTGTACCTAATAAAGTGGGGCGGTGAGTGTATATGATATAGATAGATAGATAGATAGATAGATAGATAGATAGAATCCGAAATAGGCAGCATTCCAGAGTAAGGGCCACATTTATCACTTTTGTGCTCGTAAGTGTAGTAGTTGCGCCTAAATTCTGGCGCACTGTTTTGCCAGAATTATCACAAGCTACAACCCTACAAGCCCCTCTCTGCTTCTCCCACATCCCAGAATAAAGATAACACTCACAGCAGCACCCAGGTGTGTGACACCCAGCATCCAGTGACCTGCTCAGCAGGTTCTTCTCCTGGAGGGGATCCCCCAGTGCTGGTCTCCTGTTGCCCCCCCCCCCCCCCCTGTAATTCTGCACAGTTTCCCCTTCAGACACACTGGTGTCTGAGGGGGATACTGTGCAGAATTACATGGGGGACACTTGTATGTGGTATCTGCAACATTCTGCAAACTTCTGCAACATTTGCAAACTTCTCTTCTCTCTTGCTGTGAGCTCAGGAGTTTGCAGAATGCTTTGTAAATAGAAGGTGATGAACTGTAAATAGAGTCTGCAGCTCCTGTCTATAATGTCTGTATTATCTGTACTAGTGTCTGGCTGAGCTCTGCTGCTGGGGATGAGCTGCTCTGCAAAGGGGCTCAGTGCTACTTCTTACTTTACGCCACCTTAGGGCTGGAGTGTTTTTGGGCCCATTTTTGCACCTAAAGGAAAAGTCGCGAGTGATGAATATCATTAGGCGCAACAAAACATTAGGATTGGTAAAATAGATTTGGGAAACCTGGTTATTTTTGCTGCGCTGCTAGTTTGGCGTTTAATCACAAAAATGGCGCAAAAACGGTTCCCCAGAATGAAAATGCGCAAAAACAACAGAAAAAACAAGTGATACATGTGGCCCTAAATTTATAAAACAGTTCAGCTCTAAGAGACTTTTAACAAATCTTCCCCTTAGTGTTTATCTGAGAGCGGTATTGCCGATACATAGCCAGCGCGCATGCGCAATGAGACAAAATAGACAGTGGTGGCCATTTTAAACAAGGGCATGCTCCCTTTGCAGATCCATAATGGGACTAGTAGAGGAACATATATGAATATGGAAAATGCAGGTATAAATCGGGTGCAACAAGTGTTGGCTCCCTATTAATCAGGAGTGCTCACTAATGCAAGGATCCACTGGGTAACCCGGTGACAGTTTGACTCCAGTAAATCTGGTGGTAGATGTCCTTTTAGTTGAATTTGTATGTAAGTCGGAATTGGTAAATTTATAATTGTAACTCCAAATTTTTTTATCACTGTTACAATTGGATTTTCTAAATTTTGTGCTGTCATGGGAACAATAATTATCAATAAAGCTTCATTAGGGGCACCTTACTGCTGATCACCAGAGGTCACAGTAACATCCAGAGCCTTCACCAGAGGTCACAGTAACATCCAGAGCCTTCACCAGAGGTCACAGTAACATCCAGAGCCTTCACCAGAGGTCACAGTAACATCCAGAGCCTTCACCAGAGGTCACAGTAACATCCAGAGCCTTCACCAGAGGTCACAGTAACATCCAGAGCCTTCACCAGAGGTCACAGTAACATCCAGAGCCTTCACCAGAGGTCACAGATACATCCAGAGCCTTCACCAGAGGTCACAGTGACATCCAGAGTCTTCACCAGAGGTCACAGTAACATCCAGAGCCTTCACCAGAGGTCACAGTGGGAAGACGGGTCCGTCTGCCGGGTTTCCTTAAGTCAGGGACAGCCTATACAGTAGATAGATAAATAGATAAATAAATCATGATATCCCTAGTTGCAATAACTTGGTAAGAAACAAAGATACACAAAGAAAATTTCTCCTATTTCTACCACCTTGAATATTCACGTTCTTGACAGCCCAGGTGTTGATCATTTCCGGCTTCACCGCGTGACTGTTTGCGCTCCTTCGTATTGCAGTCCTCAAAGATAATTAGCAAATTATATTGTTGTTACTTGCCAACTGTATTAATATAATGTAGCGCTGGCTTTTATACAAAAACCTAAAATTTACATAGCTGACCCCAAGGAGACGATGGCACCACCGCTGTGATAAATAGTAACAGATGAGCAGATTGTTCTGCCAAATCTGATGATTTGTAATTTGGAAAATTGTGAGTGAGAGGGAAACTACAATGAGTGAAAAGATCTTCTCTTTTCCTTTTTTCGAATGCAAATTACAATGTTCGCAGTTTATATTTAATGTAGATGAACAACAAAATTGACTTTTCTAAATTGTAGATTAGATGGAATCTTTAATTACTTGTAGAAAATTCTTTAAAGGGAACCTGTCACCAGGATGACGATTTTTCAGCAAGGACAGGTTTCCAAAGGCGTTTCTGTCCTCTTCTGTATCCCTCATCCATGGCCACACGCTCCAGTCCCACAAGCTTCCTTGCTAGAGATGAGCGAGCACTAAAATGCTCGGGTACTCGTTATTCGAGACAAACTTTTCCCGATGCTCGAGTGCTCGTCTCGCATAACGAGCCCCATTGAAGTCAATGGGAGACTCGAGCATTTTTCAAGGGGACCAAGGCTCTGCACAGGGAAGCTTGGCCAAACACCTGGGAACCTCAGAAAAGGATGGAAACACCACGGAAATGGACAGGAAACAGCAGGGGGAGCATGCATGGATGCCTCTGAGGCTGCTTAATCGCACCATTATGCCAAAATTATGGGCAACAGCATGGCCATGACAGAGTGACAGAATGAAGCTAAAAAATGAAGCATCTAAAACATCCAATAACTGACCCTGACACTATAGGGGACGGCATGCAGAGGCAGCGGCAGCAGGCTAGAGAGTGTCATGGCGACATACCCTAAATGGACTCAGGCTTCAAACCAATGGGTGGCAGAGAGGAACCAAAGGAGGTGAGCAAGAAGCGCTCAAATAATATCGGTACATGATAAAAGTTTGCCAGTATATTTTGTGGATTACACAGCAGGGTGGCGACAAAGTTAACAAGTTTGATGTGGAAGCCATGAAAACAACCCAAATTCTGCCTGACACAGCTAAGGGGACCATGTATGGAGGCAGTGAACTAGTAGTAGATTAAAGGTGCTGCAGTTAAAACTATGTTAGTTGGATCTTGGCATGGAGCTGGCGCTCCGCTGCCAGGCGAGCTTTCGCCAATCCAAGGCCCTGTCTCTAGGCTACTCCCCAAACAGCACTTCTAAGAACCTTTTGTATAAGATCAAGTGTAGTAGCGTTCTTATAAGTTTGGGATATGGCGGGTGAGGGGAATGTAAACAGATGCGCAAGAAGCGCTGAAATAATATCGGTAAATGATAAAAGTTTGCCAGTATATTTTGGGGATTACACAGCAGGGTGGCGACAAAGTTAACAAGTTTGATGTGGAATGCCCTGTAATAGCTCTTGGGCGGTGTGCCTTTTATCGCCTAGGCTCAGCAGTTTGAGCACCGCCTGCTGTCGCTTAGCGACGGCACTGCTGCTGTGCCTAGAGCTACCGACTGATGGCGCCATGGCCACGGATGGTAATTCGGAGGAGGAGGAGGTGGAGGAGGGGTGGGAGGAGGAGGAGGTATAGTAGGCCTTTGAGACCTGGACCGAGGTAGGCCCCGCAATCCTCGGCGTCGGCAGTATATGACCAGCCCCAGGGTCAGACTCGGTCCTAGCCTGCACCAAGTTAAGTGTAGTAGCGTTCTTATAAGTTTGGGATATGGCGGATGAGGGGAATGTAAACAGATGCGCAAGAAGCGCTGAAATAATATCCCTAAATGGTAAAAGTTTGCCAGTATATTTTGTGGATAACACAGCAGGGTGGCGACAAAGTTAACAACTTTGATGTGGAATCCATGAAAACAACCCAAATTTGTGCCTGACACACCTCGTTTGATAAGGGGACGATGTATGGAGGCAGCTATATGGACGACTTTTGGAGGTAGCAATGGAGACAACGTGTGGAGGCTGCTATGGAGACAATTTAATTTGGATAGTGCCTGTATGTGGCAGTCCAAAAAAGTTTTCAAACCAGAGGAGCAGGTAGGTGGCCCTCCAGAAAAATGGAATAGATTGAGTGCCTGTATGTGGCAGTCCAAAAAAGTTTTCAAACCAGAGGAGCAGGTAGGTGGCCCTCCCGAAAAATGAAATAGATTGAGTGCCTGTATGTGGAAGTCCAAAAAAGTTTTCAAACCAGAGGAGCAGGTAGGTGGCCCTCCAGAAAAATGAAATAGATTGAGTGCCTGTATGTGGCAGTCCAAAAAAGTTTTCAAACCAGAGGAGCAGGTAGGTGGCCCTCCAGAAAAATTGAATAGATTGAGTGCCTGTATGTGGCACTCCCAAAAATTGTTTAAAACAGAGGACCGGGTAGGTGGCCCTCCAGAAAAATTAAATGCATAAAGTACTATAGCTAGAGCCAGTGGGCCCTGTCAAAAAATAGCCAGTTTCCTCTGCTTTAGTGTACAAAGAGGAGGAGAAGGAGGAAAATGAGGAGGAGGAGGAGTGCATAAATTATTCAGGTTGAGCTTCCTTCACCTGGTGGAGATTGGAAATTATGAGAAATCCAGGCGTTATTCATCTTAATAAGCGTCAGCCTGTCAGCGCTGTCAGTCGACAGGCGTGTACGCTTATCGGTGATAATGCCACCAGCTGCACTGAAAACCCACTCGGACAAGACGCTAGCGGCAGGGCAGGCAAGAACCTCCAAGGCGTACAGCGCCAGTTCGTGCCACATGTCCAGCTTTGAAACCCAGTAGTTGTAGGGAACTGTGTGATCATTTAGGACGATGGTATGGTCAGCTACGTACTCCCTCACCATCTTTCTGTAAAGATCAGCCCTACTCTGCCGAGACTGGGGACAGGTGACAGTGTCTTGCTGGGGTGACATAAAGCTGGCAAAAGCCTTGTAAAGCGTACCCTTGCCAGTGCTGGACAAGCTGCCTGCTCGCCTACTCTCCCTCGCTACTTGTCCCGCAGAACTACGCACTCTGCCGCTAGCGCTGTCAGAAGGGAAATACTGTTTCAGCTTGTGCACCAGGGCCTGCTGGTATTCATGCATTCTCACACTCCTTTCCTCTCCAGGGATGAGAGTGGAAAGATTTTGCTTGTACCGTGGGTCCAGGAGAGTGAATACCCACTAATCGGTGCTGGAATAAATTCTTTGAACGCGAGGGTCACGGGATAGGCAGCCTAGCATGAAATCTGCCATATGCGCCAGAGTCCCAACGCGCAAGAATTCACTCCCCTCACTGGCCTGACTGTCCATTTCCTCCTCCTCCAACTCCTCCAACTCCTCTTCTTCTGCCCATACACGCTGAACAGTGAAGGTCTGAGCAATGCTCCCCTCTTGTGTGTCGCCAACATTCTCCTCCTCTTCCTCCTCATCCTCCTCCACCTCCTCCGATATGCGCTGAGAAACAGACCTGAGGGTGCTTTGGCTATCAACAAGGGAATCTTCTTCCCCCGTCTCTTGTGACGAGCGCAAAGCTTCCGACTTCATGCTGATCAGAGAGTTTTTCAACAGGCCAAGCAGCGGGATGGTGAGGCTGATAATGGCGGCATCGCCACTGACCATCTGTGTTGACTCCTCAAAGTTACTCAGCACCTGACAGATATCAGACATCCACGTCCACTCCTCATTGTAGACTTGAGGAAGCTGACTGACCTGACTACCAGTTCTGGTGGAAGTTGACATCTGGCAGTCTACAATCGCTCTGCGCTGCTGGTAAACTCTGGATAACATGGTTAATGTTGAATTCCACCTCGTGGGCACGTCGCACAACAGTCGGTGAGCGGGCAGTTGGAGGCGGCGCTGCGCTGCCCTGAGAGTGGCAGCATCTGTGCTGGACTTCCTGAAATGCGCACAGATGCGGCGCACCTTCGTGAGCAAATCTGACAGATTGGGGTATGTCTTGAGGAAACGCTGAACTATCAGATTTAACACATGGGCCAGGCATGGCACATGTGTCAGTCTGCCGAGTTGCAGAGCCGCCACCAGGTTACGGCCGTTGTCACACACAACCATGCCTGGCTTCAGGTTCAGCGGTGCCAGCCACAGATCAGTCTGCGCCGTGATGCCCTGTAATAGTTCTTGGGCGGTGTGCCTTTTATCGCCTAGGCTCAGCAGTTTGAGCACAGCCTGCTGTCGCTTAGCAACGGCACTGCTGCTGTGCCTAGAGCTAGCGACTGATGGCGCCATGCCCACGGATGGTAGTTCGGAGGAGGAGGTGGAGGAGGGGTAGGAGGAGGAGGAGGCATAGTAGGCCTTTGAGACCTGGACCGAGGTAGGTCCCGCAATCCTCGGCGTCGGCAGTATATGACCAGCCCCAGGGTCAGACTCGGTCCCAGCCTCCACCAAGTTAACCCAATGTGCCGTCAGTGATATATAGTGGCCCTGCCCGGCAGCACTCGTCCACGTGTCCGTGGTCAGGTGGACCTTGTCAGAAACGGCGTTGGTCAGGGCACGGATGATGTTGTCTGACACGTGCTGGTGCAGGGCTGGGACGGCACATCGGGAAAAGTAGTGGCGGCTGGGGACCGAATACCGAGGGGCGGCCGCCGCCATGAGGTTGCGAAAGGCCTCGGTCTCTACTAGCCTATAGGGCAGCATCTCCAGGCTAAGCAATCTGGAGATGTGGACATTAAGGGCTTGGGCGTGCGGGTGGGTTGCACTATATTTTCTTTTCCGCTCCAGCGTCTGGGGTATGGAGAGCTGAACGCTGGTGGATGCTGTGGAGGATCGTGGAAGCGACGATGGGGTTTTTGTGGCAGGGTCCTGGGCAGGGGGCTGACTATCAGCTGACACAGGGGAAGGAGCAGTGGTGTGCACGGCCGGAGGTGAACGGGCTTGGTGCCACTGATTCGGGTGTTTAGCATTCATATGCCTGCGCATACTGGTGGTAGTTAAGCTAGTAGTGGTGGAACCCCTGCTGATCCTGGTTTGGCAAAGGTTGCACACCACAGTCCGTCGGTCATCCGGTGTTTCCTTAAAGAACCTCCAGACTTCTGAAAATCTAGCCCTCGCCGCGGGAGCCCTCGCCACGGGAGCTTCACTACGTGACACATTTGGCGCTGATGCACCTGCTCTGGCCCTGCCTCTCCATCTGGCCCCACCACTGCCTCTTCCAACCTGTTCTGGTCGAGAACTCTCCTCCGTCTCAGAAGCACTGTGTTCACCCGGCCTCTCAACCCAGCTTGGGTCTGTCACCTCATCATCCTCCGATCCCTCCGTCTGCTCCCCCCTCGGACTTCCTGCCCTGACAACAACTTCACCACTGTCTGACAACCGTGTCTCCTCATCGTCGGACACCTCTTTACACACTTCTTCCACTACGTCAAGAAGGTCATCATCACCCACAGACTGCGACTGGTGGAAAACCTGGGCATCGGAAAATTGCTCAGCAGCAACCGGACAAGTGGTTTGTGACTGTGGGAAGGGTCCAGAAAACAGTTCCTCAGAGTATGCCGGTTCAAATGCCAAATTTTCCTGGGAGGGGGCAGACTGGGGGGGAGGAGGCTGAGGTGCTGGAGCTGGAGGAGTGACGATTTCGGTGACATGGGTGGACTGCGTGGAAGACTGACTGGTGGACAAATTGCTCGAAGCATTGTCGGCAATCCACTACATCACCTGTTCGCACTGTTCTGGCCTCAACAGTGCTCTACCACGAGTCCCAGTAACTTCAGACATGAACCTAGGGAGTGTAGCTCTGCAGCGTTCCCCTGCTCCCTCATCAGCAGGTGGTGTCTCACCCCGCCCAGGACCACGGCCTCTGACCCCTGCAGTAGATGGACGCCCACGTCCCCGCCCTCGTCCTCGTCCTCTACCCCTAGCCCTCGGGTTAAACATTTTGAAAATGAAAGTTATATAAATTTTTTTAGTTTTTTTTTGTGTTTTTTAGTTTTTAAAACCAAACAATGCTATCCTATTGCTATGGCTATTTTCTAGCCAAGTATGAAAGCACACTGCTATGCCAGATGAGATGACGCTGAGTTATGAAAAAATAAACGTAAAATAAAAAGGAAATGGCAGACTGTGCCTAATTGAAATCCAACCCCTAATAAATTATCCCACTTCGGTCTTTGCGATGGATATGTGCGTCACTAAGCGCTAAACACAGCGGTCGCAAGTCTCACTCCAAATTCCTCACAATTGGCTAGTATATGCACTGCAGCAAGGACAGCCACCAGCAGATCAACCAGAAATAAAATATATATAACGCTATTGTAGGCGTAAGTAAGCCGTTTGGATTCTCCTTTGGCTATTTTCTAACCAAGTATGAAAGCACACTGATGAGATGACGCTGAGTTATGAAAAAATAAACGTAAAATAAAAAGGAAATGGCAGACTGTGCCTAATTGAAATCCAACCCCTAATAAATTATCCCACTTCGGTCTTTGCGATGGATATGTGCGTCACTAAGCACTAAACACAGCGGTCGCAAGTCTCACTCCAAATTCCTCACAATTGGCTAGTATATGCACTGCAGCAAGGACAGCCACCAGCAGATCAACCAGAAATAAAATTTATATAACGCTATTGTAGGCGTAAGTAAGCCGTTTGGATTCTCCTTTGGCTATTTTCTAACCAAGTATGAAAGCACACTGATGAGATGACGCTGAGTTATGAAAAAATAAACGTAAAATAAAAAGAAACTGCCAGACTGTGCCTAATTGAAATCCAACCCCTAATAAATTATCCCACTTCGGTCTTTGCGATGGATATGTGCGTCACTAAGCGCTAAACACAGCGGTCGCAAGTCTCACTCCAAATTCCTCACAATTGGCTAGTATATGCACTGCAGCAAGGACAGCCACCAGCAGATCAACCAGAAATAAAATATATATAACGCTATTGTAGGCGTAAGTAAGCCATTTGGATTCTCCTTTGGCTATTTTCTAGCCAAGTATGAAAGCACACTGATGAGATGACGCAGAGTTATGAAAAAATAAACGTAAAATAAAAAGGAAATGGCAGACTGTGCCTAATTGAAATCCAACCCCTAATAAATTTTCCCACTTCGGTCTTTGCGATGGATATGTGCGTCACTAAGCGCTAAACACAGCGGTCGCAAGTCTCACTCCAAATTCCTCACAATTGGCTAGTATATGCACTGCAGCAAGGACAGCCACCAGCAGATCAACCAGAAATAAAATATATATAACGCTATTGTAGGCGTAAGTAAGCCGTTTGGATTCTCCTTTGGCTATTTTCTAGCCAAGTATGAAAGCACACTGATGAGATGACGCTGAGTTATGAAAAAATAAACGTAAAATAAAAAGGAAATGGCAGACTGTGCCTAATTGAAATCCAACCCCTAATAAATTTTCCCACTTCGGTCTTTGCGATGGATATGTGCGTCACTAAGCGCTAAACACAGCGGTCGCAAGTCTCACTCCAAATTCCTCACAATTGGCTAGTATATGCACTGCAGCAAGGACAGCCACCAGCAGATCAACCAGAAATAAAAAATAATATATAACGCTATTGTAGGCGTAAGTAAGCCGTTTGGATTCTCCTTTGGCTATTTTCTAGCCAAGTATGAAAGCACACTGATGAGATGACGCTGAGTTATGAAAAAATAAACGTAAAATAAAAAGGAAATGGCAGACTGTGCCTAATTGAAATCCAACCCCTAATAAATGTTCCCACTTCGGTCTTTGCGATGGATATGTGCGTCACTAAGCGCTAAACACAGCGGTCGCAAGTCTCACTCCAAATTCCTCACAATTGGCTAGTATATGCACTGCAGCAAGGACAGCCACCAGCAGATCAACCAGAAATAAAATATATATAACGCTATTGTAGGCGTAAGTAAGCCATTTGGATTCTCCTTTGGCTATTTTCTAGCCAAGTATGAAAGCACACTGATGAGATGACGCTGAGTTATGAAAAAATAAACGTAAAATAAAAAGGAAATGGCAGACTGTGCCTAATTGAAATCCAACCCCTAATAAATTTTCCCACTTCGGTCTTTGCGATGGATATGTGCGTCACTAAGCGCTAAACACAGCGGTCGCAAGTCTCACTCCAAATTCCTCACAATTGGCTAGTATATGCACTGCAGCAAGGACAGCCACCAGCAGATCAACCAGAAATAAAATATATATAACGCTATTGTAGGCGTAAGTAAGCCGTTTGGATTCTCCTTTGGCTATTTTCTAGCCAAGTATGAAAGCACACTGATGAGATGACGCTGAGTTATGAAAAAATAAACGTAAAATAAAAAGGAAATGGCAGACTGTGCCTAATTGAAATCCAACCCCTAATAAATTTTCCCACTTCGGTCTTTGCGATGGATATGTGCGTCACTAAGCGCTAAACACAGCGGTCGCAAGTCTCACTCCAAATTCCTCACAATTGGCTAGTATATGCACTGCAGCAAGGACAGCCACCAGCAGATCAACCAGAAATAAAATATATATAACGCTATTGTAGGCGTAAGTAAGCCGTTTGGATTCTCCTTTGGCTATTTTCTAGCCAAGTATGAAAGCACACTGATGAGATGACGCTGAGTTATGAAAAAATAAACGTAAAATAAAAAGGAAATGGCAGACTGTGCCTAATTGAAATCCAACCCCTAATAAATGTTCCCACTTCGGTCTTTGCAATGGATATGTGCGTCACTAAGCGCTAAACACAGCGGTCGCAAGTCTCACTCCAAATTCCTCACAATTGGCTAGTATATGCACTGCAGCAAGGACAGCCACCAGCAGATCAACCAGAAATAAAATATATATAACGCTATTGTAGGCGTAAGTAAGCCGTTTGGATTCTCCTTTGGCTATTTTCTAGCCAAGTATGAAAGCACACTGATGAGATGACGCTGAGTTATGAAAAAATAAACGTAAAATAAAAAGGAAATGGCAGACTGTGCCTAATTGAAATCCAACCCCTAATAAATTTTCCCACTTCGGTCTTTGCGATGGATATGTGCGTCACTAAGCGCTAAACACAGCGGTCGCAAGTCTCACTCCAAATTCCTCACAATTGGCTAGTATATGCACTGCAGCAAGGACAGCCACCAGCAGATCAACCAGAAATAAAATATATATAACGCTATTGTAGGCGTAAGTAAGCCGTTTGGATTCTCCTTTGGCTATTTTCTAGCCAAGTATGAAAGCACACTGATGAGATGACGCTGAGTTATGAAAAAATAAACGTAAAATAAAAAGAAACTGGCAGACTGTGCCTAATTGAAATCAAACCCCTAATAAATTTTCCCACTTTGGTGTTTGAGGTGGATATGTGTGTCACTAAGAGCTAAACACAACGGTAGCAAGTCCCCCTGCAAATTCCTCACAATATGGTACTAGCTGCACTACTAGTGCCAGCAAGCCCAGCCACAAGCAAACAAACAAAAAAAAGTATAACGTTATTGTAGCCCTAAGAAGGGCTGTTGGGTTCTTGTAGAATCACTCCTGCCTAACAGTAATCTACTAGCACCCTAACGCTGTCCCTGACCAGCAGCAGCTCTCTCCCTAGCGGCATCCAGACACAGAATGATCCGAGCAGCGCGGGCAGGGTCACCTGATCTGGCCAGCCAACCACTGCTATCGACGTGTAAGGGTACCACGTCATGCTGGGTGGAGTGCAGAGTCTCCTGGCTTGTGATTGGCTCTGTTTCTGGCCGCCAAAAAGCAAAACGGCGGGAGCTGCCATTTTCTCGAGCGGGCGAAGTATTCGTCCGAGCAACGAGCAGTTTCGAGTACGCTAATGCTCGAACGAGCATCAAGCTCGGACGAGTATGTTCGCTCATCTCTATTCCTTGCACATGCGCTGAGCTGCCTGGAAGGTTGGTAGGCAGTGAGGCTTCCATAGTATGTTGCATACCTCCTTATTGCTTAGCAAGTGGCTGGGCAGAGAGTGGTGACAACTCATCTTCACGTCTCAGTGCGCATGACTGAAGGAACAAGCTCACCAACCACACATGCGCAGGAAATGCTTGCTGTGGGTCAGCTGACACATCATGTGTGGTGGACCTACAATGCAATTTAAAGGTTTGATTTAGGTAGGGGTGCATCAGTCATCAAGCAAGTTGAGCCTCATGCCTCAGGCAGCAAAACCTGCGGCACGATGGGGGCATCATCAGGAGAACAGTTATCTTTTACATAGCTGGACCTGACCCTAACATATACTGTTTCTTTACACCAGCATGAGTCTGAGACACTGCATGGAACTGAGAACTCAACCAACTGGGCAACATTCTAACGCTCAGCTTAGGCAACAGAGAGTTTCAGTTCACCTCTGGATTTAGGGCTATTGCCAACTTTTTGACACTTCTAGTATGTGTGTCTCAGGTGGCTTTGGAGACTCTGGAGCAAAGCGACAGGTTATGTGGAAGAGAAAGGTCAGGAACACACCATGGTCAGGTGGAATGATAGTGGAGTCGAGGGGCAGGCTATAGGTCAGTGCAAACGACAGGACTAGTCCAGGTCATCACCGAAGAAGAAGAGTTCAGAAATATGATCCAGGAACTCAATCTGAGAACAAGCTAAAAGTCAGGACCCAGGAGTCAATCAGCAATTTGGACATCCCAGCATGGCAATGGAAAATTGGGAAACCTTATGCTAAGGCATCTTCGTAGAGGAGCAAGTGCCCTACAAGGTATTGCTGTGGAGTTTCCTTAAAACACATTACTGGGTGCATTTCCCATTCCTTTAAAATCAGTAAAAAGCAGAGAAGCCAACCCGAACAGGAGTAGGAGAGGAAAACTGGTGGCTACTGATCAATGGGAAAGGTAACATGCCAATGAATAAAATAATCAAATTATTGGGCAAGTAAGACACTTATTCCAACGAGTTCCATCAGGAACTTATGGTTTGTATTATAACTGCATCAAGCATTGTTTTCTACTATTAGTATACTCTAATGATGAAAATTAGATTAATTTTTGTCTAAACCACATTGGTTTCACTGATTGACACAAATATTAGAAACACATGGCAGAGGATACCACAGTTCTCCTCCCAATTCTAATTAGATTGGGTGGTTAATTGGATGCTCACATAGATACAAAATGGAGCCACAGCTGCTTATTTTTTACCTTAAAAGCTCAAAAGATACTTCATTCAAAATACCAAATTTCTGGGTCCCACAGGTCCAGGGTGTTATAATTGCACCCATGGGTGTTATATAACGGATCTGTAGTACATGAAAATATATAATAAAGCTGTGTTTGTCTTCCCTCTGAAAGATATGAAAATCAGGACAATAAATGCCGACTAGAGATGAGCGAACATGCTCGTCCGAGCTTGATGCTCGGTCGAGCATTAGCGTACTCGAAACTGCTCGTTGCTCGGACGAATACTTCGCCCGCTCGAGAAAATGGCAGCTCCCGCCGTTTTGCTTTTTGGCGGCCAGAAACAGAGCCAATCACAAGCCAGGAGACTCTGCACTCCACCCAGCATGACGTGGTACCCTTACACGTCGATAGCAGTGGTTGGCTGGCCAGATCAGGTGACCCTGGGATAGACTAGCCGCTGCCCGCGCTGCTCGGATCATTCTGTGTCTGGATGCCGCTAGGGAGAGAGCTGCTGCTGGTCAGGGAAAGCGTTAGGGTGTTCTATTAGCTTACTGTTAGGCAGGAGTGATTCTCCAAGAACCCAACAGCCCTTCTTAGGGCTACAATAACGTTCTACTTTTTTTTTTTTTTATTTGCATCTAGTACCATTTTGTGAGGAATTAGCAGGGGGACATGCTACCGTTGTGTTTAGCTCTTAGTGGCACACATATCCACCTCAAACACCAAAGTGGGAAAATTTAGTAGGGGTTGGATTTCAATTAGGCACAGTCTGCCATTTGTCCTTTTTTATTTTACGTTTATTTTGTTTAATAACTCAGTGTCATCTCATCTGGCATAGTAGTGTGCTTTCATACTTGGCTAGAAAATAGCCATAGGAGAATCCAAACGGCTTACTTACGCCTACAGTAGCGTTATATATTTGATTTCTGGTTGATCTGCTGGTGGCTGTACTTGCTGCAGTGCATCTACTAGCCAATTGTGAGCAATTTGTAGTGAGACTAACGACCGCTGTGTTTTGCGCTTAGTGACGCACATATCCATTGCAAAGACCGAAGTGGGAAAATTTAGTAGGGGTTGGATTTCAATTAGGCACAGTCTGCCATTTGTCCTTTTTTATTTTACGTTTATTTTGTTTAATAACTCAGTGTCATCTCATCTGGCATAGTAGTGTGCTTTCATACTTGGCTAGAAAATAGCCATAGGAGAATCCAAACGGCTTACTTACGCCTACAGTAGCGTTATATATTTGATTTCTGGTTGATCTGCTGGTGGCTGTACTTGCTGCAGTGCATCTACTAGCCAATTGTGAGCAATTTGTAGTGAGACTTGCGACCGCTGTGTTTTGCGCTTAGTGACGCACATATCCATTGCAAAGACCGAAGTGGGAAAATTTAGTAGGGGTTGGATTTCAATTAGGCACAGTCTGCCATTTGTCCTTTTTTATTTTACGTTTATTTTGTTTAATAACTCAGTGTCATCTCATCTGGCATAGTAGTGTGCTTTCATACTTGGCTAGAAAATAGCCATAGGAGAATCCAAACGGCTTACTTACGCCTACAGTAGCGTTATATATTTGATTTCTGGTTGATCTGCTGGTGGCTGTACTTGCTGCAGTGCATCTACTAGCCAATTGTGAGCAATTTGTAGTGAGACTTGCGACCGCTGTGTTTTGCGCTTAGTGACGCACATATCCATTGCAAAGACCGAAGTGGGAAAATTTAGTAGGGGTTGGATTTCAATTAGGCACAGTCTGCCATTTGTCCTTTTTTATTTTACGTTTATTTTGTTTAATAACTCAGTGTCATCTCATCTGGCATAGTAGTGTGCTTTCATACTTGGCTAGAAAATAGCCATAGGAGAATCCAAACGGCTTACTTACGCCTACAGTAGCGTTATATATTTGATTTCTGGTTGATCTGCTGGTGGCTGTACTTGCTGCAGTGCATCTACTAGCCAATTGTGAGCAATTTGTAGTGAGACTTGCGACCGCTGTGTTTTGCGCTTAGTGACGCACATATCCATTGCAAAGACCGAAGTGGGAAAATTTAGTAGGGGTTGGATTTCAATTAGGCACAGTCTGCCATTTGTCCTTTTTTATTTTACGTTTATTTTGTTTAATAACTCAGTGTCATCTCATCTGGCATAGTAGTGTGCTTTCATACTTGGCTAGAAAATAGCCATAGCAATAGGATAGCATCGTTTGGTTTTAAAAACTCAAAAACACAAAAAAAAACAAAAAACACAAAAAAAAGTTAAAAAAAAAATAAAGTTATAACTCTCATTTTAAAAATGTTTAACCCGAGGGCTAGGGGTAGAGGACGAGGGCGGGGACATGGGCGTCCAACTACTGCAGGGGTCAGAGGCCGTGGTCCTGGCCGGGGTGAGACACCACCTGCTTATGAGGGAGCAGGGGAACGCCGCAGAGCTACACTCCCTAGGTTCATGTCTGAAGTTACTGGGACTCGTGGTAGAGCACTGTTGAGGCCAGAACAGTGCGAACAGGTGATGTCGTGGATTGCTGACAATGCTTCGAGCAATTTGTCCACCAGTCAGTCTTCCACGCAGTCCACCCATGTCACCGAAATCGCCACTCCTCCAGCTCCTGCACCTCAGCCTCCTCCCCCCCAGTCTGCCCCCTCCCAGGAAAATTTGGCATTTGAACCGGCATACTCTGAGGAACTGTTTTCTGGACCCTTCCCACAGTCACAAACCACTTGTCCGGTTGCTGCTGAGCAATTTTCCGATGCCCAGGTTTTCCACCAGTCACAGTCTGTGGGTGATGATGACCTTCTTGACGTAGTGGAAGTGTGTAAAGAGGTGTCCGACGATGAGGAGACACGGTTGTCAGACAGTGGGGAAGTTGTTGTCAGGGCAGGAAGTCCGAGGGGGGAGCAGACTGAGGGATCGGAGGATGATGAGGTGACAGACCCAAGCTGGGTTGAGAGGCCGGGTGAACACAGTGCTTCTGAGACGGAGGAGAGTTCTCGACCAGAACAGGTTGGAAGAGGCAGTGGTGGGGCCAGACGGAGAGGCAGGGCCAGAGCTGGTGCATCAGCGCCAAATGTGTCAACTAGTGAAGCTCCCGTGGCGAGGGCTCTTGCGGCGAGGGCTAGATTTTCAGAAGTCTGGAGGTTCTTTAAGGAAACACCGGATGACCGACGGACTGTGGTGTGCAACATTTGCCAAACCAGGCTCAGCAGGGGTTCCACCACTACTAGCTTAACTACCACCAGTATGCGCAGGCATATGAATGCTAAACACCCCACTCAGTGGCAACAAGCCCGTTCACCTCCGGCCGTGCACACCACTGCTCCTTCCCCTGTGTCAGCTGATAGTCAGCCCCCTGCCCAGGACCCTGGCACAAAAACCCCATCGTCGCCTCCACGATCCTCCACAGCATCCACCAGCGTTCAGCTCTCCATACCCCAGACGCTGGAGCGGAAACGCAAATATAGTGCAACCCACCCGCACGCCCAAGCCCTTAATGTGCACATCTCCAGATTGCTTAGCCTGGAGATGCTGCCCTATAGGCTAGTAGAGACCGAGGCCTTTTGCAACCTCATGGCGGCGGCCGCCCCTCGGTATTCGGTCCCCAGCCACCACTACTTTTCCCGATGTGCCGTCCCAGCCCTGCACCAGCACGTGTCAGACAACATCATCCGTGCCCTGACCAACGCCGTTTCTGACAAGGTCCACCTGACCACGGACACGTGGACGAGTGCTGCCGGGCAGGGCCACTATATATCGCTGACGGCACATTGGGTTAACTTGGTGGAGGCTGGGAGCGAGTCTGACCCTGCGGCTGGTCATATACTGCCGACGCCGAGGATTGCGGGGCCTACCTCGGTCCAGGTGTTTCAGGCCTACTATGCCTCCTCCTCCTCCCACCCCTCCTCCACCTCCTCCTCCGAACTACCATCCGTGGGCACGGCGCCATCAGTCGGTAGCTCTAGGCACAGCAGCAGTGCCGTCGCTAAGCGACAGCAGGCGGTGCTCAAACTGCTGAGCCTAGGCGATAAAAGGCACACCGCCCAAGAGCTATTACAGGGCATCACGGCGCAGACTGATCTGTGGCTGGCACCGCTGAACCTGAAGCCAGGCATGGTTGTGTGTGACAACGGCCGTAACCTGGTGGCGGCTCTGCAACTCGGCAGACTGACACATGTGCCATGCCTGGCCCATGTGTTAAATCTGATAGTTCAGCGTTTCCTCAAGACATACCCCAATCTGTCTGATTTGCTCACGAAGGTGCGCCGCATCTGTGCGCATTTCAGGAAGTCCAGCACAGATGCTGCCACTCTCAGGGCAGCGCAGCGCCGCCTCCAACTGCCCGCTCACCGACTGTTGTGCGACGTGCCCACGAGGTGGAATTCAACACTGACCATGTTATCCAGAGTTTACCAGCAGCGCCGAGCGATTGTAGACTGCCAGATGTCAACTTCCACCAGAACTGGTAGTCAGGTCAGTCAGCTTCCTCAAGTCTACAATGAGGAGTGGACGTGGATGTCTGATATCTGTCAGGTGCTGAGTAACTTTGAGGAGTCAACACAGATGGTCAGTGGCGATGCCGCCATCATCAGCCTCACCATCCCGCTGCTTGGCCTGTTGAAAAACTCTCTGATCAGCATGAAGTCGGAAGAGACGGGGGAAGAAGATTCCCTTGTTGATAGCCAAAGCACCCTCAGGTCTGTTTCTCAGCGCATATCGGAGGAGGTGGAGGTGGAGGAGGATGAGGAGGAGGAGAATGTTGGCGAGACACAAGAGGGGACCATTGTTGAGTCCTTCACTGTTCAGCGTGTATGGGCAGAAGAAGAGGAGTTGGAGGAGGAGGAAATGGACAGTCAAGCCAGTGAGGGGAGTGAATTCTTACGCGTTGGTACTCTGGCGCATATGGCAGATTTCATGCTAGGCTGCCTATCCCGTGACCCTCGCGTTCAAAGAATTTATTCCAGCACCGATTACTGGGTGTTCACTCTCCTGGACCCACGGTACAAGCAAAATCTTTCCACTCTCATCCCTGCAGAGGAAAGGAGTGTGAGAATGCATGAATACCAGCAGGCCCTGGTGCACAAGCTGAAACAGTATTTCCCTTCTGACAGCGCTAGCGGCAGAGTGCGTAGTTCTGCGGGACAAGTAGCGAGGGAGAGTAGGCGAGCAGGCAGCTTGTCCAGCACTGGCAAGGGTACGCTTTACAAGGCTTTTGCCAGCTTTATGTCACCCCAGCAAGACACTGTCACCTGTCCCCAGTCTCGGCAGAGTAGGGCTGATCTTTACAGAAAGATGGTGAGGGAGTACGTAGCTGACCATACCATCGTCCTAAATGATCACACAGCTCCCTACAACTACTGGGTTTCAAAGCTGGACATGTGGCACGAACTGGCGCTGTACGCCTTGGAGGTTCTTGCCTGCCCTGCCGCTAGCGTCTTGTCCGAGCGGGTTTTCAGTGCAGCTGGTGGCATCATCACCGATAAGCGTACACGCCTGTCGACTGACAGCGCTGACAGGCTGACGCTTATTAAGATGAATAACGCCTGGATTTCTCATCATTTCCAATCTCCACCAGGTGAAGGAAGCTCAACCTGAATAATTGATCCACTCCTCCTCCTCCTCATTTTCCTCCTTCTCCTCCTCTTTGTACAGTAAAGCAGAGGAAACTGGCTATTTTTTGACAGGGCCCACTGGCTCTAGCTATAGTACTTTATGCATTTAATTTTTCTGGAGGGCCACCTACCCGGTCCTCTGTTTTAAACAATTTTTGGGAGTGCCACATACAGGCACTCAATCTATTCAATTTTTCTGGAGGGCCACCTACCCGGTCCTCTGTGTTAAACAATTTTTGGGAGTGCCACATACAGGCACTCAATCTATTCAATTTTTCTGGAGGGCCACCTACCTGCTCCTCTGGTTTGAAAATTCTTTTGGACTGCCACATACAGGCACTCAATCTATTCCATTTTACTGGAGGGCCACCTACCTGCTCCTCTGGTTTGAAAAATTTTTGGGACTGCCACATACAGGCACTATCCAAATTAAATTGTCTCCATAGCAGCCTCCACACGTTGTCTCCATTGCTACCTCCAAAAGTCGTCCATATAGCTGCCTCCATACATCGTCCCTTTATCAAACGAGGTGTGTCAGGCAGAAATTTGGGTTGTTTTCATGGATTCCACATCAAAGTTGTTAACTTTGTCGCCACCCTGCTGTGTTATCCACAAAATATACTGGCAAACTTTTATCATATCCCAAACTTATAAGAACGCTACTACACTTAACTTGGTGCAGGCTGGGACCGAGTCTGACCCTGGGGCTGGTCATATACTGCCGACGCAGAGAATTGCGGGGCCTACCTCGGTCCAGGTCTCAAAGGCCTACTATACCTCCTCCCAACCCTCCTCCACCTCCTCCTCCTCCGAATTACCATCTGTGGGCATGGCGCCATCAGTCGGTAGCTCTAGGCACAGCAGCAGTGCCGTCGCTAAGCGACAGCAGGCGGTGCTCAAACTGCTGAGCCTAGGCGATAAAAGGCACACCGCCCAAGAGCTATTACAGGGCATTCCACATCAAACTTGTTAACTTTGTCGCCACCCTGCTGTGTAATCCACAAAATATACTTGCAAACTTTTATCATTTACCGATATTATTTCAGCGCTTCTTGCGCATCTGTTTACATTCCCCTCACCCGGCATATCCTAAACTTATAAGAACGCTACTACACTTGATCTTATACAAAAGGTTCTTAGAAGTGCTGTTTGGGGAGTAGCCTAGAGACAGGGGCTTGGATTGGCGAAAGCTCGCCTGGCAGCGGAGCGCCAGCTCCATGCCAAGATCCAACTAACATAGTTTTAACTGCAGCACCTTTAATCTACTACTAGTTCACTGCCTCCATACATGGTCCCTTTATCAAACGAGCTGTGTCAGGCAGAATTTTGGGTTGTTTTCATGGCTTCCATGTTAACTTTGTCGCCACCCTGCTGTGTAATCCACAAAATATACTGGCAAACTTTTATCATGTACCGATATTATTTGAGCGCTTCTTGCTCACCTCCTTTGGTTCCTCTCTGCCACCCATTGGTTTGAAGCCTGAGTCCATTTAGGGTATGTCGCCATGCCACTCTCTAGCCTGCCGCTGCTGCTGCTGCCTCTGCATGCCGTCCCCTATAGTGTCAGGGTCAATTATTGGATGTTTTAGATGCTATCTAGCTTCATTCTGTCACTCTTTCATGGCCATGCTGTTGCCCATAATTTTGGCATAATGGTGCGTTTAAGCAGCCTCAGAGGCATCCATGCATGCTGCCCCTGCTGTTTCCTGTCCATTTCCGTGGTGTTTCCATCCTTTTCTGAGGTTCCCAGGTGTTTGGCCAAGCTTCCCTGTGCAGAGCCTTGGTCCCCTTGAAAAATGCTCGAGTCTCCCATTGACTTCAATGGGGTTCGTTATTCGAGACGAGCACTCGAGCATCGGGAAAAGTTCGTCTCGAATAACGAGTACCCGAGCATTTTAGTGTTCGCTCATCTCTAATGCCGACCAAAGTCATCAGGGTCAATAGCTTCAGCCAAAATTTGCCATATGGAATTTTAAATAGAGAATAGTGCTGAGTGGACTTCAGTCAGAATTTGAGTTGCCCCCCCTTGCCGGTAACACCCTCGGGCGTTAATTCTTTCAAATTGAACGCCAGTGGTGTGTGCATGCAGCCATTTTCCCAAGGACTGTCCCATAATGGTTTTGCCAGTGGCAGAAACTCGGGATTAGTGCCAACACCGATCGCAGGTGTTACCGGTGGAAGTTCATGTTCGGTACCCGGATCTGAACCTGAACAAAATTTTCAGGTTTTGGCCGAAATTTAATTTAATTGGTGCATCCCATCTCCTTGGGACCAGGCTCAAAACAGTCATAAAAATACAGTAACATAAAACCTATTCTGACAAATATAAAAAGAACATCTCAATGTTTTGCTGTAACACAGGAGATGAAATCTTTTTTATCTTCTGGGTTTCTTTTTTCCTATTTAACTGTGACTATCTTTTAGGAAATTGGTTGAATAGAGAAAAGTGGATTGGGGTTGAAGAAGAGATGACACCGGAGCGGATGAGTCAGTCTTTGAGCCGATCTCCAGTGCAGCTTATTGTAGATGTGGACTACGGGCAAAACAATGGGACATAATTTATTTTGTTTTTGTTAATTGCTTTATTCTTGTTTTTGTTGTTTTATTTACTATAAATCTAATTTCTAATTATTTCAAGTCATTAACAGGATTTATATCAACCTGACTTAGTAACAGAGTCTTATGGCTGGAAATCAGTACTGTGTATTACGGTATGATTTGTGCACTTGTTGGCCGTACTATTTGGCTCTGCTTTACTGTGATATTTTATTATTTTGGTATTGTTTATCAGCACTATTTGGATACTTTATAATGGTATTCTTTTAACGTTGCTTATTTAATGTTAGTAAGGCGTACAGAGAGTGAATAGTTAATCTCCACACAATGGGGCACATTATCTTACCCGGTCCATTCTCGATCCCACAGCGCGTTGTCCGACGTGGATTCGTGTCTCCCGGGATTCACTATGGTCATGCTCCCGATATACAGCTGGTGTCGCTGCTACGCCAAGGTCCGCCGGAGTACACCTTCTTCTTCCCGGTACATGTAAGTGCGTGTCAAGCGACACAAATTCTTTTTTAAATACCGCATTTTTTCCGAATCTGGCTGCCAAAAGCGTTTCTCACTCTTGAGTACTTGTGCTTTCCTGCATTAAAGGGGTCGTCTCCTGTGCAATACTTATGATCAGGGATGGGAGGAACCGTCTGGCACTGATATCATGTGTTACCCTTTAAATACTGCTGGCAAAACCGTTTTTTTTTTATAATCATTTTTTGATGACGCCATGGGAAACAATGATCCTCTGAATGGGAAAATGGCATTGTCTATTTAAAGAGTTATCATCCGCAACTGCAGCCAGCAACAATTGCAAGTGTTAACTCTGGGCGGGGTGTCCAGGTCGCAGGTTCAGGTTCTGGGACCTGAGCTCTCAATGTTTAGCATGGGCCTGAATATTGCAGGTTCAGGTCTGCTCATCACTACATATAATACATGATAGATCTGGGTCTAGCCTTTAGGACTAGAGAACGGGGATTCGGTGACACCTTTCCCATGGCTGTACTGCACATAAATTTTGCTGTTCCCGAGCGTCCTCTTTGCCACGCCGGCGCCTTTTCCGGTGGCAGTTAAATAATTTATTCCCACCAAACTTGGCAAGCCCAGACCTGAACAAGTCAGCTCATCACTAGTCCTGTGTAATGGGCAGTGTGTTGTGGACCCACTATGCCGAGGAACAGTTTAATTTAGGACTTTTGCCAATTTCAGGACACGAGGTAGCTGGCATGTGTGTCGCTGGTGGATCTGGAGACTCTAGAGCAAATCTACAGGTTATTTGGAAGAGAATGGTCAGGAACAAGCCAGGGTCAGAGCAGGTGGATTTATAGTGAAGTGAAGGATCAAGATAGAGGTCAGTGCAGACAACAGGACTAGTCCAGGTCATCACAGCAGTCCAGGTCATCCATAAACTCAATCAGAGACATCCCAGGACATCCCAGCATGACAGAAGCAAATTAGGAAAAGTTATGCTAAGGGTATAGGAGCAGGTGCAGTTACTCAAGTGCATTTGCTATCAGTTTAAAATTAGTAAAACTTTAAGCAGGCACTTTAATTAAAGGGAAATTGAAACATGTACTAAAGCAAACATTTTCAGAGATCTTCTTTATAGAGGACCTGTTGCTTTCTTGCATAGTCTGTTTTAGTAAATTTGTGTTTGGCCCATAACATAAATATTCTGGAACATCTATTCTTTTCTTTAAATGTATGAGTTAACTATGTTAGTTTCATCAGTTGGTGGTTTGTCATTTTACACTCTAAGGCCCGTTCCACACTTGCGAGTGTGATGTGATGAACTCTCATCACACTCGCAACGCATGCTGCCGGGAACGCACGGCCCAAATGCTGCACACCGGGACTGAGCTGACATGCTGAGTTCACTCCCGGTGTGCAGCGTTTGGGCCGTGCATTCCCAGCAGCATGCGTTGCGAGTGTGATGAGAGTTCATCGCATCACACTCGCAAGTGTGGAACGGGCCTTATACTGTCCAAACAGTGGTTACATTGATGAATATACAGGGACATACCCCATAACTGATCTGTTGACTATTGTTAGAAGGAATAACTAAGGAAATGCACATTAGAGACAAAAAAGAAAAAGGGGGTCATTTACTAAGGGACCGAACAGCGTTTTTACGGCGGGTTACCCGAATATTACCAATTTGCGCCGATTTTCCCTGAATTGCCCACACGGCGCACACGATCGGATTGTAGCGCATTGGCGGCGGCATGCAAGCGACGGAAATCGTGGGGCGTGGCCGAACGAAAACCCGACAAATTCGGAGAAACCGCCGCATTTAAAAAAAAAAGTGTCGCTGGACATGCACTTACCTGCACCCAGCAACGGATCGTGAACTCCGACGGACCTCGGCGGACTTCAGCGCAGCATCGACAGCTGGTGGACGTCGGAGGTACTGCCTTAGTGAATCGCCGGAAGACCCGAATCCACCACAGAGAACGCGCCGCTGGATCGCGAAAGGACCAGGTAAGTAAATCTGCCACAAAATGTTCCACAATTGTTATATTATGGTAAATGCAATTATTTCAGGGAATAGCCAAGTCTGTAGGGGTGAAAGGCCCTCTTTAAAGAGGACCTGTCACCCAATTTATCGGCACTAGTGCTTGAACAAACGCCACAGTGATAGAGTGATAGCGTTACCGGAAACCTCTGCGGCAGGGTACAGTGTAATTGTCGGACAGCTCGCAAAGCCGGCCTACGGAGCGAGCGTGGCGGTCTGAGGAAGAGGCAGCGCCAATGATTACATTGTACCCCACCGCAGTGTTTGATAGCGCTACTGGAGGTTTCTGGTAACAATATAACTCTAACACTGCGGCGTTTGTTCAAGCAATTTTAGGTGACAGGTCCTCTTTAAAGATATTGGGGCAGATTTACTTACTCGGTCCGTTCGCGATCCAGCGGCGCGTTCTCTGCGCTGGATTCGGGTCCGGCCGGGATTCATCAAGGCAGCGCTGAAGTTCCCTGAAATGCACTGCAGTTCACGATCCTATCCTGGATGAAGGTGACTGCAAGCTTCGCGACACAATTTCCTTTTTTAAATGCGGCGGTTTTTTCCGAATCCGTCGGGTTTTCGTTCGGCCACGCCCCCCGATTTCCATCGCGTGCATGCCGGTGCCGATGCTCCACAATCCGATCGCGTGCGCCAAAATCCCGGGGCAATTCAGGTACAATCGTCGCAAATCGGAAATATTCGGGTAACACGTCGGGAAAATGCGAATCGGGCCCTTAGTAAATGACCCCCATTGACCGCAGTAGAATACCCACTTTAACCACAATTTCCCATGGAAAACCATGTGCAACCATTAAAAAGAGTCAGAATTGACATTATTCGGCTCTGGATTTTTCTCTATGCAGAATAGAACTATGCAGAATAATACAAAAATAAAAGGCTTCATCTCTCCGTGAGTTTATAAGAGCACTGCCAGGCACAGGCAGTTTTTATTAAGACTCTAATAAGCAGCCCTGTATTGTGGCAACCGAATACCGCGAACGTAGTACAATGCGAAAGCAAACAACTCCCATTATTTGTCAGGGTTATATCTCAGTGCACCATTATGCGGTATTATATAAATCAGCTCCACGGGCTATCAAAGAAAATAGGAGATCATTAAAGAAACAGGTTTATAAAATATTTCCCAGCAAACTCCGTACCAGTATCAAGAAAGTCTGAAGTTTAAAGTTTAATTATTATATTTAACCGATTCCGCATGCATTTATATCCCACAGGGGCAGACAAGTACCTCGGCCTTTCCAGTATAAAACAGAATCGGTAATGATTGCATTGCAGAGTCTACATTTCCAGTACGGCATTCGATAGATTTTAAATGGGCAAAATAGATGGTTTTAATCTGATGTCAAATATATAGGCTTCAAAGCGTAGGGGGCGTTGGGAGGGCATCGAATTGCCTAGTAAAGAATGCTGGATACTTTCTTTTACAATCCAAATTTTTGCTTCATTTTTCTTTTTATGAGATTTCACTATTTTACTCACAAATGGATGATCAGTCATGATGTCTATTCTAAGACTCGTAGAAATCTTATATTCGTCGGCTGGTTTGAATTACCTGTAATATATGTTGGAAAATGAAGTCTTTATTAATGAAGGTTCCCGTCTAATCACGCGCAGAAGTTTCCTTGGCCACACATGTTAGGATTCAGCTTAAGTCAACATGTCTATTTATCACCCATGCCAAACAGCTGGATCCCATTGGTGCGGCTGGTGATGACCTCATAAAATAGTGATGGTATTCACAGGTTTACTGGGGTTTCTGCCTTGGAAACATTTATAAGAGATACAGATGGGAATCAGTCTCCGACATTTTTATGGAACAAAAGAGACCTAAAGGGAATTTGCTGTTAAAGGACATCTACCACCAGGATGGAGTTTGAAACAAGTACACTTACATACTGGTGTGTGCCCCATCTTTCAGGATCTGCTCTTCTTTTAGCTTCTTAGGACCTTGTTATGGAAAAAAGGTTTCAAAATTATGCAAATGAGCCTCAGGGGCTCCAAGCTCCTTTGCCATCTATGGAGCCTCAAGCTCATTTGTATAATTTTTTAAACCTTTTTTTCCTTAAAAGCTAAAACAAGAGCAGATTCCGACAGAGGGGGCACACACCAGTATGTAAGTGTATTAGTTTTACACTCCTTTATCCTGGTGGTAGATTTCCTTTAAATGGGCACAATTGTAGTTATATATTAAGATTAATGTATTTTACAAGAGGAGATGATAATTTAGAAAGTCTTTTAATTTTACAGGCAACTTCTTTTTTACTCAAAGGTTCAAAGCTATTTAACTATTTACTACGTATCCATAGACGATAGACGCGAGTACTTCAACTATCCCGATGGTCCACAGACCTACTTCCCACAGCCGGCTGAATAGAGACAATGCTGCGTATGCACGGCCACTCACCATTCAGCTCTAAGGGCGCATCAGGTGTATAGTCTCGCCTATTGTTGGTGCTCTTATGGAGTTGAATGCAGAATGGCTGTGCTTGTGCTGCACCCTGTCCATTCAGCCCGATTGCAGGAAGGTGATAAGCGGATCTCCATTCTCCCGATAGGTACCAGAGAAAGGACCTGCATCTATCATCTATTTATGACATATCCTGTGGATAAGTCATACATAGTTAAAATGAGAACACTCCTTTAATCTGAACAAAAAGCATGTATTCTACAAAAATACAGTGGGGCACATTAACTCACCCGTCCTGCACAGTCCCCGAAAGTGCATTGTCCGACCGGAATGCACATCTGCCGTGATTCACTAAAATAATGCGCCCAATATCCTGCATGTGTCACTTCCCTGCTCAGGTCCGACGGAGTTCGCCTTCTTCTTCCTGGTGCATGTAAGTACATTGTCTTGCGACACAATTGGAATCTTAAATACCGCGGTCTGTCCAAATCAGTCGGATCATCCGACGACCCACCCCCGATTTCTCTCCATGAAAGCCAGCGCAGCTGCGCCACAATCCGATCACGTGCGACACAATCCCCAGTGACAGTGGCGCAAGTCCTGAAAAAATTACGAAAATCCGACAAAAGTGTGATCCGCTGACCCATAGTAAATAAGCCCCAGTGGGTCAGATATGTCAAGAGTGAGGCAGACTGTAATAAGAGTATGTGCATAGTGTGGAAGATTATTGAATAGTACCACACGTTCTTCATTAATTTGGTGCCCCCAGCACTGTTTGAGAAGTGTGCAACACAACTTATTATGTCAAGTATTCTGAAATAAAAGTGCTGAAAACTTAGACAAAGCACTAACACTGAACACTTTGGTCTTGTCGGACATGGTGAAGACGCAAAATGTGCGCAGACACTTGTTAAATACCTGAGCAACCTCGAAAGACCTTATTTTCAAGTACAACAGGAAACTGCCACCAACAGTTTAATAGATCCGGCCCATTGGGAAAATTTTAGTAAGAAAAACTGGAATAATTCTAGTGAGATGTTCACCAAAAAACTGTTTACTATCCATCGTGCCCCATTTATGAAGTCTATTTAACATTTCTATGTAGAAACAGAAGTGAGGTTTTATAGGAAAGGGCAGAGTTTTGGGGATAACTGGCATGATTTAGGTTGCAAACCTATGCATCAAAATTTAGGAAAATTTTCTTCAGTAAACTAAGCCAACTACTCAGAGCTGTAAATTTGGACAAAGTGCATTGATAATGTAACAGCTTTATAATTCAGTATCTGACACTGAAATAACTGGTGCAGTATCGACTGTTTAGTGTAACATTACACTCTTATTTTTAGACAGTATTCATGAACCTTCTCTAGCGTTTGAGGCCTGAAATCCAGAGTTCCATACACTGGAGGTATGTATCACGAACTGCGTTTTTTAATGATGAGGAGCATTGTAGAAAGTTTTCAGGCCAACATAGCCTTGCCTATTTCTATGGCAAAAATACCTTTATACAATGCCCCCCACTGTATAGTAACCTAGCCTCAATAGGAGGTACGATGTATCCGCCCATCTTGGCCGCTTACGTAAAAACATTTTTATCAATCTATATTTTAAAATGTTCAATTACAATTTTTTGGCTGTTTCTGAGCATCATCATGGTAACAGATGACAGTCCTACTACGTATTTCACCCGTATTGTCTAGCAAGAAGTAGTGATAAGGTGGAAAGAAGTGTATTTACAGAATAAGACTATACAGAGTTTGTGTTCAGGTTAGAAAAGGACAGTAAGCCCTAAGGCATAATCCCCTTCCCAGCTGTCTGTACCTAGTTTCCCAGCCTACCCAAATGTTAGGTGACAACTGGTCGATGTTCCCTTCCTGCACCAAAGTGCAAACACAGAGACAAAGACAGGACAATACAAACACCACAAAGAAGTGGCCAAGATATGAGTCAGAACCAGACTAACAAGGACAGAATGAAACAGATACACTTATCAGAGTATACTCAATTACTTTATGCACAAATTAGACAAAGATGTTACAATTTGTCAGTGATTTGTACTTCCTTGGAGCTATAGAAACTTTGGATTTATTCTAAAGATATCTAATTTTTTTTATTTTACATGAACGCAGCAAAAAAAATGATTGTATAGATTTTAAAGATGTTCCCTCGCGAGTTATTTTTCATACATGGAAACCTAAATGCCTTATAGATGGGTATGGAAATTAGGGATTGGAGCAAGGTGAGTTAATCTCAGGGTTTTCAACTGGAAGCAGGACCCATTAATTATTTGGTCTATAAATAGGAATTTCAAGCTGTCTACATTTGCGAACCAAACGTGCGAGATACAATTGTCCTGTGATCACAGTAGCATCAGCCGTCTATGTCATGCACTGAGTGTAAGGATTAGCATCTTTGCTGCAAGGGCCAGATGCTACCACAGCTTCTTATTGTAGTCGGTGACTGGAGTATATTCAGTAGTAGGGATGTTATTGTGATCTCTGGGGCTCCTGTGCAAACCTTCTTCATGTCCATAGGTGCCTTTGGTCTTTTATCACCGTTGTCTTTTACTATCTGTAGACCAGTTTGTAGATGGTGTCCTGCAGGATGATGTATATGGACGGCCAACACTGTTGGGTCCATTTCACTGGCTTTAATGATGCTACAAAGGCTGTCCTCAGAGCTGATGATCAGGATTTTATATAGCTGGGAGGCTAATTTGCATGGTGGTGTTGGTGGAGCTGTCAGAATTTTAAACCAGGGAAGTTTTATTAGGGGTTTACCTTGGCAAAGGTGGGAATGGAAGTCTTCCAATAACATTAGATAATCTTACAGGATACATTGATCTCAGTATAAGGCAGATTAGGTTGTCTAGAGCACCTAAGGAGGAGCTTATGGGTCCCATTCTTGCAATGTTGGGGGGCGGGGTATAAGCCCCACACAATAAGACATTTGCCACCTATCCCCTTTATGTCGCAGGACTTTACAGCCACCTTGTGTATGTGGATATTCTGATTCCCCCCCCCCATTTATAAGATGTTGTGAAGGAAAGGACGAGGCTGTTGGATTTCATAATGGCCCGTCGTAGTTCTGTATAATTGGCTAAGGGAACGGTTCCATAAGGATGGGTATATAAGTATCTAAGATCACGGGGAGGGACACATTGGGGCATATTTATGAAGACCTCTGTGCCACGTCAGTAGAGTAGAGGCCCTGAAATAATCGCAAATGCAAGCTTATTGCCAGCACTTGCGATTATTTGCCCCAATATGCCACCTTCACACCAGTGGGACGTAAAGGGGCATCAAGGGGGGGTGCGGCCGACCGTGGGACCATGTGAAGAGTCGCCAGCTGCGTTTATTTTTATGCCAGGCCCTGCCTGCACGAGCACCGGCATATGAGAATTTTCCCCCATTAACTTCTATCGAAAAATTTAAATTTTACAAATAAGTTATCATGTCAGGAATCTTAAATTGCCAGGAATTTTGGAATCTTATCTTCCCTTGCAAGTAGTTCACAAAAATAACAATGATAATAACAATAATACTGCAGTTAAATTGAGGATTGTGGAAATATTTGAAATTCCAAAGTAATTTTACAAGATTTTCAGCCATTAATGTGAGACTGATTGGAGTCAAACATACAAAGCCTCTGTATTAAACCAAGTTTATGCTTGTGGGATTCCGCACAATTATAAGCGCTTTTAGAGCCGAATGCTATTATTTCAAATGGCTTTTGCAGAAATCTATACAATTAGCATTCAGGCAGAATTGCAGGATGGCATTACCTTGTCTCAGAGGTTCGGATCTGACGGGGAGTCCTGCTTACTCATCAATTTTCAAGCTTTTTCACAAGCTCTGCAAGATTAGGAAAAGTAAGAAAAACAATTATTAACGATGACCCTACAGTAGTCTTTACGCTTGTTAGTATTTTTGTTCTAAATTTAACGTATTAACAAAACACAGGAAAAATGGGGAAAAAATGAAAACTGCTACAAATGAAAGCAAAAACAAAAACACCATAGGGAACCTTTTGGTCTCACTGGGAAATACTAATGTGGAGGTCAGGTCTGCTAAAACGTATATATAATAATGGTGTGGCTAAAAATAGGGTTAAAAGGTTTTTCTCTGAAAGTGGAGCATACACAGACAATTATAATATTTGGATGCCAGTTATGTCTTTTTTTCATACGTCCACATCTGGATTTTAAAGATATATAAGGCGCAACACTAAAAAAATCTTTGCGCAGCTAACTTGCTTGGTGAGTGGAAAAGTCACAAATTTAAGAGAATTTAAGAGAAATTTGTATTAGGATTGCCCCTCAATGTTTAACAGTTGTGCAGTTTCTGGTGAACGGGAACCTGTCATCAGGAGCCTTTTTTCTGTCTCCCCCATGACCCTATATAGAATAGTGTGCATGTTGCGAAAGAGTTTTTATAATAAAACTTCTGTTTGCGCAGCTACGTTCCTTGTCCCATGGGAGTGGACAGTGAAAAGAATTTTCCCTCCCACCCTCGGGAAACCGTCCCGCGATCATTTGCGATCATGCGATGCGATCCGTCATGCAACCATTTAAAATTTAAAAAAACGTAAAAAAAATGTCCCCTATATCTTGCACTTGTGTGGGCGGACATGCACATCCATCTGCGCATGCGCCTCACTACTCTTGGTGTTGCGAGTAATTGAGATGGGTACGCTATTGAGTTTGCATACCTCTAGACACCTAACTGCCTAGCAACACCAAGCGTGGTGAGGGGCATGCGCAATTTGATGTGGTGACTGGTTCCGCTTCATCTGCGCATGTCTGCCCTCTGATGCGGACTGCACAAGTGTGAGAATTGCCTAACGTGGTCAGCGAGAAGGCGAGCCAGGGGTGGGCATGTATGATGTCCTCAGGGGGGCAACAACAGGGGGATGACATGTGGGGGACATGGGAGTGTTTTTAATTTGAAATCAACGCATTACGGCAACTCCCACGGGAGATAAGATACAGCTATGCATATAGAAAGGAAAAATTTGATCTAACTTATTGTTTTTTCTGAAAAAGACAGTTTTACCATAAAAACTCTGTAGATTATTCTTTATGGGGACATGGGGGCGCCAGAAAATGGGCTCCTGATGACAGGTTCTCTTTAATTTCTGAAAGAGTTCTATATATGACAGAACAACAATGTAGATGGTGTAGAATTATTAAGAGGTCGACATCACAGTAAAAACAACTAAAAACCTTTATCACCTATCCACCAGGCAATCAACATTTAGTCATTAGGGGACATTTGTTAATCTCTCACTACAGAATTTTGGCTTCAAAAAGTTGCAAAATAGAGCATTTGAAACTTTTTTGCCACACTTCTGGGAATTTTGGGGGGCTTTCTGCATGTTTTTTACACCACTCTGTCCAGTTATAGCCCATTCAGTAATTTTTTTCAAATGTGACATTAAAACAATAAAAGTTTCAAAAATTGTCAAAATTTTTCTCTATTTATATAAAGTAGTGTTGAGCGGACCTGAACTGCAAAGTTTGGATCCGTACCGAACTTTGCAAGTTCAGGACGCAAACACGGAAACAAACTTCAGTTGGTTCACATCTGGGTTTGGCTCAACACTTTCCCCCCAATTGCAACCGCAATAAGCGCTGGCACTGATTGTAGGAGTTAAGTCTTAAATGCACCTGTCAAAGCCGCCCGGGGGATTTAAAGCAATGGGGTGCAGGGAGTTGCAATTTTGGGAAGTATTATTGCTCCCTGTCGATGTCACAGGGCCAATCATTAGAGATGAGCGAGCACTAAAATGCTCGGGTACTCGTTATTCGAGACAAACTTTTCCCGATGCTCGAGTGCTCGTCTCGAATAACGAGCCCTATTGAAGTCAATGGGAGACTCGAGCATTTTTCAAGGGGACCAAGGCTCTGCACAGGGAAGCTTGGCCAAACACCTGGAAACCTCAGAAAAGGATGGAAACACCACAGAAATGGACAGGAAACAGCAGGGGCAGCATGCATGGATGCCTCTGAGGCTGCTTAAACGCACCATTATGCCAAAATTATGGGCAACAGCATGGCCATGACAGAGTGACAGAATGAAGCTAGATAGCATCTAAAACATCCAATAATTGACCCTGACACTATAGGGGACGGCATGCAGGGCAGCGGCAGCAGCGGCAGGCTAGAGAGTGGCATGGCGACATACCCTAAATGGACTCAGGCTTCAAACCAATGGGTGGCAGAGAGGAACCAAAGGAGGTGAGCAAGAAGCGCTAAAATGATTTCCTCTGTGAACAAAAGGTTGACGGTATATTTAGTCGATAACACAGCATGGTGGCGACATAGTGACCAAGTTCCATAACGTATCTGGTGAAACACCCAAAAAATGAGCCTGACACAGCTCGTTTTATAAGGGGACGACATTTGGAGGCAGCCATGGAGAGGACTTCCATGATTAAGAGCGACAGTATGGGGCATCCATATTGCGCTTCTATGATTGCAACTGCAGGTCTCCAGCATGGCGGCGACAGACGCGCCGAGTTCCACTATGTGTGTGGTGAAACACCTGAAAATTCTGCCTGACACAGCTCGTTTGATAAGGGGATGATGTGCTGCATATCCTCTCATGCTCCAGCGTCTGGGGTATAGACAGTTGAAAGTTGCACATGGAGACATTGGTGGACGCTGTGGAGGCGAAATGGACGGGAAACAGCAGGGGCAGCATGCATGGATGCCTCTGAGGCTGCCTAATCTTGGGATGGAGCTGGCGGTCCGCTGCCAGGCGAGCTTTCGCCTGTCCAAGCCCCTGTCTCTCGGCTCCTCCCCACCCAAAATGGGCCTGGGGGCCAGAAGCGTTTACTTTGAAAAAATTATAATTTTCAAAGCTAGCGGGGTCGTTTGAATATTTCACCTAGGAATAATGGAATAGCATAGTGGTTCTATTTTTAATTATTTTTACGGAAATGGTTCCATGATTAAGAGCGACAGTATGGGGCATCCATATTGCGCTGCTATGATTGCAACTTCAGGTCTCCAGCATGGCGGCGACAGATGGGCCGCGTTCCACTATGTATCTGGTGAAACACCTGAAAATTCTGCCTGACACAGCTCGTTTGATAAGGGGACCATGTATGGAGGCAGTGAACTAGTAGTAGATTAAAGGTGCTGCAGTTAAAACTATGTTAGTTGGATCTTGGGATGGAGCTGGCGCTCCGCTGCCAGGCGAGCTTTCGCCAATCCAAGCCCCTGTCTCTAGGCTACTCCCCAAACAGCACTTCTAAGAACCTTTTGTATAAGATCAAGTGTAGTAGCGTTCTTATAAGTTTGGGATATGGCGGGTGAGGGGAATGTAAACAGATGCGCAAGAAGCGCTGAAATAATATTGGTAAATGATAAAAGTTTGCCAGTATATTTTGTGGATTACACAGCAGGGTGGCGACAAAGTTAACAAGTTTGATGTGGAATGCCCTGTAATAGCTCTTGGGCGGTGTGCCTTTTATCGCCTAGGCTCAGCAGTTTGAGCACCGCCTGCTGTCGCTTAGCGACGGCACTGCTGCTGTGCCTAGAGCTACCGACTGATGGCGCCATGCCCACGGATGGTAATTCGGAGGAAGAGGAGGTGGAGGAGGGGTGGGAGGAGGAGGAGGCATAGTAGGCCGGAAACACCTGGACCGAGGTAGGCCCCGCAATCCTCAACGTCGGCAGTATATGACCAGCCCCAGGGTCAGACTCGGTCCCAGCCTCCACCAAGTTAAGTGTAGTAGCGTTCTTATAAGTTTGGGATATGGCGGGTGAGGGGAATGTAAACAGATGCGCAAGAAGCGCTGAAATAATATCGGTAAATGGTAAAAGTTTGGCAGTATATTTTGTGGATTACACAGCAGTGTAATCAACAGCTGCGCAAGAAGCGCTGAAATAATATCGGTTAATCATAAAAGTTTGCCAGTATATTTTGTGGATAACACAGCAGGGTGGCGACAAAGTTAACAACTTTGATGTGGAATCCATGAAAACAACCCAAATTTCTGGCTGACACAACTCGTTTGATAAGGGGACGATGTATGGAGGCAGCTATATGGACGACTTTTGGAGGTAGCAATGGAGACAACGTGTGGAGGCTGCTATGGAGACAATTTAATTTGGATAGTGCCTGTATGTGGCAGTCCAAAAAAGTTTTCAAACCAGAGGAGCAGGTAGGTGGCCCTCCAGAAAAATTGAATAGATTGAGTGCCTGTATGTGGCACTCCCAAAAATTGTTTAAAACAGAGGACCGGGTAGGTGGCCCTCCAGAAAAATTAAATGCATAAAGTACTATAGCTAGAGCCAGTGGGCCCTGTCAAAAAATAGCCAGTTTCCTCTGCTTTAGTGTACAAAGAGGAGGAGAAGGAGGAAAATGAGGAGGAGGAGGAGTGCATAAATTATTCAGGTTGAGCTTCCTTCACCTGGTGGAGATTGGAAATTATGAGAAATCCAGGCTTTATTCATCTTAATAAGCGTCAGCCTGTCAGCGCTGTCAGTCGACAGGCGTGTACGCTTATCGGTGATGATGCCACCAGCTGCACTGAAAACCCGCTCAGACAAGACGCTAGCGGCAGGGCAGGCAAGAACCTTCAAGGCGTACAGCGCCAGTTCGTGCCACATGTCCAGCTTTGAAACCCAGTAGTTGTAGGGAGCTGTGTGATCATTTAGGACGATGGTATGGTCAGCTACGTACTCCCTCACCATCTTTCTGTAAAGATCAGCCCCACTCTGCCGAGACTGGGGACAGGTGACAGTGTCTTGCTGGGGTGACATAAAGCTGGCAAAAGCCTTGTAAAGCGTACCCTTGCCAGTGCTGGACAAGCTGCCTGCTCGCCTACTCTCCCTCGCTACTTGTCCCGCAGAACTACGCACTCTGCCGCTAGCGCTGTCAGAAGGGAAATACTGTTTCAGCTTGTGCACCACGGCCTGCTGGTATTCATGCATTCTCACACTCCTTTCCTCTCCAGGGATGAGAGTGGAAAGATTTTGCTTGTACCGTGGGTCCAGGAGAGTGAATACCCAGTAATCAGTGCTGGAATAAATTCTTTGAACGCGAGGGTCACGGGATAGGCAGCCTAGCATGAAATCTGCCATATGCGCCAGAGTCCCAACTCTCAAGAATTCACTCCCCTCACTGGCCTGACTGTCCATCTCCTCCTCCTCCAACTCCTCTTCTTCTGCCCATACACGCTGAACAGCGAAGGTCTGAGCAATGCTCCCCGCTTGTGTCTCGCCAACATTCTCCTCCTCTTCCTCCTCATCCTCCTCCACCTCCTCCGATATGCGCTGAGAAACAGACCTAAGGGTGCTTTGGCTATCAACAAGGGAATCTTCTTCCCCCGTCTCTTGTGACGAGCGCAAAGCTTCCGACTTCATGCTGATCAGAGAGTTTTTCAACAGGCCAAGCAGCGGGATGGTGAGGCTGATGATGGCGGCATCGCCACTGACCATCTGTGTTGACTCCTCAAAGTTACTCAGCACCTGACAGATATCAGACATCCACGTCCACTCCTCATTGTAGACTTGAGGAAGCTGACTGACCTGACTACCAGTTCTGGTGGAAGTTGACATCTGGCAGTCTACAATCGCTCTGCGCTGCTGGTAAACTCTGGATAACATGGTTAATGTTGAATTCCACCTCGTGGGCACGTCGCACAATAGTCGGTGAGCGGGCAGTTGGAGGCGGCGCTGCGCTGCCCTGAGAGTGGCAGCATCTGTGCTGGACTTCCTGAAATGCGCACAGATGCGGCGCACCTTCGTGAGCAAATCTGACAGATTGGGGTATGTCTTGAGGAAACGCTGAACTATCAGATTTAACACATCGGCCAGGCATGGCACATGTGTCAGTCTGCCGAGTTGCAGAGCCGCCACCAGGTTACGGCCGTTGTCACACACAACCATGCCTGGCTTCAGGTTCAGCGGTGCCAGCCACAGATCAGTCTGCGCCGTGATGCCCTGTAATAGTTCTTGGGCAGTGTGCCTTTTATCGCCTAGGCTCAGCAGTTTGAGCACCGCCTGCTGTCGCTTAGCGACGGCACTGCTGCTGTGCCTAGAGCTAGCGACTGATGGCGCCATGCCCACGGATGGTAGTTCGGAGGAGGAGGTGGAGGAGGGGTGGGAGGAGGAGGAGGCATAGTAGGCCTTTGAGACCTGGACCGAGGTAGGCCCCGCAATCCTCGGCGTCGGCAGTATATGACCAGCCCCAGGGTCAGACTCGGTCCCAGCCTCCACCAAGTTAACCCAATGTGCCGTCAGCGATATATAGTGGCCCTGCCCGGCAGCACTCGTCCACGTGTCCGTGGTCAGGTGGACCTTGTCAGAAACGGCGTTGGTCAGGGCACGGATGATGTTGTCTGACACGTGCTGGTGCAGGGCTGTCACGGCACATCGGGAAAAGTAGTGGCGGCTGGGGACCGAATACCGAGGGGCGGCCGCCGCCATGAGGTTGTGAAAGGCCTCGGTCTCTACTAGCCTATAGGGCAGCATCTCCAGGCTAAGCAATCTGGAGATGTGGACATTGAGGGCTTGGGCGTGCGGGTGGGTTGCACTATATTTCCTTTTCCGCTCCAGCGTCTGGGGTATGGAGAGCTGAACGCTGGTGGATGCTGTGGAGGATCGTGGAGGCGACGATGGGGTTTTTGTGCCAGGGTCCTGGGCAGGGGGCTGACTATCAGCTGACACAGGGGAAGGAGCAGTGGTGTGCACGGCCGGAGGTGAACGGGCTTGGTGCCACTGATTCGGGTGTTTAGCATTCATATGCCTGCGCATACTGGTGGTAGTTAAGCTAGTAGTGGTGGAACCCCTGCTGATCCTGGTTTGGCAAAGGTTGCACACCACAGTCCGTCGGTCATCCGGTGTTTCCTTAAAGAACCTCCAGACTTCTGAAAATCTAGCCCTCGCCGCGGGAGCCCTCGCCACAGGAGCTTCACTACGTGACACATTTGGCGCTGATGCACCTGCTCTGGCCCTGCCTCTCCGTCTGGCCCCACCACTGCCTCTTCCAACCTGTTCTGGTCGAGGACTCTCCTCCGTCTCAGAAGCACTGTGTTCACCCGGCCTCTCAACCCAGCTTGGGTCTGTCACCTCATCATCCTCCGATCCCTCAGTCTGCTCCCCCCTCGGACTTCCTGCCCTGACAACAACTTCCCCACTGTCTGACAACCGTGTCTCCTCATCGTCGGACACCTCTTTACACACTTCTTCCACTACGTCAAGAAGGTCATCATCACCCACAGACTGCGACCGGTGTAAAACCTGGGCATCGGAAAAGAGCTCAGCAGCAACCGGACAAGTGGTTTGTGACTGTGGGAAGGGTCCAGAAAACAGTTCCTCAGAGTATGCCAGTTCAAATGCCAAATTTTCCTGGGAGGGGGCAGGCTGGGGGGGAGGAGGCTGAGGTGCAGGAGCTGGAGGAGTGGCGATTTCGGTGACATGGGTGGACTGCGTGGAAGACTGACTGGTGGACAAATTGCTCGAAGCATTGTCGGCAATCCACTACATCACCTGTTCGCACTGTTCTGGCCTCAACAGTGCTCTACCACGAGTCCCAGTAACTTCAGACATGAACCTAGGGAGTGTAGCTCTGCGGCGTTCCCCTGCTCCCTCATCAGCAGGTGGTGTCTCACCCCGCCCAGGACCACGGCCTCTGACCCCTGCAGTAGTTGGACGCCCACGTCCCCGCCCTCGTCCTCTACCCCTAGCCCTCGGGTTAAACATTTTGAAAATGAAAGTTATAACTTTAATTTTATTTTTACTTTTTTTTTGTGAATTTTTTTTTATTTTTTTTTGTGTTTTTTATTTTTTAAAACCAAACGATGCTATCCTATTGCTATGGCTATTTTCTAGCCAACTATGAAAGCACACTGCTATGCCAGATGAGATGACGCTGAGTTATGAAAAAATAAACGTAAAATAAAAAGTAAATGGCAGACTGTGCCTAATTTCAATCAAACCCCTAATAAATTGTCCCACTTTGGTCTTTGCGATGGATATGTGCGTCACTAAGCGCTAAACACAACGGTCGCAAGTCTCCCTGCAAATTCCTCACAATATGGTAGTAGATGCACTACAGCAAGGCCAGCCACCAGCAGATCAACCAGAATTAAAATATATAACGCTATTGTAGGCCTAAGTAAGCCGTTTGGATTCTCCTATGGCTATTTTCTAGCCAAGTATGAAAGCACACTGCTATGCCAGATGAGATGACACTGAGTTATCAAAAAATAAACGCTAAATAAAAAGAAACTGGCAGACTGTGCCTAATTGAAATCAAACCCCTAATAAATTGTCCCACTTTGGTGTTTGAGATGGATATGTGTGTCACTAAGAGCTAAACACAGCGGTCCCAAGTCTCACTGCAAATTCCTCACAATATGGTAGTAGATGCACTACAGCAAGGCCAGCCACCAGCAAATCAACCAAAAATCAACTATATAACGCTATTGTAGGCCTAAGTAAGCCGTTTGGATTCTCCTATGGCTATTTTCTAGCCAAGTATGAAAGCACACTGCTATGCCAGATGAGATGACGCTGAGTTATTAAAAAATAAACGTAAAATAAAAAGAAACTGGCAGACTGTGCCTAATTGAAATCAAACCCCTAATAAATTGTCCCACTTCGGTGTTTGAGGTGGATATGCGTGTCACTAAGAGCTAAACACAGCGGTCGCAGGTCTCCCAGCAAATTCCTCACAGTATGGTACTAGCTGCACTACTAGTGCCAGCAAGCCCAGCCACAAGCAAACAAAAGAAAGGAAAATATAACGCTATTGTAGGCCTAAGTAAGCCGTTGGGGTTCTCCTATGGCTATTTTGTAGCCTACAATGAGAGCACACTGCTTTGCAAGATGAGTTTAAGCTATAAAATGAAATACAGCAAAAAAAAATTAAATCAGCAGACTCTGCCTAATTCTACTCAAACCCCTAATAAATTGTCCCACTTCGGTGTTTGAGATGGATATGTGTGTCACTAAGAGCTAAACACAACGGTAGCAAGTCCCCCTGCAAATTCCTCACAGTATGGTACTAGCTGCACTACTAGTGCCAGCAAGCCCAGCCACAAGCAAATAAAAAAAAGGAAAATATAACGCTATTGTAGGCCTAACTAAGCCGTTGGGGTTCTCCTATGGCTATTTTGTAGCCTACAATGAGAGCACACTGCTTTGCAGGATGAGTTTGAGCTATAAAATGAAATACAGCTAAAAAAAAAAAAAATCAGCAGACTCTGCCTAATTCTACTCAAACCCCTAATAAATTGTCCCACTTCGGTGTTTGAGATGGATATGTGTGTCACTAAGAGCTAAACACAACGGTAGCAAGTCCCCCTGCAAATTCCTCACAATATGGTACTAGCTGCACTACTAGTGCCAGCAAGCCAAGCCACAAGCAAATAAAAAAAAAAATGTATAACGTTATTGTAGCCCTAAGAAGGGCTGTTGGGTTCTTGTAGAATCACTCCTGCCTAACACTATTCTAATAGAACAGCCTAACGCTTTCCCTGACCAGCAGCAGCTCTCTCCCTAGCGGCATCCAGACACAGAATGATCCGAGCAGCGCAGGCAGGGGCTAGTCTATTCCAGGGTCACCTGATCTGGCCAGCCAACCACTGCTTTCGACGTGTAAGGGTACCACGTCATGCTGGGTGGAGTGCAGAGTCTCCTGGCTTGTGATTGGCTCTGTTTCTGGCCGCCAAAAAGCAAAACGGTGGGAGATGCCATTTTCTCGAGCGGGCGAAGTATTCGTCCGAGCAACGAGCAGTTTTGAGTACGCTAATGCTCGAACGAGCATCAAGTTCGGACGAGTATGTTCGCTCATCTCTACCAATCATTCATTTAAATGCAAGTACCAATCATGGATGCTTACTTGTGAGGGCTTCAGGTCCGGTACCAGGATGCAGAACGCCATCTTTAAGGCCGAAATTAATCGGGTTCGCTTAGTACTAATAAAGAGCAAACAAAGGTCTCTTTATAAATCTATTGCACCTTTAATTCTGTTCTAAACTGGTAATTTTCTTTAAGTCCACAAATTCACAAAAAGTATTTTGGACATTGTATACTGACCACAATGGCTACAATTTAATAACACAAGCAACACCATCTGTATAGAGCGAAACACAAAAGTTAGAGAAAAAAAAAAAGTTGGCAGCAAAAAAGATGGAATCAGCATATCGTAAAGCACCGCAGGGTTGTGAGGACTTAAATGATTATATTTGTTGATAGGGAACGAGCGCATAATGACCATTGTGTGCAGATCCTAAGTCTTTCGTCAATTTTTAATTTGAACCTCGGAATTATCAGCAGAAAAGTCTTCTGAGCATTAACAGTTTTCAGCCGAGATCTACGTGGACGAAGGATTCATTTTTGCACCAGTTTTATGAAAATAAAAACTAGACTCTATGTTACCGGAGACTCGAGAAGGCTCAAGAGGTTTTTTTTTTTCTTAAAATAAAGACATGAATCCTTTGTTATCATCAAAGCTTCTTTCATGTTTGTTAGTGTATGACATCCAAAAAGATAAAAGCGTTGAAGAAGTCAAGATAAATGTTTCAAGTGGTGTAACCCTAAAAGAAGCTGACATCAGGGCTCAGCAAAGTTGTGTAAAATCTATCTACGGTATTTATCTATCCATCTATCTTAATTAGATTGTCAATAGGTTAACGAGCATGACATCATTATTATTTTCCAGTTGCCAATGCAGTCACGCAGCAAGAGCGGGAGAGTAGTGGCCCCACCTAGAACTGGGCAGGAGCTGGAGCACCAGATTGGTAGAGACAGTGAACCCAGTTGTGGTCACAACTAGACAGACTCCTTCCATGTATGTAATCTCTTGGGCTTTTTGACAACTTTAGACTTTGATTTCCTTCGCAACACAATGGTGTCATGCAGCCAGAGCAGCAAAGCAATGTCCCAAGCTAGCAAGAAAGAATTAGATGTCAAGAGAGGTCACTTTGAGAAGAATCAATGGTGCAATAAAGAAGAGTTTCTGCTATTCACTAGGATATATAGCTGAAAACAGACAAGGGGGGGGGGCACATTTATTAGAGTCTGTGCAACAGTTTTCTATGGGACTTTGAATAGGAGGAGAAGTAATGCTGGACAGGAGATGTTGCTGCTCTTTGGGATTTAGCACTGGACACAAAAATGTTGTAAAAGGTCTGACATAATTTTATCTGCCCCCAATCATGTATATGGAACTGATGGAGGTGCACCGGGAATGCATAGGTGAGTAATGTACTCACATAATGTGGCTTATTTACTAAGGGTCCGCAGATCGCATTTCCATTGGACTTCCTGACGTTTGCGCCGCTTTGACAGGTATTCAGAAGGGGATTGTGTGGCAGCGATCGGATTGTGGCAAAGCAAAAATCCGGACGGAGCGTGGGATTTAAGATTCTAATTGTGTTGCAAGACAATGCACTTACATGCACCAGGAAGAAGAAGGTGAACTCCGGCGGATCTAAGAGGGGAAGCAACAGATGCAGGATATCGGGCACACAATGGTAGTGAATCGCGGCACAGTGCATTGTCGTCCGAGCGGGTAAGTAAATGTGTCTCAATATCTTCACTTTCACAGTACTGTGCATGTGTGACCACTACTCAATTGTGGTGTTAGACACAGACATCCCAGTGTAATTGTCTATGGAGATCCAGCAGCTAGACTTTTAGCGACCAATTATTGCACAATAAGACTTTGGATCAGAGATGTTCTTCTGGCTCCATTCTCTGTGTTGATTCTTACGTTAAAGGTAGGTGTAGGAGGCAGTGGTTCCAAGAGTTTCGGAGCCAAAACATGTAGTTTTACTATAATATTTTATTTATAAAGTGTCACTTGAAATGGGAGAACGTGCTGTCGTATGTGGATTTCTCTTGCTTAGCCTTCTCATCTGATCACGGGTAGTTCTATGTGGATGATGCTTCCGATAACGTCCATGTTGCAATCTGCATCCCTTAAGTCCTTATGATAAGCTTTCCTCCAAGATCTTCTCCAGGTGAGCATAACATCTACTAAATTCTCACTATACCTATTTACCTCACTCTTGAATCTTTTGAGCTTTCTGTCCTGCTCTCCGAGTACCAAAGCAGATTTGGAAATCCATGATACATCCACATATTTTATGGATAGATAATTTAAGGGAGTTATCAGGAATTTAAAATGGCTGCCAATCCTTAGAATGGACCATCACCGCCAAGTTTTGTGGCCCATGAGTAGCACAGCATGGAGCTTGAGCAGTTGGGTCTGTGCTCTGCTTGGAAGTGCAGGCTTGTCTCTTATTCTCCATTGGGCAGTTTGGCTGAAGTTCGGGCTTCCTTCCACTACATAAAGCATTCAGCTAACTGAACTAATCACCAATATTTTGGGGATCAATAAAAATTTCAGGAAATTCTGAATAAACTGAAACCCCCCTTACTGAAACCCCCCAGTTACAATCTAAGTACAGTACTATGGAATATATAAGTACTTTATTACAAAATAAGAAAACAAGAAGATAACTTACATTAAGATTTCAATAAAACGGTAACACAGAAGTTTTTATTTTTCCCGAAATCTTGGGTATTGCAGAATGAGGCCTCTTGTTTTTGCCATCTTCATTTTCGAAAATTAAAAACATTTACAATCTCTCTTCTGAGGGAAAATAGCAATACATTTACCGCGCTAAAAACTTTCATAAATAGTTCTCTTTGTAGAATTCATAACATTAGTCAGCCATTTCACTCAGCGGAGGAGTCGATTTTCGAAGAAAATGCACTTAAATTATCCATAATTACTGTGCATCCCTTAAGTTGCTCAATCACGTTTTGCTTTTTCCAATCATCCTTTCAATTTCCACTAACACTATCCAATCATTTTTCCAATTTCCTTTAAGTTCTGTTTGAGTTTACTTCAGACTTGGGGAAAATACATAGATTGTGATAGTATTTCATACAACACAGAGGCAACTTTACCATCACTTCTCGAAAGTGCAATCATATAGTCGTTTCCAATAATCTTTCAAATCTGTCACTTCTCTTCTCCTGGCAAAATACCTCGAAACCTATTTATACTTCCGCAGTTTGTTTTTCCCAGCCGCGATGATATAGTGAATTATAGTCAAGGACAGCAAGGTTCAATATATCTTGGACAAGGTATATATCCATAGAGATTTATAATCTATAATAAAAGGGGTTCTTTACGAATTATCCATGAGGGCTTTCAGGTAGGATAGGTCATCAATATCTGATCAGTGGGGTTTCCACACTCAGCACCTGTACTTATCATCTGACTTACCCAATGTAAACAAAGAACTAGGAGTTGATCCCATGCTTTGTATTGTCATGACCCACATAGTAGTGAATGGAAACGACAGCTGCAGTTGCAGCTTCTGGTCACCACACATAGCAGGAGGCCGAATCTGTGCCTTGTGTTTCATCGGTGAGCAGGCCAGGAGTTCTCTCAATAAGACATTGGTTGCCTTCATTGCCAATATTCATATCAAGAAAATCAGTCAAGACAATCATGATACTAACAAGTTGCCATCTGCTAACATAATTTAGCTGGTGGGTCAGCATTCTGAAGTACAAGGATATTGTCAGAGTTTCTACAGAAGCAAGTTCTGCAGCTCTCCTGGCTGGGATGTTCTTCAGAGGGCTTCTTGAGTGACAGGTCAGCAGCTGCACTGAGTAGTTGTGGGATCGGTCATATAGGTGTCCAGGTCATCTGCATCTATTGCTCCTAGGGCAGTGTCAGAATACTTTTTATTTACCAGCAAGATTTGCCTTTTATAGTTTTAATGGCTCCCTTGTGATCTTTTGAGTTATTCTGGTGTGAATCTCTTTGCCTTTACACTGACTACTCTTCTGTCTTGTGATTTCGTACCTCACCACCATCTTAGTTTTTGACCTGATTTGTTAACTTAACCTTCTGTCTTGCTTATGTTTGCCTTTTTGTATTGTGCAGTTATCCAGGGTAGAAATGTTTACCCAGTTGTTTTATGCAGTTTGGCACATATCCAGTAAGTAGGCAGGGACAAAAGTTGTGAGAAGCTCAGGGCACAAACTTCTTCCTTTTCTTGACAGAGATATTGGCAAGTTCTGCAGCTACATTAGATGTTGTCAGGTGTTAAATATGGCTGGACTCACCAAGAAATGTTTGGTAGGCTCCTTTTCTCCATTCCTGCCTACTTGACCATTGTATATGAAGAACTGTGCATGCAGATATGGGGGCAGCCATGTTGATTTGTTCTTCAGTCCCAGCTGTCACTCTGTGCTGAGCTGCTGGATACTCTCGGATATTGTAGCTCAAAAAAAAGCAATGCGACTATATCACTGCTTGCTTCTTTATGGTATCACAATATAAATGTAAAAATTTAATATGGCTTTTTTCTCCCATTTTCCTAAACATTAAAAATATATTTAAAAAAAACACATTAACAGTTGTATAAAAATAAAACCTGCATTTATTTTTATTTAATTTTTTGTGGAAATCACAATAGTTTTTCAGAACACAATTATATGTCTTTGTTATATGCCAAAAGCGTTTTTGAGGGCAAGAGCTTGTCCACTAGTGATCATGGAGACAACAAATTATATCTTCTACATTGCATCGTATAATGTACACAAAGCCATCCATGACCCAAATAAGGAGATGAGTGATTGATAAGGCAATGATCCGAAGATTTGTGTTATGGAGTGGCTGAGTCACAGTCTTGTCCTTAACCATATCTGAAAGCTGTGGCATGAGTTGATGAGATAATAACTAGGCATCCCAGAAATACTGATGACTTTTAATACCAGAATTTGTCCAAAATGTACTCCTCAACTGCTACAAATATGGAGTTGTGCAAGGTGTCTCCACATGTTGCTGCTCTCTGGAATGGATCATAAGGTGTGGTGTACCCCAATGAAAAATAAGTCCAGAGAATCAGGGTTGTCATGGGTGCTCCTGCAACCCACGGGCCCCTGCCTCCTAGAGTGTGTGCGCACAGTGCGTCCAAGATTTAAAGGGCCAGTGCACCAATGATTTGTGCTGGCCGACTGCCTTCCCTGATAAATTCCCGGCCTCTTCCTGTGTCCCCTGCCGGATCTTTGAACCTTGTTTCTGAGAGAAAGCTTCCTGGTTGAATTCCTTCAATTTACTGATTCCTTGGTTTGACCTTCTGCTATGTTTCTGACCGCAATTCTCTGCCACCTGTCGTGACATTTGCTACATCCCCGATTCTGATCCCTTGCTGCCTGTCCTGACCTCCTACCTGTCCATGACTTCATCTCAGCCTTACGATTCTGTAACTCGCCTTGTCCACCACCGTAGACAAAGTCATCCCTGTTGAGCAACCTGGTGGTACCACGCCACAGCAAGTCTAACCCGCTTTGTGGCGGGCTCTGGTGAAAGCCGGGTACCACTTTGACTCTGCTCCCAGGTGTTGGCTTACGTCATCGTCCACAGTGGTTCAGTGGGTCCACTACGCCTCAATCCTGACAAGGGCCCACAGTGAACCGTTAACTTCTTTACTGAAGAAATTCAGGTACAAAAGACTACAAGCAAATTAAGCTTCTCCAATCTCCTCCCTGGCAGAAGAAGTGCTCTAAGCTGAGGAATGGTCTCAGCTACCTGTCCATTTCTTTATCAGTAGACTGGTACTCTGGTCAAAGGTTAGGAGCCCAGAGTCAATGGTATCCCCATCTCAGCTTTTTCTTCTGGTTGCTCAGGTAGACATGCAGTCTTCTCCTCCAAGCTCTGTTCCATAACTGCAAAACACACGGGACTGGGACTATTCTCTTTATATACCTTTTTAATGAGTAACATTGGCAAATCATTCTCCCATAAACTTACACTAAGTCCCTATAATATTCTATAGCATAAAGGTTTAAAAATGGTAAACAACTTTCCAGACAGCACCTGTCATTTTAAAAGTCAGGCTGTCTGCTATGCTGGTAAACAAGTCTGTTTTTCTCCTGCAAAACTATTTCTTCTCTAGCTGTGGAAAATGACTAGGTTCTCTTTAGTTAGAGATACAAAGTCAGAAAGGTCTCTCAGTGTCCAAGAACTCTTTCTAAAGGTCTATACAGATACTGTACTAATAAAGAAGAAAGAACGTATATAACAAAACACTATAGATTAATGCACCTTAACCCTTGATGTAAAATAAAGTAAGACGTGCTGAGCTAGTAGAGAGGAAATATTCATATGTCCTCAAATGTCCAAAGTTTAATGCTCCTCTGATCCAGGGCTCTACAGATGGTCAAAATGGAGATGGTTTGAAAAGTTTGTACTTGAGGGAGTGAAATGTGGTTGTGGCAGGGTTAAAGATGGCGCTGTTTCTTCCGCCATATTTTCCTAAACTTAATCCATCCACTTAACTTTGATGCTTTCAATTCACAGCTCCATGGGGGTTGTCCTATCATTCATCATTGTTTTAAGGGATTTTTACATATCTAACATAAGAAATGTAGGATAACATTAAGTTTTCTTCATCGCCTTCTGGGCCTAACTAGTGCCAGACTCTACATTGCATCGACAGGTGGGACCAATAGAGGAAAGAAGATGAAATGCTTCTCGCTGTACATTTATAGAAACATATATTAGAAATAAAGCGTTACATTGAGATTGGATAGATCTTCTCCCAGCGCCTGTTACTCTACAGAGATTGTTCATTAATACGTAGAATAAAAAACCATCGGAATATTTAAGTCATCTGCAACAGTTCTGAGACCAATGTGCTTGTAAATTGAGATCACAAAATGTGATTGGTGTTCCATCAAACGCCGGCTATAAACGCTGCGAGCCGCGGATAACTTTCAGGCTGCAATAAATGCAGAATGTCTCAATTCATTCTCCAAAAACATCATAAATATGAAAGTAAAGGAAATATGTCTACGGGCTCTTCACATATTAGAAGATAAATGTATTTATTGTAATCAAAATCTGAAATAAGAGAAAAGTCGCTCCACCGGAATAAAAAGACAAATCGCATAATCTCCGGCTTTTCATCTCCAGTCAGAAAGGCATTAGAATGAGCATTAAAATGGCCTTGTAAATAACTCTCCCAGCATGCACTGCATCATTTGTGTTTAGAAATAGAGATGAGCGAGCACTAAAATGCTCGGGTGCTCGTTACTCGAGCCGAACATTTCCAGATGCTCGAGTGCTCGTTTCGAGTAACGAGCCCCATTGAAGTCAATGGGAGACCCGAGCATTTTTCAAAGGGACCATGGTTCAGGAATAAAATGTGTTATTTAATTGAAAAATAATGTCTTCTGATAATTTGCAAACATCTGCGATCTATTCTTCACTGTTCCGCGCGTATATTATCTCCCGACAAGTTAGCAGATGTAAAGAACAGTGAAGAATAGAATAAAAACAGTGAACACAGTGAACACAGTGAACACAGGATCATTTAAGATAAAAACACAGTGCAGAACACAGTGCAGAATAGATTACAGATGTTCGGCACATCTGCTTACTTGTCGGGAGATACGCGCGGAACGGCGCGAACAAAATAGCATGTGAAGAACAATATATATGTGTGTGAAGAACACATTGCAGATGTTTAAATACATCTGCAATGTGTTCTTCACACATATATATTGTTCTTCACATGCTATTTTGTTCGCGCCGTTCCGCGCGTATCTCCCGACAAGTAAGCAGATGTGCCGAACATCTGTAATCTATTCTGCACTGTGTTCTGCACTGTGTTTTTATCTTAAATGATCCTGTGTTCACTGTTTTTATTCTATTCTTCATTGTTCTTCACTGTGTTTTTTTTAATTAAATGCTCGATCTCGAGCAGGGGAAATACTCGTCCGAGCAACGAGCCGTCTCGAGTACCCTAATGCTCGACCGAGCATCAAGCTCGGACGAGCATGTTCGCTCATCTCTATTTAGAAACCTTTAGTGTCATTTTTTTTCTGTCAATCACAATGTAGCGTTTTATATTTATGCAGAACGTTTTGTCCTTTTAACTGTAGAAGAAGAATCCCGGAAGATCTGCTGTATGTTAAAGGGGATGTCCAGCTGGGTGCTAAAAGGATTATAATATGGATGGCCTTTTATTATAAAATAGTGTCACAAAAAAGAGTTAGTTAAGTCTAAGCAAATAAATCAAGATAAGATATACAATACACAAGCAATAAAAACTTTTTTGGACGTTCCTGAAGGAGGAGGGGGAGTACAAAGAGGGCTCAGCCCTCTTCATTCTCACCCGGTGTTTTCTGCACAATGCCGCAAACACACATTGCTAACATGGGTGTTAACACCCTAACAAGAATGTTAACCCTTTGATCGCCGCTTGAAAAGCTGCTTGTGGCGCTAATTTCATATACAGGATATCAGACGCACAATCTTAGTGAAACGCGTTACAGTGCATTATCGCCGGACAATGCATTTTGGACAGGTAAGTAAATGAGCCCCATGGTCAATTTAAGTCAATTCAACCATATCTGGAATTTTTTACAGCTTCCCTGTACACTGAACAAAAACTAAAATGATGCCACCAGGAATTACAATTTGTCCCTCAGATAATAAACGGAAAGATAAAAGGATATGAAGAACAAAAAACAAATGCAGGAATGGAAATGGTCCGGAAAAGGTTTGTTTTTGGAGTGAAATTTTTAGAAGTACTTTTTCTTTTAAGTTTTGACACCTTTGGTCACTATGTACCGTATATACTTGTGTACAAGCCAAGTTTTTCAGCACAAATAATGTGCTGAAAAACCCCACCTTGGCTTATACACGAGTGTATACAAAAATAAACTTTCATACTCACCTTCTGGCACAGCCCGATACTCTCTACAGCTGCTCTTCCATCTTCTCTTCATCTGTAACAAAGCGAGCAGAAATGCGCCCATGCGCTCTGCCAGGCAGCGCACACTATGATGCAGCGGTGTGATGCCGTGGGCATAGCGGAGATAGAAAGCTGAAGGAAGAGGAGACGTGGGGAATGCCAAAAGCGGAGTATAGTAGTTTATTTTTTTTTTTATACACCCAGGGGCTCCAGGGCCATTCATTAATGGGGGTCTGGCTGCAGGGCATTTCATTACTAGGATATCTGCTGTACAGCATTTTATTACTAGGAGCTCTGCTGCAGGACATTTTATTACTAGGGGCTCTGCTGCAGGGCATTTCATTACTAGGGGCTCTGCTGCAGGGCATTTCATTACTAGGATATCTGCTGTACAGCATTTTATTACTAGGAGCTCTGCTGTAGGACATTTTATTACTAGGGGCTCTGCTACAGGGCATTTTATTATTAGGGGCTCTGCTGCACGGCATTTTATTAGTAGGGGCTCTTCTGCAGGGAATTTTATTACTAGGGGCTCTTTTGCAGGGCATTTTATTACTGTGGGGACTGTTGGGAATTTAATTACTCGGGGAGGCTGTGACCAATGCATTTCCCACCTTAGGCTTATACTTGAGTCAATAAGTTTTTCCAGTTACTTATGGCAAAACTAGGGGCCTCCGCTTATAATTGAATACATACAGTAGTTATTACTAATAATAATAATGTTTTCCTACTTTGAAAATTATTGTTTTTAATTATTAGTATCATTATTATTAATTAAAATACACAAAATAAAACATTTTCACTATAATTATTATTTGCATCATTATCATTATTAATAAAATTAGTTAAAAAAATTATTATTAATATCATTATAATCACAAATCAAACAACCTATGATGGTAATGTTATAGTTAAATAATTTAGCATTTCCAAAAAAAAAAAAAAAACACAAAAAAGCACACAAAAAACAGCATTTTGTATTTGAATTGAAACTAAACATTTCTCCAGTCAAATTAAAGCTCATGAAGACCAATTATTTTCAAATGGGTTATTTATTCAGCTTGGTAACGAGCCAACAGGAATTCTGAATCAAGTCTTTTATTAGCGAATACCATTTTCACAAGGTATTTCTTAGATTTGGCAGCGAGCTGCGGCCATTATTGAGTAACTCCGTGTTCCATCATTAAACACTTTTTCAGAGCCCTGTATTCTGCTGGAACAATTATCTTCTGAAGATAAAAAGCATTGACTTAATGGAAACCTAACCCATTTGTCTAGATGTGAGCAGCTGAAGTCACAAGAAGCTTCTCGCTTTTGTGTAGAACAAAGATTTGGCTAATTTCTCACAACTCACTACAGGTGATGTACAATGACTGGTTCTTATAGGAGGACAGGAACATTCACCGAAGACGCTCTTACATGTGATGAAACATAAAAATAATAGACTTTTTATAGATTTTATAATAACAAATAATAGCTAAAACATACAACCATTAATACTACTGCTATTTAAAATACACGTCGAAGGTTACCGGAGCCGAAAAATAATGAAACATATATAAAAAAACATAATTAAGAAAACATGAAATATTCCCGGAACAGATGTGCAACATAAATTATAGGATATTGCTAAAAAAAAAAGTAGTTACTAGCTACTAAAAATACATTCATAACAGGGTCTGCTGGGTATTGCTACTGATGCTCTCTCCTGAGGATAGTCGATCTATGGTTGATTACAGCGGAGCTGGAAGCAGTTAGATCTGTGCCCCTGTAACTAGTGCCGTGCCTTTGATTCACTTTTAAAGTGGTTGTAACAACAGCTTAAAGGGGTATTACCTCAAAGACAAGATTTTTAAATATATACAAAATAACACATTCTCTAATTTACTGTTATTAACAAAAATACAGCATTGCACAGATATAATTTTAACCTGTCTCTATGAATCTTTACAATTTCGGTTGCCCCCGGGATCTGACCGTAAATCTTCTGATATTAGTCGGGCTGGACAGATTCTTCTCATGAATAGCTTCTCCTGTCTGCACAATGCTGTGTGATCTCTGACTCATGTCCCTCCCCCCTCCATTGCAAGATCTCAGACACAGGCACTTCCTGCCGGCCAGCTGTAGTGTGAGGAGACTTACTCTACAAGCTACAGATAAGGTAAGGTCTTTATAGCAGGGGAAGGAGTTATATCAGAGCTGTATGTGTGTGTTATAGCTGGGATATAGCTGACATATAGCAGAGCTGCTACTGAGTGTTATATCCATCTCATGGATCTCATCTCTGATCTGACTCACCCCTCTTGCTATGTGTCCGATACTAGTAGAATGTTCAGAAGCTAAATAATAGTGTATGTAAACCTATACCCTGATAATATAAACACATTGTCAGCACACAGCATCTCAAAGCACAGAAGGAAGTGTCTGCTTAGAGAGTCCTAACCAACTTTCTGGAATATTACACTGACCATGACTGAGTGATAGGAGCTAAAACATCAATAAAACAGTAAAATTGTAAAGTAAGTGGTTAAAAATGATATTTTTTGTGTAAACTATTGTGTATCATTAGTGGATTAAAGTTTGAGAACTTTCTTTTATGGGAAAACCCCTTTAAGTTATCCCCTATGTACAAAATAGGGCTTAACAAGCTGATCAGTTAGGGTCTGACTGTTGGGAGACCCCGACTATTGTGAACAGGGCCATTAGGAATTTTGAGAAACCCATGTAGATTAGTTTAATTCTACTAAACCATATCACAAACATATGTTTATGATTATCACGGGACCTAAAGAGATTGTGGCCTCCCCAACCTTCTACAACATTTTAATGATGTGACATTTAGTGCATAAAAAGAGTAATATAACAAGACATAACTAAACCTATCACATAGGGACAGTTCAGTGCAGCAATGTCCTCTATAGGGTTACAACAATATCAGAACTTCAAATTCGATACTGATACTTAGTATAGTATTAGAATACTCAATACTTCGCCATAAAAATAAATACATTTTGAGTATCTGGCTTCAGGATTCACCCCAGCAATAACCCCCCATCCAACTTGATTCTAATGCATTGATTTTTGTTATGCGATTTTAGCAATGCAAAGGCTGATTTCCACATAGTAGTTATTTGCTACAGATAAAAAAATATCCAGTGATAAAAAATTTGAATGCTGATTTATTTTTTTGCAATGTGTGTATGGGATTTTCATATATCCTACAGGCTACACTGTTATTGGATTCTCAGCATGGCAATGCATAACATGCACAAATTCCCTTCAAATCTTTCTTTAATTATGATAGTTTATTATTAGAGATGAGCGAACATACTCGTCCGAGCTTGATGCTCGTTCGAGCATTAGCGTACTCGAAACTGCTCGTTGCTCGGACGAATACTTCGCCCGCTCGAGAAAATGGCAGCTCCCGCCGTTTTGCTTTTTGGCGGCCAGAAACAGAGCCAATCACAAGCCAGGAGACTCTGCACTCCACCCAGCATGACGTGGTACCCTTACACGTCGATAGCAGTGGTTGGCTGGCCAGATCAGGTGACCCTGGGATAGACTAGCCGCTGCCCGCGCTGCTCGGATCATTCTGTGTCTGGATGCCGCTAGGGAGAGAGCTGCTGCTGGTCAGGGTTAGCGTTAGTGTGCAGGTAGATTACTGTTAGGCAGGAGTGATTCTCCAAGAACCCAACAGCCCTTCTTAGGGCTACAATAACGTTATATATTTTTTATTTTTTTTTGCTTGTGGCTGGGCTTGCTGGCACTAGTAGTGCAGCTAGTACCATATTGTGAGGAATTTGCAGGGGGACTTGCTACCGTTGTGTTTAGCTCTTAGTGACACGCATATCCACCTCAAACACCAAAGTGGGAAAATTTATTAGGGGTTTGATTTCAATTAGGCACAGTCTGCCATTTCCTTTTTATTTTACGTTTATTTTTTCATAACTCAGCGTCATCTCATCAGTGTGCTTTCATACTTGGCTAGAAAATAGCCAAAGGAGAATCCAAACGGCTTACTTACGCCTACAATAGCGTTATATATATTTTATTTCTGGTTGATCTGCTGGTGGCTGTACTTGCTGCAGTGCATCTACTAGCCAATTGTGAGGAATTTGGAGTGAGACTTGCGACCGCTGTGTTTAGCGCTTAGTGACGCACATATCCATCGCAAAGACCGAAGTGGGATAATTTATTAGGGGTTGGATTTCAATTAGGCACAGTCTGCCATTTACTTTTTATTTTAGGTTTATTTTTTCATAACTCAGCGTCATCTCATCTGGCATAGCAGTGTGCTTTCATAGTTGGCTAGAAAATAGCCATAGCAATAGGATAGCACAAAAACACAAAAAAAAAGTAAAAAAAAAATTAAAGTTATAACTTTCATTTTCAAAATGTTTAACCCGAGGGCTAGGGGTAGAGGATGAGGGCGGGGACGTGGGCGTCCAACTACTGCAGGGGCAGAGGCCGTGGTCCTGGGCGGGGTGAGACACCACCTGCTGATGAGGGAGCAGGGGAACGCCGCAGAGCTACACTCCCTGGGTTCATGTCTGAAGTTACTGGGACTCGTGGTAGAGCACTGTTGAGGCCAGAACAGTGCGAACAGGTGATGTCGTGGATTGCCGACAATGCTTCGAGCAATTTGTCCACCAGTCAGTCTTCCACGCAGTCCACCCATGTCACCGAAATCGGCACTCCTCCAGCTCCTGCACCTCAGCCTCCTCCCCCCCAGTCTGCCCCCTCCCAGGAAAATTTGGCATTTGAACCGGCATACTCTGAGGAACTGTTTTCTGGACCCTTCCCACAGTCACAAACCACTTGTCCGGTTGCTGCTGAGCAATTTTCCGATGCCCAGGTTTTCCACCAGTCGCAGTCTGTGCGTGATGATGACCTTCTTGACGTAGTGGCAGAAGTGTGTAAAGAGGTGTCCGACGATGAGGAGACACGGTTGTCAGACAGTGGTGAAGTTGTTGTCAGGGCAGGAAGTCCGAGGGGGGAGCAGACTGAGGGATCGGAGGATGATGAGGTGACAGACCCAAGCTGGGTTGAGAGGCCGGGTGAACACAGTGCTTCTGAGACGGAGGAGAGTCCTATAGCAGAACAGGTTGGAAGAGGCAGTGGTGGGGCCAGACGGAGAGGCAGGGCCAGAGCAGGTGCATCAGCGCCAAATGTGTCACGTAGTGAAACTCCCGTGGCGAGGGCTAGATTTTCAGAAGTCTGGAGGTTCTTTAAGGAAACACCGGATGACCAACGGACTGTGGTGTGCAACCTTTGCCAAACCAGGATCAGCAGGGGTTCCACCACTAGTAGCTTAACTACCACCAGTATGCGCAGGCATATGAATGCTAAACACCCGAATCAGTGGCACCAAGCCCGTTCACCTCCGGCCGTGCACACCACTGCTCCTTCCCCTGTGTCAGCTGATAGTTAGCCCCCTGCCCAGGACCCTGGCACAAAAACCCCATCGTCGCCTCCACGATCCTCCACAGCATCCACCAGCGTTCAGCTCTCCATACCCCAGACGCTGGAGCGGAAAAGAAAATATAGTGCAACCCACCCGCACGCCCAAGCCCTTAATGTCCACATCTCCAGATTGCTTAGCCTGGAGATGCTGCCCTATAGGCTAGTAGAGACCGAGGCCTTTCGCAACCTCATGGCGGCGGCCGCCCCTCGGTATTCGGTCCCCAGCCGCCACTACTTTTCCCGATGTGCCATCCCAGCCCTGCACCAGCACGTGTCAGACAACATCATCCGTGCCCTGACCAACGCCGTTTCTGACAAGGTCCACCTGACCACGGACACGTGGACGAGTGCTGCCGGGCAGGGCCACTATATATCGCTGACGGCACATTGGGTTAACTTGGTGGAGGCTGGGACCGAGTCTGACCCTGGGGCTGGTCATATACTGCCGACGCCGAGGATTGCGGGGCCTACCTCGGTCCAGGTCTCAAAGGCCTACTATGCCTCCTCCTCCTCCCACCCCTCCTCCACCTCCTCCTCCGAACTACCATCCGTGGGCATGGCGCCATCAGTTGCTAGCTCTAGGCACAGCAGCAGTGCCGTCGCTAAGCGACAGCAGCCGGTGCTCAAACTGCTGAGCCTAGGCGATAAAAGGCACACCGCCCAAGAACTATTACAGGGCATCACGGCACAGACTGATCTGTGGCTGGCACCGCTGAACCTGAAGCCAGGCATGGTTGTGTGTGACAACGGCCGTAACCTGGTGGCGGCTCTGCAACTCGGCAGACTGACACATGTGCCATGCCTGGCCCATGTGTTAAATCTGATAGTTCAGCGTTTCCTCAAGACATACCCCAATCTGTCAGATTTGCTCACGAAGGTGCGCCGCATCTGTGCGCATTTCAGGAAGTCCAGCACAGATGCTGCCACTCTCAGGGCAGCGCAGCGCCGCCTCCAACTGCCCGCTCACCGACTGTTGTGCGACGTGCCCACGAGGTGGAATTCAACATTAACCATGTTATCCAGAGTTTACCAGAAGCGCAGAGCGATTGTAGACTGCCAGATGTCAACTTCCACCAGAACTGGTAGTCAGGTCAGTCAGCTTCCTCAAGTCTACAATGAGGAGTGGACGCGGATGTCTGATATCTGTCAGGTGCTGAGTAACTTTGAGGAGTCAACACAGATGGTCAGTGGTGATGCCGCCATCATCAGCCTCACCATCCCGCTGCTTGGCCTGTTGAAAAAAACTCTGGTCAGCATGAAGTCGGAAGCTTTGCGCTCGTCACAAGAGACGGGGGAAGAAGATTCCCTTGTTGATAGCCAAAGCACCCTTAGGTCTGTTTCTCAGCACATATCGGAGCAGGTGGAGGAGGATGAGGAGGAAGAGGAGGAGAATGTTGGCGAGACAGAAGAGGGGACCATTGTTCAGTCCTTCACTGTTCAGCGTGTATGGGCAGAAGAAGAGGAGTTGAAGGAGTTGGAGGAGGAGGAAATGGACAGTCAGGCCAGTGAGGGGAGTGAATTCTTGCGCGTTGGGACTCTGGCGCATATGGCAGATTTCATGCTAGGCTGCCTATCCCGTGACCCTCGCGTTCAAAGAATTTATTCCAGCACCGATTACTGGGTATTCACTCTCCTGGACCCACGGTACAAGCAAAATCTTTCCACTCTCATCCCTGGAGAGGAAAGGAGTGTGAGAATGCATGAATACCAGCAGGCCCTGGTGCACAAGCTGAAACAGTATTTCCCTTCTGACAGCGCTAGCGGCAGAGTGCGTAGTTCTGCGGGACAAGTAGCGAGGGAGAGTAGGCGAGCAGGCAGCTTGTCCAGCACTGGCAAGGGTACGCTTTACAAGGCTTTTGCCAGCTTTATGTCACCCCAGCAAGACACTGTCACCTGTCCCCAGTCTCGGCAGAGTAGGGCTTATCTTTACAGAAAGATGGTGAGGGAGTACGTAGCTGACCATACCATCGTCCTAAATGATCACACAGCTCCCTACAACTACTGGGTTTCAAAGCTGGACATGTGGCACGAACTGGCGCTGTACGCCTTGGAGGTTCTTGCCTGCCCTGCCGCTAGCGTCTTGTCCGAGCGGGTTTTCAGTGCAGCTGGTGGCATCATCACCGATAAGCGTACACGCCTGTCGACTGACAGCGCTGACAGGCTGACGCTTATTAAGATGAATAAAGCCTGGATTTCTCATAATTTCCAATCTCCACCAGGTGAAGGAAGCTCAACCTGAATAATTTATGCACTCCTCCTCCTCCTCATTTTCCTCCTTCTCCTCCTCTTTGTACACTAAAGCAGAGGAAACTGGCTATTTTTTGACAGGGCCCACTGGCTCTAGCTATAGTACTTTATGCATTTAATTTTTCTGGAGGGCCACCTACCCGGTCCTCTGTTTTAAACAATTTTTGGGAGTGCCACATACAGGCACTCAATCTATTCAATTTTTCTGGAGGGCCACCTACCTGCTCCTCTGGTTTGAAAACTTTTTTGGACTGCCACATACAGGCACTCAATCTATTTCATTTTTCTGGAGGGCCACCTACCTGCTCCTCTGGTTTGAAAACTTTTTTGGACTGCCACATACAGGCACTATCCAAATTAAATTGTCTCCATAGCAGCCTCCACACGTTGTCTCCATTGCTACCTCCAAAAGTCGTCCATATAGCTGCCTCCATACATCGTCCCCTTATCAAACGAGGTGTGTCAGGCACAAATTTGGGTTGTTTTCATGGATTCCACATCAAAGTTGTTAACTTTGTCGCCACCCTGCTGTGTAATCCACAAAATATACTGGCAAACTTTTATCATGTACCGATATTATTTGAGCGCTTCTTGCTCACCTCCTTTGGTTCCTCTCTGCCACCCATTGGTTTGAAGCCTGAGTCCATTTAGGGTATGTCGCCATGACACTCTCTAGCCTGCCGTCCCCTATAGTGTCAGGGTCAATTATTGGATGTTTTAGATGCTATCTAGCTTCATTCTGTCACTCTGTCATGGCCATGCTGTTGCCCATAATTTTGGCATAATGGTACGTTTAAGCAGCCTCAGAGGCATCCATGCATGCTGCCCCTGCTGTTTCCTGTCCATTTCCGTGGTGTTTCCATCCTTTTCTGAGGTTCCCAGGTGTTTGGCCAAGCTTCCCTGTGCAGAGCCTTGGTCCCCTTGAAAAATGCTCGAGTCTCCCATTGACTTCAAGACGAGCACTCGAGCATCGGGAAAAGTTCGTCTCGAATAACGAGTACCCGAGCATTTTAGTGCTCGCCCATCTCTATTTATTATATGTATTGCAAAGGTTGTCCTGGTGATGTTAATATAAAAATGAATAATTTACTACCAGGATGAGGGATTGTAAACCAAGCAACTTACATGCTGCCGTGTGTCCCTTGTGGCGGGATCTGCTCTTCTTTTAGTTTTTATGCCCTTGACAAAAAAAAGAAAGGCTTTAAAATTATGCAAATGAGCCTGAGGGGCTCCCTGGCTGTGAATTGAGCCCTAATTTGCCTAATTTTTAAAGACTTTTTTTTTTAAAAAAACAAGGGAATAAGAAACTAAAAGAAGAGCGGATCCTGCCAGAGGGAGCACACACCAGTATGTCAGTGTGCTTGGTTTACAATCATTGATCCTACTGGTAGAGTTCCTTTAAATCTTTCTTATTTAAATAAAACCTACCATTTGATTTGATGCATTATGAAGCAAACATACCTTAAAAATGCTGTAGCTACACTGATCAGATGCATATCTTGTTATATCCATGATAATGAAGCCCTGTCACTTTGCCTCTTACATTAGTTATGGACTGCAACATCGAATGATGTAATCACTGTGTTATGCGTGACAGGCACAAGTAATCAATTACTGCACCACCCCCCAGCTGCTGTGTATGAGTGATCCAGCTCAGGTTGATTAGTCCTGTCTGGACAGTGCAGACAGCTCCATGTAATGTGTTTATGAATTGCAAGCAGCATGCAATCCAGCTTTCCCAATGTCCTGAATGTTACATATTTTTTTTTTTCAGCAAAACCACTCAACTCAGGGGTTAAACAAGATTTGTGCCTGCAGCCGTGTTTCTCAAGGTATGTTTGGTTCATAATGCATGAAATCAAGTGATAGATTTCCTTTAAGTTTTTTAGTATTAATAATATGCTTTAAATAAAATAAAAAAAGGATAATGTAGTCCTATAAAGAGTGATCACTTCAAAGATTGAGCATTTGTAACTCTGCAACTCTATGGAAACTCTACTGAAGCTCTTAGATAAGATTCTTCAATTGACAGCAGGTGAGTGTATATGTTAGTGGTTAAGCTATACTCCTATTGGCTGAGATTTGAGGTTGTAGTTTCAAATCCCATCTATCCCATCTCACCAATAAGCTTGTAATCCCGTTTCTTTGGGGTAAGGAATAAATGGCAAAATTGGTATAATCCCTATAATTCACTAGTTCCAACTCCATGCTATGGAATACAAGTGCAACACCCATTTTTCACCTCCCCTTAACCATTCTCATATTTTGGACCAAAACCACCACTGCTATTTACCACTGGTTCCATCTTCAAGAAATAGAATAGCTGTAATGTTTTTCTTGTTCTGGAAAAGGGAGGGGGGGGGGGGGGGGGTTTGAGGGCTGCGCACCCAAACGTTGTGTATTTTGTCTTGTTTAAAAAATCTAATAAAAATAAATATTCAAAAAAAAAAAATAGAATAGCTATGATTGGCAGAGTAGGCACTTCCTGTTTGTCAATGCTGCAACAGGAAGTAGAAATGGGGCCCTGAATGTAAATTGTTTTCATAATTGTATTTCCTTATTTAATAAAAATACCTGTTAGAAGAAGATGGTGTAGTCTGAGCTTGGTAAAAAAACATGATCTCTTGATTCATACTTTGGAATCTGAAGCTACAACCGCTACATTATTATGAAAGTTTTCAGAAAAGTTTTGGCCCATTTCAAAATATACATGTTTCCCAGTATTAAAATATAACTTGATTTAGTGAAATGTTATTGTATTTCTACTCTTATAGCCAAAATGAAACTGTATGAAACCCCCCCGATCCTCCGTAACAAATCATTTATCACAGGATCCAACTCTTTTATCTGCCGCTGTAATCCTCATGGTATATTTCGGGATAACTGAGTACCAACTGTATCAATTGTCAGGAGGAATCAAGTCTTATATCCTCTAATAAAGGAGAAGGAGCCAAGCGGCTAATGTATCAAGCTGGGAAAGAGTGTGCTTTCTATATACCTTCATGTCCCATTTTATCCCATTCCATGTGCGACACACGTGAAGTATCACAGGGCAGTAAATCCCCGATCTTACAGACAAGAAATTGTAAGACACAGGAAACATACACTGTCTTATGTCAGGCACCAGAGAAGTTTCTCTACCTTATTAAATAAAATTCTTTAGAGCTGTCAAGATATGAACCAATAATCCTACAAAAAAACTAGAAAAAGATGTTAAGATACTTTAAATCAATTGTTATTTTTAAAAAAAATATATCTAGAATTCTTAAAATGCTGAAGATATCTTATAGCTGTTGATCAGAGCTTTTGTAAATGTTCCTACATAACATGGACTTAAAGGGGGTTGTCCATTTTTTTTACATAAGTTGCCCATGTGCCTGTACTGCCTTATTAATAATCTATGAATGTTTATCAAGTGATTCAGCATTCCTGCTACTTACTTTAGTGCTGTCTCAAAACTCTCTGTTGATCTTTGTTTACCTGTCTGAACACCGCTGAATAGGAGGAGCTGTAGAAGGAAAGTTATGACCAGTGTCTGTCTGTGAGATGGACTATGAGAGAAAGAGGCACAGTGGGTGATGTCATAAGGACGAACTGTAGGAGTCAGAAACAGGAAGTTCTGTATGTATGCACAGAGCAGCATTGTGAGTACAGGTAAAGGCTGAAGCTCTTAAATGAGGCCAAACACAGCTACATATACATGTAGAGATAGGCCCTGTGTAAGACATTTATTGAAAAGTGGCCAACCCATGTAAAAACAAATATCCGAGGCAGGGAACCCTGTTCTCATGTCACAATGATACTTCCGGTCTTTGGCACTAGCACCCAGCCTGCCACAGGACTAGTTTTGACCAATCCATGGTATCAGTGGACCAAGATATGTCATTCTGACACAATTAGAGACATTATGGTGTCTAAGAAGACCATAGATTAGCCAAGGTGGGTCAAGCAGCCAATCTCTCCTGGATGAGTGCAGATGCCAAAGATAGAAAGTATCAGCCTAACCAAGGAACCAGGTGAGAACATATTGCTTCTTTTGGCCATCGTTGTCTTAGACTCTGTTTTCTTTTCCAAAATGAAAGGCAATCTACTTTGAATATGTATAATTTTTGCAATTGATTCTATTGTTTTGGTGTAGTTAAAGTGCTGGGACCCTTAATCTGGCCCTGACTGTGCTGTCCTATCTGTTGTGACCCAGCTCTTTTGACTTCTCTTATCTGTTTGTACTATTTGCCCTTGTGTAGGGAGGGATTGTTGTCTAGTTGTCCCCACTAGGGTTCGTGAGGCAAACAGGCAGGGCCTTTGGTAGGTTCAGCGTCAGAGTTCACCATCTTCTGTGTTTCTGTATCTAGCACCTGGATCTAGGTCAATAGGACCTTCTAATATACTGTAAAAGAAGGCATTCTAAACAGGATATTTCATGCCTTCATTTACTTCTGGAAATGCTGATGACAGGTTCCCTTTAATATCAGCAGTTTGCTTAAAATGCTTTTTAAAAAAAAATCATATAGTAAACTTTTCTGAAAGGAAAAAAGTCAAATGTAAAGAGACTACAAAATACTAAAAAGATGCATCTTTAATTATTAATTTGAGAAGTTAATAGAAAAAATCCAATGCAACTGTCTCCTCCAGAGAAGAGCATAAGGGTTTCCAAATATTTTAAAATTCAACACAAATGTTCCGGATTTTCCTTAAAAAGAAGGTTTTTACTGGCAGTATAAAGAGCAGAGATAAATCCTAACTTCACATCATAAAGTTTATAACTTAAGAATGCCACTATAAAATTGCTAATGAGGTATAGATGCATCAATACAAATTTACAGCTCAGCTCAAGCTTTCCAAATCCTGCAGTGGCAGAAGCCGAAGAAGGAGAAAAAAAATCTTCAAAACATCAGCTCAGCAAAGTTCTAGCAAGTTGCTGAGATGATAAGGGATCGCTTCAATAATGTATGCTACATTCCTACTGCAGTGTCAAAATATCTTACATTTCCATAATGTAATGCAATGCAATGATGTCATCACCACGGCATGTAAATGAGATCAGCAGAGAGGAGCCGGGAACCTGGCCAAAATCACATCATGTACCTCCGCTTCACCTTTAAAAGGGATTTTGAGGAATCCAGTGTGGCAGGGTCGACTCCAGGTTTCCGTAGGCCCCTGGGCGACAGAGCTTCATGTCCCTTTGCAGTTCAGGCAGTCCTCGGGTTACGTACAAGATAGGTTCTGTAGGTTTGTTCTTAAGATGAATTTTTATGTAAGTCAGAACTGTATATTTTATAATTGTAGCTCCAGAGACATTTTTTTTTGGTCTCTGTGACAATTGGATTTTAAAAATGTTGGATTGTCATAGGAGCCAGGATTAACACTAAAGCTTCATTACAGACACTTTAATAACTGCTACAGCTGATCATTGTAGCCTAGGGCTAAAGTACAGTAAATTACCAATTACAAGAGGTCCGTTTGTAACTAGGGGTCGTCTGTAAGTTGGGTGTTCTTAAGTAGGGGACCGCATGTAAACTCACGGGGCAGAATTAAAAATTTTGAAACTAAAACAGTCTCTAGTTCCCTAAGATATACAACAAGTTTATAATACCAAACAGCTCCCTCATGGTTATTTTAGATAAGCCCCCCTCACGCCATATGGATTCATTAGATACAGTCCCCCTCACATCGTATGGATTCCTTATATCCAGCTTTATGGGGAGGTATGCCCAGTGCTGGTGCCAGACATACCCTGTGGGGTTGGGGCAGGGTTGCCAAAAAAAGTGTACTCATTGTAACCTGCATCTTATTCCTGTGTTGAATTGGTCCTCCAGTCTTTGGCACAGGAACCTCTTTGGCCAATTATTGACCTCCTTGGATCTGGAGGCATTACTTCCTCTTATGTCACAGGTGCTGTGGTTGTAGTCATTGAAAGCAAGAAAATCGGAAAGCAACGCAGATACCGGGAGTGGTGGCATGGAAAGTAGACTTTCTTCTTTTTTGACACCCCTGCCCTAGTCCCCAGAGGCTTTACCCAGATTTCTGAAATATTCCTTTAATGAAAGTTTGGAACCAGAAGATTGAACCTATTGAAGTATTTTGCCTACTGGCTTTCAAAGAGGTATTATAACTATACAGGCAAATACTCCATCCAGCGTGAAGTTGATGGAGTGGAGTACTGCAGCTCATCTCCATTTCACTTTAGGCACATCTTAACCAATCTGATATCGAAGACCCATAGTAAGGGGTCTGTAACTAAATCTTGTAAAGTTTAGTTATTTTACAATGCAAATTTTGAGGTTCTGATGGCCTGCTATAGCAATCATGCTGCCTAAGACTGTCTCCCATTGCTGCCATTATGTTATTACTGTGATGATCTGCCAGTTATCTCTATAATACAGCATTCTATACTAGATTCCAGACAGTAAGTATTGCAGTGTATGATAGAAACTACCTAGCTCCCTAGTGCAAAATAAAATTTTAAGAAATCAAAAAATTTAAAAAGTGAAATCTCTTAAACGGCTTTACATATTTAAAGAGTTACTGTCATTTCAGATTATAGTATCATAGTACTTAAGGTTGGAAAAAGATGCAAGTCCATCAAGTCCATCCAGGTGTCTCATGAACATGTTCTGCGGCAGAGATTTCTGTAGTCTTACAGTAAAGAATCCCTGTCTATGGTGATGGTAGAACCGCCCCTCCTCTAAGTGTAGAGGATGCCCCCTGTCTATGGTGATGGTAGAACTGCCTCTCCTTTAGGTGTAGATAATGCCACCTGTCCATGGTAGAACTGCCTCTCCTCTAGGTGTAGAGGATACCCCCTCTCTATGGTGATGGTAAAGCCACCTCTCCTGTAGGTGTAGAGGATGCCCCCTGTCTATGGTGATGGTAGAATCGCCTCTCCTGTAGGTGTAGAGGATGCCCCCTGTCTATGGTGATGGTAGAACCACCTCTCCTCTAGGTGTAGAGGATGCCCCCTGTCTGTGGTGATGGCAGAGCCGCCTCTCCTCTTGGTGTAGATGATGCCACCTGTCCATGGTAGAACCTTCTCTCCTCTAGATGTAGAGGGTGCCCCCTGTCTATGGTGATGGTAGAACCTCCTCTCCTCTAGGTGTAGTGGATATCCCCTGTCTGTGGTGATGGTAGAACTGCCTCCCCTCTAGGTGTAGAGGACTCCCCCTGTCTATGGTGATGGAAGAGCTGCCTCTCCTCTAGGTGTAGAGGATGCCCCCTTTCTATGGTGATGGTAGAACCGCCTCTCTTCTAGGTGTAGAGGATGCCCCCTGTCTATGGTGATGGTAGAACATTCTCTCCTCTAGGTGTAGAGGATTCCACCTGTCTATGGTGATGGTAGAGTCGCCTCTCCTCTACGTGTAGATGAAGCCACCTGTCCATGGTAGAACTTCCTCACCTCTACATGTAGAGGATGCCCCTGTCTATGGCGATGGTAGAATCGCCTATCCTCCTGGTGTAGAGGCTATAAACATTATTTTCAAATATCAAGCTAAAAGTAGAGGGCTACTCCTCCCTTCTCAGAGATGTTTAACCAAACACAGTGAGATTAGATATGAGCTCATGCAGCCTCCATAGACACCCACTGTACAGGCTGGAATATGGATCTTTATGGGAGGGAGTTGCTCGATTATTTTTTACAAACTAAAGCAGAATTGTTAATGTTCACCACATACTCTGACGTAAAATATAAAAAATTATCTCAAATGACTGATACGCTTGAACTAATTCTTCTATTAGCTAAAACACACATATCAAATATCGAAACATCCGCAATGACCCGTTACATAAAATTCTAACATTACGGTAATTAATCCCACATCACAGATACAGTAGAAAATTAAAATACTGCCAAAATAACAGTTTTTGTTTATCCTGTCAGCTAAAAACAATATAAAAGTTATTAAAGAGAAAAAAACTTTTTACTTATTTCACAAAAAAAGGTTTCCAAAAGTTTCATTCATATTGTTATGGCTCACAATATGGCATTCAGAATATGGGAAAGCAAGTGATTTTTTTTTATTTTCATAGAGAGTATTTGTTATACAAAAACATTCAAATATAAAAACTTTACAAATTTGGTATCACCACAGTCTTGCAGACTTGCAGAATAAATGATAGTAGAGAACTGGACCAACGATGGCCGAGATCAGCTGCAAAAGAGGCCACCAAAAAAAGAGCTGCAGAAGAGGCCACCAAATGGAGACTTTTATAATATTCATCCTTGAAGAAGACTTTTCCAGATATGAATACATCTGGAAATTTTTTTTGGTAAATTAGGAAATTTCAGTTCAACATTTAAGTGAATTGAATACTGGGTGATACCACTTGCTGAAACATAGGGAATCCTGGTGCTCCTTAAAGCAACGTACAAACGCCCACAGTCTGGACTATTATGTACACCATGCTAGTAACGGGTTGGATCCCCTTTTGCCTTCAGAACTTCCTCAATTCTTCGTGACATAGATTCAACAAGGTGCTGGAAGCATTCCTCAGAGATTTTGGTCCATATTGACATGATGGCATCACACAGTTGCCGCAGATTTGTCGGCTGCACATCCATGATGCGAATCTAGCGTTCCACCACATCCCAAAGATGCTCTATTGGATTGAGATCTGGTGACTGTGGAGGCCATTTGAGTACAGTGAACTCATTGTCATGTTCAAGAAACCAGTCTGAGATGATTCCAGCTTTATGACATGGCGCATTATCCTACTGAAAGTAGCCATCAGATGTTGGGTACATTGTGGTCATAAAGGGATGGACATGGTCAGCAACAATACTCAGGTAGGCTGTGGGGTTGCAACGATGCTCAATTGGTACCAAGGGGCCCAAAGAGTGCCAAGAAAATATTCCCCACACCATGACACCACCACCACCAGCCTGAACCGTTGATACAAGGCAGGATAGATCCATGCTTTCATGTTGTTGACGCCAAATTCTGACCCTACCATCCGAATGTCGCAGCAGAAATCGAGACTCATCAGACCAGGCAACGTTTTTCCAATCTTCTACAGTCCAATTTCAATGAGCTTGTGCAAATTGTAGCCTCAGTTTCCTGTTCTTAGCTGAAAGGAGTGGCACCCGGTGTGGTCTTCTGCTGCTGTAGCCCATCTGCCTCAAAGTTTGATGTACTGTGCGTGCAGAGATGCTCTTCTGCCTACCTTGGTTGTAACGGGTGGCGATTTGAGTCACTGTTGCCTTTCTATCAGCTCGAACCAGTCTGCCCATTCTCCTCTAACTTCTGGCATCAACAAGGCATTTCCGCCCACAGAACTGCCGCTCACTGGATGTTTTTTCTTTTTCGGACCATTCTCTGTAAACCCTAGAGATGGTTGTGTGTGAAAATCCCAGTAGATCAGCAGTTTCTGAAATACTCAGACCAGCCCTTCTGGCACCAACAACCATGCCACGTTCAAAGGCACTAAAATCACCTTTCTTCCCCAAACTGATGCTCGGTTTGAACTGCAGGAGATTGTCTTGACCATGTCTACATGCCTAAATGCACTGAGTTGCTGCCATGTGATTGGCTGATTAGAAATTAAGTGTAAACGAGCAGTTGGACAGGTGTACCTAATAAAGTGGCCGGTGAGTGTATATACCATCAAATTCTGTAGCTCTTTACAAATGATAAGGGACATATACAAATATAATATTACATTACAGAGTACAAACAATCATATGGAACAATAGGAGTGAGGGTCCTGCTCCCAAGTCTATGAGGATGAGGGGATGACACAAGAGCTTACAGTCTATGAGGATGAGGGGGTGACACAAGAGCTTACAGTCTATGAGGATGAGGGGGTGACACAAGAGCTCACAGTCTATGAGGATGAGGGTGTGACACAAGAGCACACAGTCTATGAGGATGAGGGGGTGACTCAAGAGCTCACAGTCGATGAGGATGAGGGGGTGACACAAGAGCTTACAGTCTATGAGGATGAGGGGGTGACACAAGAGCTTACAGTCTATGAGGATGAGGGGTGACAGAAGCGCTTGCAGTCAATGAGGATGAGGGGGGAGACACAAGAGCTTACAGTCTATGAGGATGAGGGGTGACACAAGACCTTACAGTCTATAAGGATGAGGGGATGACACAAGAGCTTACAGTCTATGAGGATGAGTGGGTGACACAAGAGCTTACAGTCTATGAGGATGAGGGAATGATACAAGAACTTACAGTCTATGAGGATGAGGAGGTGACACAAGAGCTTACAGTGTATGAGGAGGAAGCGGGTGACACAAGAGCTTACAGTCTATGAGGATGAGGAGGTGACACAAGAGCTTAGAGTCTATGAGGATGAGGTGGTGACACAAGAGCTTACAGTCTATGAGGATGAGTGGGTGACACAAGAGCCTACAGTCTATGAGGATGAGTGGATGACACAAGAGCTTACAGTCTATGAGGATGAGGGGGTGACACAAGAGTTAAAAGAGCTTGTAGAATGGTCCAGACATTCTTTATAAGGAACAATATAAAATAATTTAATAAATAATATAATAAATAAAAATTTGGCTGCTTGAACCAGCCATCAGCCGCCATCTTATTTACAGGGTCCAAGGTGAAAGTGGCTGCAGAGAAGCCTGGAACTTGGTATATATTAGCTGTTTGCCGGATAACAGACAGGAGATAGGACACAGGATGGATCAGTAAAGGGAGAGTTGACATTTCATGCAGTTAGCGAGTGTGATAGGCTGCCTAAAGAGATGGGTTTTAAGATGGGTTTTAAGCATGTTTGAAACTTTGGAGGGTGGATGCATTTGACGGGCGGCATGACCACTCGGAAAAACTGTGGCAGGTAGTTTCACGTTTTCAAAAGAATGCCCTGTGCCCGTCCACTCTACCATCCGCCACGCCCCTCCACGCCACCATCATGTGGAGACGGCATAGTTGCTATTGTAATCCCAAATTCTTGTACTGTGCAAATATGTGTAATTATTTCACTGCTTCTATGTCAGAAAACTGGAGTAGAAGCAGGGATAAGTCTCCCCCTCTGATTTTGTCCTATCAGATCCGCCATTGTTGCAATGTCAGGGACATGTCAATAAATATGTACTTTTAAAACTGTTGCCTATGGAATTTTGTCTAAGAAATGATGATTCATAATTGTGATCTCATAGGAAGCGGAAAACTTTCACAACGTGTTAGTCCTGGTGACATGTCCTCTTTAAGAGAGCACCACCAAAACTGCGTAGGTAAAAAAGAAGACCAAATATTTTCCCATAGTAACCACGGCACGTCTATGCAAACATTTAGTTACAGGACAAGTAATAAATGTTGTAAAATACATTCTACGAGGATGAGGTTCGATTCGGAGCAGTGGAAACAGACTTCTTCCCATAATTTGGTGTTAGGCATGAGGCAGTTGGACCATCCATCCTTATACAAGCCCCATGTGGGTTGTGTGAAAATTCTGTATAAAGCTTGTGCAGTTTAACAGAGGTAGCAGCTTTCAGCCATAACTCTGTGAAATCACTACTTGGTAAAATACTGGCCGGAGTCTATGAGAGAACTTTATTATGAGTCTACTTTCCATTCTGTCATTTATTGCATTATGTAATGTTAGTAACGTGCGAGCTCAGCCTTCGTCCGCGTTGCCTCCTCATACATAGGATGTCTGGCTTCTATAAAACACATCATACACTTTAATACAGTTCCTTCTCTTAACAATGAAGCCCGGACTTAATGGAGTCGCTCCGACTCGCTGATATTGCACTTTGGAAATCCTTTGTTGGTTGTTGAAGGATGGAGACAATGGAATAGGATTGTGTGAGGTAAATATAAAACATGCAATTTGTTTTATTTGTACATCTAGCTGGAGTCCACTGGAACTGTCGCTGTATGTTGCTTGAGGTTAACCCCATAGAGCTATGGTGTGACCCAATGCAAAATATGTACTGGACCCTCCAACTATAATGTATGATGTTTGGGGTGAAGACACCTAATGGGTCATCTAAGGAACAAGGCCTGGGTCCACCGATACCTCATCTAGTTCTTTACCGGTTATGCTCCATAAATTCATAGTACTTGGAGTCAGAACTTACAGCACATACAAGAAGTGCCAAGGGACACTGGTCCCACTTCAGCCAATAGTGGCCCCCATGAGACCAAGTGTCATAACTTCCTTTTATGGCACAGATGCAATCCCATGGTTCAAGGTCAAGTGGGTCCTGTGACACTATGTACTTGCAACTAAATCATCATTACCAAAAGCTAGAATCGGTTGTTGAATCGAGTGTCGGATACATAACCTTCCTTGTTTGTCACCCCTGTCCCCATGAGGTTTTCCAGGATTCATGTACATCTCTAACTTTGCTCAAATATGGTTTAAGTAGAACTTCACCTGTGTCTGGTTTAGTATCACATGGGATGTTAAAACGCATTTTGATTTATTGGGATTTCGTGTCACATGACTGATTCCAAAGAGATGCAGATTGAGTTAGCAAGTTTTAGTGTTTTAATACCACACTTAGATGTGCCCCATCTATACAAAGTCAAGAAGGGAAAATTTTCCGAGCTTTTCTCTAAAAAAGAACAGGTCACTACTTGCTAGAAGATCAGCACACTCATCTCCTGCTGTTCAAGTGCAACTTGATTGGCAGGTGAATATTCAAGATAGACAATCAATTAAGTCCCACTTACTTAACCTGATTTGTCCCAATATTTAAAGCATATTTCAGCTTTCAACAAATTTTTAATAAATCGCTAGTCCAGTGTCAGGATTCGGGATCAGTGGATCCTCTGGAGCACCACGGGAGGTGGTACTAGCCGGGACATGGGACTGGAGTCTAAGTGGCACCTAGTCTTCACCAGAGCCCGCCACAAAGCGGGATGGTCTTGCTTCGGTGGGATACCACCAAGTCATTCCACAGGTGCAACTAGCCCGCGGTGGCAGCCAAGGTCGAGGTACCTTTGCAGGAGACAGTCTCGTGGTCAAGTTCAGGCACATCGTCAGGGCAAGTAGCAGAGATGCAAGGTCAAGTCCAATTCGGGGTCAGCAATGGGAGGTCCGGGCAGAAGGGAGATGGGAACACAGGAACGGACAGGAACACACAGGAGCACGGGAAAAGGAATGCAGGAACACAGGAACAGGAACACAGGAACTCAGGAGCAGGAACACAGAGGAACAGGAACGCAGGAACATGGGAACAGGAACACAGGAACGCAGGAACATGGGAACAGAAATGCAGGGACACAGGAACACAAGAACTCAAGAGCAGGAACACATAGGAAGGCAGAAATAATCAGGGATATTGCAGGGGTGCTTTCTCTATGGCATAGGCTCAAAGATCCGGCAGGGGACACAGGAAGGGGTTGGAATTTATCAGGGAAGGAAGCTGGCCAGGGACAGGTGAGTTTGCTGGCAGACAGGCTCTGGGGCAGTGTAAGTTACACAGGTGCGCATGTGACCCGGAATATGGGTCACAGGGGCACCGGTGGCCGTGACATCCAGTATGCGTATAAAACTTAAAATCTCCCTGTGCAACTTCTATGTATTTTGAAACCTTAGGGAGCTTCTGTCCCACTCCTGCCAGGAAGATGGAATTCAGTAAAGGAGACCAATCGAGGAGCCAAGAGTGAGTCATTTTTCTTTACTGTACTTTACTGAAGCAACAAAGGACTGAGATTATCTTGCAGCAGAAAGTGACCCATCCATTTATTTACTTCTTGTGTCCCATCCATTTAAGTACTACTTGTGTCATCATGTACAATGAGATACAACATTAAGTCAGTTTTCCCCTCTGCATATAATGGGGCATATTTACTTACCTTGTCCACTCGCGATCCAGCGGCGCGTTCTGTGTGGAGGATTTGGGTCTTCCGGCGATTCACTAAGGCAGTTCCTCCAACGTACACCAGGTGTCGCTGCTGCGCTGAAGTTCATCGGAAAGCACTGAATTACACCAAGCCAGGCCGAGTGCAGGTAAGCGCGTGTCCATCAACACTTTTTTCAAAAAATGCGGCGTTTTTTCCTAATCTGTCAGGTTTTCGTACAGCCACGCCCCCCAGATTTCCGTTGCGTGCATGCCGGCGCCGATGCGCCAAAATCCGATCGCGTGCGCCAAAGACCCAAGGAAATTCAGGGAAAATCGGCGCAAAATGGAAAAATTCGGGTAAATCGCCGTAAAAACGTGATTCGGGCCATTAGTAAATGACCCCCAATGTGTACAATGTATCCACCATCTTTACAAGGCAGGTACATACTTACTTCAAGGTAGATAAATTCTTACTACTAGTTGTGCCTTGTCACCAGCCTCATTATCTATCAGCATATGGAAAATGTACAGCCGAACTTGAACAACAAACCTGGATAAATCATTTTATTATATTTCGTAATCAGGTCAAATAATGTCAAATCATTTCTGCATTTAATAGGATGCTGCACTCTTGTATTATTATTACCTCTGATGCTTTTTGGTAACACTGTGAGTAATTATTGTCACCACTGAACATTTAATCCTCCAGGAAGCGGTGAATAACGTTCCCTGTGCGCTCTGATTTCCTTTATTTCATTAAGCGCTTATGATGGATCCTGTGGATTTAGATTGGCAGCTCGGTCCCCATGAGGAAAGCCATTCATGTTATTTACCGAGCAACAGATCTGCTGTGTATGTTCTCCGACAACTGCAGGAGACGTCTGAGCAAGGAGGAAAACGAGTGTATGGAGAGTGTCACACCAGGAGTCATCTCACTATTACTTCTTCTCCGTCATTTCTCTGTCTCTCTCGCTCCCTACCCCTATGACCTTCTGTCTTTATTTTCTTCCTTCTGTCTTTCTTTCCTTCTTTTCCTTCCTTCTTGCTTTCTTTCTTTCTTTCTCTTTCTGTCGCTACTTTTTTGTCCTACCTACCTACCTTCCTTCTTTGTTTTCCTTTCTTCTTTGTTTCTGTCTTTTGCTACTTTCTTTTCCTACCTTCTTTTCTTTGTGTTACTTCCTTCTTTCTATCTTTTCTTTCTTTCATTCTTTCTTTCTTTCGCTACTTTCTTGTCATACCTACTTTCCTTCCTTCTTTGTTTTCCTTCCTTTTCTGTTTCTGTCTTTTGCTACTTTCTTTTCTTACCTTCCGTCCCTTTTCTTTGTTTTACTTCCTTCTTTCTATGTTTTCTTACTTTCTCTTTCTTTTGCTACTTTCTTGTCCTACCTATCTTTCTTCCTTCTTTGTTTTCCTTTCTTCTTTGTTTCTGTCTTTTGCTACTTTCTTTTCCTACCTTATTTTCGTTGTTTTAATTCCTTCTTTCTTTCTTTCTTTCTTTCTTTCTTTCTTTCTTTCGCTACTTTCTTGTCATACCTACTTTCCTTCCTTCTTTGTTTTCCTTCCTTCTCTTTTTCTGTCTTTTGCTACTTTCTTTCCTTACCTTTCTTTTCCTACCTTCTGTCCCTTTTCTTTGTTTTACTTCCTTCTTTCTATGTTTTCTTACTTTCTCTTTTTTCTGCTACTTTCTTGTCCTACCTACCTATCTTTCTTCCTTCTTTCTTTTTCATTCTTTTATTCCCTTTCTTACTTCTTTCTTTCTTTTCCTTCCATCTTTCATTTCCTTCTTTCCTTTTTGTCCTTTTTTTGTATTAGTGCTTGTTGTAGTACAAAATCTGTACCATCCATGGCTCATTTCTGTAAGAAATATCTTAGCAGCACCAACAGTACAACACGCTCTTTCTGCTTACAGTGCGTCTGCTAAACTGAGATCTTTGGCAATGTTTGGCATATATATGGTCTGCAGGCTTAACAGAAGCTGCTGAGGGTTGTGGCAGAGGAGGCAAAAAAATGAAAAATTTACTTGCTGCATCTCCTTGTTCCCACATCACTATGGTACTTCCCGTCTTTGGCTGTGCCTGGCTAGGCAGACGTCAAAGAAGTGGTCTCCTCAGACCACAGGATGTCAATGAACCTTCTTACTCATCGCAGTGATGTCCAATTACACATTGGCCAAAGCGGGTCTTGTGACCTCCCAAATCTTCTGGTCAATAGCTGGAAGTTCCAGAACAATGAGGGAATCAGAAGCAGTGTGAGTACAATTTCTGTTTTTATTTCCACCTTTGCCCCATTCGCCACCAGGTTCTCCAGTTAATTTTTAATTTTTAGTCTTCTCATCTGGGAAGAAAATTTATAGAACTTCTAAGGCTCTTAGACCTTGCCCCAGCAGTTTTTGGGCACAAACGTAATGTTTTACACACAAAGCAAAGTAAGCAGAGCCTTTATCAGAACATGCAGAGTGATTCCAGACCTATTCATTGGGAGACAGCGCCAAAACTTTCCCAGACGTCTTCATTTTCATGTGCAAAGAGCTTCATTATATTTACCGTCACGGCAAAGACTATATGAAAGCAACTCACCTACTAACATGAATATAACGAATACAAATTCTACCATTTACAATATTGCTAAGCAATTATATTAGGCATAGAACATCAAAAGTTGTCACTACATAAAAGGCCGGAGAAACCTTGTGCAACAAAACAATACATACATTTCCCGAAGACTTCCACAGCAAGAAGGTTGCTGTCTACAAAGCGAGTCTAAATGGACTAAAAGATCTATCTCTGTATTTCTACATCTTTCTTCTCTTAATTAATGTTGAGCTCTAATTTATCCACGGCTTCATGAAAGTCAACAATATATAGAGAAGGTGAATACGAAGAAAACAATTCAAAGTGAGATGGAGCAGTTACCTAGGAAACCACTTCTGAAAGAGCTTAGTAATTGAAGCGATTGCTTTCCCTAGTTATGTCTACATTATTTCGCTTTCAGAAATATAAAAAAGGTTAAAAAAAAGGAACAAAAAAAGGCTGATGAAACATTTTACGATTAGAATTTATTCCATGTTATCTAACACTTCAGGTTACAACTTTGGATAAACAAGGGGGATAATTATTCGCTATTGTGTGATGTGAATGTAAAGTATAAATTGAAAATAGAATTTCTTCTAGAACTGCGTCTTATAGATAAAAAGAATATTTTGATCCTTTTGTTTGGTTGTTCTTTGGTCACCTGCAGAGAAGATGTTTATTATATGGGGGAAGATTTAGACTTTTCCTTTAAGGAGTTGTTGAAGGGTTTTAAATAGAGATGAGCGAACACTAAAATGCTCGGGTACTCGTTATTCGAGACGAACTTTTCCCGATGCTCGAGTGCTCGTCTCGAATAACGAACCCCATTGAAGTCAATGGGAGACTCGAGCATTTTTCAAGGGGACCAAGGCTCTGCACAGGGAAGCTTGGCCAAACACCTGGGAACCTCAGAAAAGGATGGAAACACCACGGAAATGGACAGGAAACAGCAGGGGCAGCATGCATGGATGCCTCTGAGGCTGCTTAAACGCACCATTATGCCAAAATTATGGGCAACAGCATGGCCATGAAAGAGTGACAGAATGAAGCTAGATAGCATCTAAAACATCCAATAATTGACCCTGACACTATAGGGGACGGCATGCAGAGGCAGCGGCAGCAGGCTAGAGAGTGTCATGGCGACATACCCTAAATGGACTCAGGCTTAAAACCAATGGGTGGCAGAGAGGAACCAAAGGAGGTGAGCAAGAAGCGCTCAAATAATATCGGTACATGATAAAAGTTTGCCAGTATATTTTGTGGATTACACAGCAGGGTGGCGACAAAGTTAACATGGAAGCCATGAAAACAACCCAAAATTCTGCCTGACACAGCTCGTTTGATAAGGGGACCATGTATGGAGGCAGTGAACTAGTAGTAGATTAAAGGTGCTGCAGTTAAAACTATGTTAGTTGGATCTTGGCATGGAGCTGGCGCTCCGCTGCCAGCCGAGCTTTCGCCAATCCAAGCCCCTGTCTCTAGGCTACTCCCCAAACAGCACTTCTAAGAACCTTTTGTATAAGATCAAGTGTAGTAGCGTTCTTATAAGTTTAGGATATGGCGGGTGAGGGGAATGTAAACAGATGCGCAAGAAGCGCTGAAATAATATCGGTAAATGATAAAAGTTTGCAAGTATATTTTGTGGATTACACAGCAGGGTGGCGACAAAGTTAACAAGTTTGATGTGGAATGCCCTGTAATAGCTCTTGGGCGGTGTGCCTTTTATCGCCTAGGCTCAGCAGTTTGAGCACCGCCTGCTGTCGCTTAGCGACGTCACTGCTGCTGTGCCTAGAGCTACCGACTGATGGCGCCATGCCCACGGATGGTAAGTCGGAGGAGGAGGAGGTGGAGGAGGGTTGGGAGGAGGTATAGTAGGCCTTTGAGACCTGGACCGAGGTAGGCCCCGCAATTCTCTGCGTTGGCAGTATATGACCAGCCCCAGGGTCAGACTCGGTCCCAGCCTGCACCAAGTTAAGTGTAGTAGCGTTCTTATAAGTTTGGGATATGGCGGGTGAGGGGAATGTAAACAGATGCGCAAGAAGCGCATGATGCGCATGGAGCTGGCGCTCCGCTGCCAGGCGAGCTTTCGCCAATCCAAGCCCCTGTCTCTAGGCTACTCCCCAAACAGAACTTTTGTATAAGATCAAGTGTAGTATCGTTCTTATAAGTTTAGGATATGCCGGGTGAGGGGAATGTAAACAGATGCGCAAGAAGCGCTGAAATAATATTGGTAAATGATAAAAGTTTGCCAGTATATTTTGTGGATAATACAGCAGGGTGGCGACAAAGTTAACAAGTTTGATGTGGAATCCATGAAAACAACCCAAATTTCTGCCTGACACACCTCGTTTGATAAAGGGACGATGTATGGAGGCAGCTATATGGATGACTTTTGGAGGTAGCAATGGAGACAACGTGTGGAGGCTGCTATGGAGACAATTTAATTTGGATAGTGCCTGTATGTGGCAGTCCCAAAAATTTTTCAAACCAGAGGAGCAGGTAGGTGGCCCTCCAGTAAAATGGAATAGATTGAGTGCCTGTATGTGGCAGTCCAAAAAAATTTTCAAACCAGAGGAGCAGGTAGGTGGCCCTCCAGAAAAATTGAATAGATTGAGTGCCTGTATGTGGCACTCCCAAAAATTGTTTAAAACAGAGGACCGGGTAGGTGGCCCTCCAGAAAAATTAAATGCATAAAGTACTATAGCTAGAGCCAGTGGGCCCTGTCAAAAAATAGCCAGTTTCCTCTGCTTTACTGTACAAAGAGGAGGAGAAGGAGGAAAATGAGGAGGAGGAGGAGTGGATCAATTATTCAGGTTGAGCTTCCTTCACCTGGTGGAGATTGGAAATTATGAGAAATCCAGGCTTTATTCATCTTAATAAGCGTCAGCCTGTCAGCGCTGTCAGTCGACAGGCGTGTACGCTTATCGGTGATGATGCCACCAGCTGCACTGAAAACCCGCTCGGACAAGACGCTAGCGGCAGGGCAGGCAAGAACCTCCAAGGCGTACAGCGCCAGTTCGTGCCACATGTCCAGCTTTGAAACCCAGTAGTTGTAGGGAGCTTTGTGATCATTTAGGACGATGGTATGGTCAGCTACGTACTCCCTCACCATCTTTCTGTAAAGATCAGCCCTACTCTGCCGAGACTGGGGACAGGTGACAGTGTCTTGCTGGGGTGACATAAAGCTGGCAAAAGCCTTGTAAAGCGTACCCTTGCCAGTGCTGGACAAGCTGCCTGCTCGCCTACTCTCCCTCGCTACTTGTCCCGCAGAACTACGCACTCTGCCGCTAGCGCTGTCAGAAGGGAAATACTGTTTCAGCTTGTGCACCAGGGCCTGCTGGTATTCATGCATTCTCACACTCCTTTCCTCTGCAGGGATGAGAGTGGAAAGATTTTGCTTGTACCGTGGGTCCAGGAGAGTGAACACCCAGTAATCGGTGCTGGAATAAATTCTTTGAACGCGAGGGTCACGGGATAGGCAGCCTAGCATGAAATCTGCCATATGCGCCAGAGTACCAACGCGTAAGAATTCACTCCCCTCAGTGGCCTGACTGTCCATTTCCTCCTCCTCCAACTCCTCCAACTCCTCTTCTTCTGCCCATACACGCTGAACAGTGAAGGACTCAACAATGGTCCCCTCTTGTGTCTCGCCAACATTCTCCTCCTCTTCCTCCTCATCCTCCTCCACCTCCACCTCCTCCGATATGCGCTGAGAAACAGACCTGAGGGTGCTTTGGCTATCAACAAGGGAATCTTCTTCCCCCGTCTCTTGTGACGAGCGCAAAGCTTCCGACTTCATGCTGATCAGAGAGTTTTTCAACAGGCCAAGCAGCGGGATGGTGAGGCTGATGATGGCGGCATCGCCACTGACCATCTGTGTTGACTCCTCAAAGTTACTCAGCACCTGACAGATATCAGACATCCACGTCCACTCCTCATTGTAGACTTGAGGAAGCTGACTGACCTGACTACCAGTTCTGGTGGAAGTTGACATCTGGCAGTCTACAATCGCTCGGCGCTGCTGTTAAACTCTGGATAACATGGTCAGTGTTGAATTCCACCTCGTGGGCACGTCGCACAACAGTCGGTGAGCGGGCAGTTGGAGGCGGCGCTGCGCTGCCCTGAGAGTGGCAGCATCTGTGCTGGACTTCCTGAAATGCGCACAGATGCGGCGCACCTTCGTGAGCAAATCAGACAGATTGGGGTATGTCTTGAGGAAACGCTGAACTATCAGATTTAACACATGGGCCAGGCATGGCACATGTGTCAGTCTGCCGAGTTGCAGAGCCGCCACCAGGTTACGGCCGTTGTCACACACAACCATGCCTGGCTTCAGGTTCAGCGGTGCCAGCCACAGATCAGTCTGCGCCGTGATGCCCTGTAATAGCTCTTGGGCGGTGTGCCTTTTATCGCCTAGGCTCAGCAGTTTGAGCACCGCCTGCTGTCGCTTAGCGACGGCACTGCTGCTGTGCCTAGAGCTACCGACTGATGGCGCCGTGCCCACGGATGGTAGTTCGGAGGAGGAGGTGGAGGAGGGGTGGGAGGAGGAGGAGGCATAGTAGGCCTGAAACACCTGGACCGAGGTAGGCCCCGCAATCCTCGGCGTCGGCAGTATATGACCAGCCGCAGGGTCAGACTCGCTCCCAGCCTCCACCAAGTTAACCCAATGTGCCGTCAGCGATATATAGTGGCCCTGCCCGGCAGCACTCGTCCACGTGTCCGTGGTCAGGTGGACCTTGTCAGAAACGGCGTTGGTCAGGGCACGGATGATGTTGTCTGACACGTGCTGGTGCAGGGCTGGGACGGCACATCGGGAAAAGTGGTGGCGGCTGGGGACCGAATACCGAGGGGCGACCGCCGCCATGAGGTTGCGAAAGGCCTCGGTCTCTACTAGCCTATAGGGCAGCATCTCCAGGCTAAGCAATCTGGAGATGTGCACATTAAGGGCTTGGGCGTGCGGGTGGGTTGCACTATATTTGCGTTTCCGCTCCAGCGTCTGGGGTATGGAGAGCTGAACGCTGGTGGATGCTGTGGAGGATCGTGGAGGCGACGATGGGGTTTTTGTGGCAGGGTCCTGGGCAGGGGGCTGACTATCAGCTGACACAGGGGAAGGAGCAGTGGTGTGCACGGCCGGAGGTGAACGGGCTTGTTGCCACTGAGTGGGGTGTTTAGCATTCATATGCCTGCGCATACTGGTGGTAGTTAAGCTAGTAGTGGTGGAACCCCTGCTGAGCCTGGTTTGGCAAATGTTGCACACCACAGTCCGTCGGTCATCCGGTGTTTCCTTAAAGAACCTCCAGACTTCTGAAGATCTAGCCCTCGCCGCAAGAGCCCTCGCCACGGGAGCTTCACTAGTTGACACATTTGGCGCTGATGCACCAGCTCTGGCCCTGCCTCTCCGTCTGGCCCCACCACTGCCTCTTCCAACCTGTTCTGGTCGAGGACTCTCCTCCGTCTCAGAAGCACTGTGTTCACCCGGCCTCTCAACCCAGCTTGGGTCTGTCACCTCATCATCCTCCGATCCCTCAGTCTACTCCCCCCTCGGACTTCCTGCCCTGACAACAACTTCCCCACTGTCTGACAACCGTGTCTCCTCATCGTCGGACACCTCTTTACACACTTCCACTACGTCAAGAAGGTCATCATCACCCACAGACTGTGACTGGTGGAAAACCTGGGCATCGGAAAATTGCTCAGCAGCAACCGGACAAGTGGTTTGTGACTGTGGGAAGGGTCCAGAAAACAGTTCCTCAGAGTATGCCGGTTCAAATGCCAAATTTTCCTGGGAGGGGGCAGACTGGGGGGGAGGAGGCTGAGGTGCAGGAGCTGGAGGAGTGGCGATTTCGGTGACATGGGTGGACTGCGTGGAAGACTGACTGGTGGACAAATTGCTTGAAGCATTGTCAGCAATCCACGACATCACCTGTTCGCACTGTTCTGGCCTCAACAGTGCTCTACCACGAGTCCCAGTAACTTCAGACATGAACCTAGGGAGTGTAGCTCTGCTGCGTTCCCCTGCTCCCTCATAAGCAGGTGGTGTCTCACCCCGCCCAGGACCACGGCCTCTGACCCCTGCAGTAGTTGGACGCCCACGTCCCCGCCCTCGTCCTCTACCCCTAGCCCTCGGGTTAAACATTTTTAAAATGAGAGTTATAACTTTAATTTTTTTTTTACTTTTTTTTGTGTTTTTTGTTTTTTTTTGTGTTTTTTGTTTTTTTTTGTTTTTTTTGTTTTTTTTTTGTGTTTTTGAGTTTTTAAAACCAAACGATGCTATCCTATTGCTATGGCTATTTTCTAGCCAAGTATGAAAGCACACTACTATGCCAGATGAGATGACACTGAGTTATTAAACAAAATAAACGTAAAATAAAAAAGGACAAATGGCAGACTGTGCCTAATTGAAATCCAACCCCTACTAAATTTTCCCACTTCGGTCTTTGCTATGGATATGTGCGTCACTAAGCGCAAAACACAGCGGTCGCAAGTCTCACTACAAATTGCTTAGAATTGGCTAGTACATGCACTGCAGCAAGTACAGCCACCAGCAGATCAACCAGAAATCAAATATATAACGCTACTGTAGGCGTAAGCCGTTTGGATTCTCCTATGGCTATTTTCTAGCCAAGTATGAAAGCACACTACTATGCCAGATGAGATGACGCTGAGTTATTAAACAAAATAAACGTAAAATAAAAAAGGACAAATGGCAGACTGTGCCTAATTGAAATCCAACCCCTACTAAATTTTCCCACTTCGGTCTTTGCAATGGATATGTGCGTCACTAAGCGCAAAACACAGCGGTCGCAAGTCTCACTACAAATTGCTCACAATTGGCTAGTAGATGCACTGCAGCAAGTACAGCCACCAGCAGATCAACCAGAAATCAAATATATAACGCTACTGTAGGCGTAAGCCGTTTGGATTCTCCTATGGCTATTTTCTAGCCAAGTATGAAAGCACACTACTATGCCAGATGAGATGACGCTGAGTTATTAAACAAAATAAACGTAAAATAAAAAAGGACAAATGGCAGACTGTGCCTAATTGAAATCCAACCCCTACTAAATTTTCCCACTTCAGTCTTTGCAATGGATATGTGCGTCACTAAGCGCAAAACACAGCGGTCGCAAGTCTCACTACAAATTGCTCACAATTGGCTAGTAGATGCACTGCAGCAAGTACAGCCACCAGCAGATCAACCAGAAATCAAATATATAACGCTACTGTAGGCGTAAGCCGTTTGGATTCTCCTATGGCTATTTTCTAGCCAAGTATGAAAGCACACTACTATGCCAGATGAGATGACGCTGAGTTATTAAACAAAATAAACGTAAAATAAAAAAGGACAAATGGCAGACTGTGCCTAATTGAAATCCAACCCCTACTAAATTTTCCCACTTCGGTCTTTGCAATGGATATGTGCGTCACTAAGCGCAAAACACAGCGGTCGCAAGTCTCACTACAAATTGCTCAGAATTGGCTAGTAGATGCACTGCAGCAAGTACAGCCACCAGCAGATCAACCAGAAATCAAATATATAACGCTACTGTAGGCGTAAGTAAGCCGTTTGGATTCTCCTATGGCTATTTTCTAGCCAAGTATGAAAGCACACTACTATGCCAGATGAGATGACACTGAGTTATTAAACAAAATAAACGTAAAATAAAAAAGGAAAAATGGCAGACTGTGCCTAATTGAAATCCAACCCCTACTAAATTTTCCCACTTTGGTGTTTGAGGTGGATATGTGTGCCACTAAGAGCTAAACACAACGGTAGCAAGTCCCCCTGCTAATTCCTCACAAAATGGTACTAGATGCAAATAAAAAAAAAAAAAGTAGAACGTTATTGTAGCCCTAAGAAGGGCTGTTGGGTTCTTGGAGAATCACTCCTGCCTAACAGTAAGCTAATAGAACACCCTAACGCTTTCCCTGACCAGCAGCAGCTCTCTCCCTAGCGGCATCCAGACACAGAATGATCCGAGCAGCGCGGGCAGCGGCTAGTCTATCCCAGGGTCACCTGATCTGGCCAGCCAACCACTGCTATCGACGTGTAAGGGTACCACGTCATGCTGGGTGGAGTGCAGAGTCTCCTGGCTTGTGATTGGCTCTGTTTCTGGCCGCCAAAAAGCAAAACGGCGGGAGCTGCCATTTTCTCGAGCGGGCGAAGTATTCGTCCGAGCAACGAGCAGTTTCGAGTACGCTAATGCTCGACCGAGCATCAAGCTCGGACGAGCATGTTCGCTCATCTCTACTTCCAATGCACCCGAAACTGCAGATCGAAACCAGACAGAAGAGACGAATCTTCCATTCCCCAAGAAGTTTTATTCCATAGTACCATTTGTAGGAAGTGATTCCAGATGTGTAGGGGCTATAATATGCATACAGCCTAGGGGCCATGGCTTAATCTTGATGCCAACAAGGAATATTTTGGTGAGATATAAGCTGAATAGTCTGTTTGAGTCATAGTTGGTAAAAAGATGTTCTGAGACAGAGATCCAAAATGTAATGGAGCAGTACTGAACAGTGATGGCAGAGTGTTTTCACAAAAATTCATTGATGTGGCACCACAAAGTGTCCTGAATCCTATTGAAATAGCATGAGCTGTGTGGATCTTCTAGCTAGGTCAATGTGGGTTGTGTGATATTTCTTCACTAGATAAAAAGAGCAAGTGACGAAAGGAGAGAAGAAACAATTGCTTCTTTGTTTCACTTTAACTGTCCTGTTATTCTGGTTCTGAGAGTCCAGTGGGATGTTGGAGAGAGAAGTTAACTCTTGGAGGGTAGCCTAAGTGTTTGGTTAGCATCTCTCCTCTTCCTGTGTTCAGATACAGAAACAGTTGGAATCCAATTTGTTGCACATCAAGATAATTTATAAAGTGGCATTTGTGAAGATAACACAAAGGGGGTCATTTACTAAGAGCCTGATTCGCGTTTCCCCGATGTATTACCCAAATGTTTCCGATTTGCGCAGATTTTTCCTGAATTGCCCCTGGTTTTTGGCGCACGCGATCGGATTGTGGCGCATCAGCGCCGGCATGCACGCGACGGATTCGGAAAAAACGCCACATTTTTTTAAAAAAAAAGTGTTACGGGACACGTGCTTACCTTCACCGAGCAATGGATCGTGAACTCGGCCCTCGGCGGACTGCAGCACAGCAGCGACACCTGGTGGACGTCGGAGGAACTGCCTTAGTGGATCGCCGGAAGACCCGAATCCACTGCAGAGAACGCGCCGCTGGATCGCGAATGGACCGGGTAAGTAAATCTGCCCCAAAGTGTTCTTAAGTCTATTAAAGAATGAGTTGTACCCCTTGTTAATGAAGACTAGGGTTAGGACTGTGATGACCATTCTCTGGTGTAGAAATTTGTTCCAATTGTGCAAAGGTTGGTAAAATGTGGATCTGCACACTCATGATTGAGGCTGCTTAGGTGTAAAGGGTGGTTCGAACATGAAGTGGTTCTTAAGAGGTGGTACCCCTTGTTGACAGACTAGGACCAAGAAAGTCTTGACAATTCAGTTTCATATGACTTTACTCCTGTTGTGCAGAGGTGGGTGAAATGTAGATCTGCACTTTCGTGATTAAGGGCGATTTGGAGTAAAAAGTAATGGGGACATGGTGTGGACCTTAAAGAGGTGGTATACCTTGTTAATTAAGACTTTGTTGGCAATTACGGTTTACGATCTTCACAATTGTGACTGAAAGTGGTCGGAAGTGATAGGGGGGAATTGAAGGTACAGGGAAGTTCTTTAGAATATAGTAAATACTTTCTAGACATGTCAATGTGAGACAGAAGACACCAGAGACACACAGAATCCCTTAAGTACTGCAAAATTCCCTGGGGATAATTTATCATTAGACCGGCTTCTAGCAACAGTTTTTGGGGGTTATTTATCATATGCTGGCTCTCATGCACCGACGCATGATAACCTGCCCCCCCTCTGGTGCAGCCGGATACATCAAGAGGCTTGGGCCACGTAATGCATCCGGGTGGTGGCTGTGGAACATTTTGTTTATATGCCAGGTCCTGCCTTTCATGTGTAAAAAGTCTCAGGCTGCAGGAACACCTGTGCCGGATACCTCCCCTTCTGCCTGTGTCCCTTTCATTCCCTTCCATGTTACCTCGGCTTGGAACTGGCATGAAGGAGAAAATAATCGCAAATGCTCGTGATACGCTAGCATTTGAAATTATTTCAGGGCTTCTATGCCACTGTTCTGCCACAAGAGCCCTGGTAGCCCCTCTATGTCTGTCTTTGGAGTCCCTCTGCTGCCAGATTCTTTGAAGGGGCTTTTGGCCCTTGATTAATCTTTTGGCAGTGGGCGGGTGATGTATCATTGTTTTTTGTGACATTATTTTGGCACACAAATGCAAAGTCTTTACACCCAACCCCCTCGACTCAACAAATATGATACATTTGTTGTCCTGCCCAGTAATAATATAATTGGATGATCAGTATAATCACATTCTGCATTTTAATGGAACCAAACGCTTCACTCTTTCCATCCTCAGAAATTATGTAACAGATTTACAATAACCTCGTCACAATGTAACATCTGTACCTTCGTCTTCATCAACAATCCACAGAAAAAGCTTTTTACGGCTGACAACACAACGGGCTTAAAAGTCCACTTGATGGCAAACTTGTCATAATATGGAGCCATTGAAAGCTCCAGTAATGCGCCCTTGATTTCGTTTATGTTGAAACAGATAATTTACTTCTTGGGAAACAGAAAAAAATCTATTCTCTGCTAAAAAAAGAGGAAAAGACAAATTGCCTTCTCAGTTCTGAACTTAATACTGAACAATCCCATTAAATCACATGCATTATTCACTTAATCAGATATAGCAACTATTAATTAAGGCATTACACAGATAGCATTTATAGCCGTGTCTTGAATCAGATAGATTAGCTATTACATCATGTCACTTCTGACTCAAATATATTCCATGTAAGAGAAATACATCATGACCTACTGTACTCCACTAAGATCTACAGCCTGGCATTAAAAATTTACTTCCAGCCAAACAGTTTATTCTAAATTGAACATGTCAACTATTGAACCTGTTTTTGAAAGTTCCAAAGACAAAAATACATAAATCACGACGGCAACATTCGATAAATAGAGATTTCTCCGCAGTCCGTCGCTGCCTTCATTTAATGATCCATCCAGACAGTAGAAAAGTTTAAGTAAATTAGTAATGGGCGATGATAGCTCGAGTCTAATGACTTTATTGTCCATCACGCTGTGATCGGGGCTGGCGCCAGGGAGACCTGAACGTATTAAAGGTGAAATTTGTTATTACACATTAGCCTATTCGTTCACTATGAACCATATATTATAGTCTCAATACCACTCAACAGAGGCTTTCTATCCCCAGGGTTGAAGTTTCAATACAAATCCAAACCATCAATCATTGGTGCGCTTGGATCAACCAGCTCCCGAGGCACTTGGCCTGCTACGGAGCCCATGCCCTTGACATGGTCCAACTTCACATAGAAATGACTCAAAACTAATGTGTGCAGCCCATTGAAACGAACCGTATGATGGTCCGATCCCACAGGCTGCAGTGAACGGGCGTCCCAGTATTATATCGAAATATAATGCAAGTACGTCCCATCTGCAGGACGAAGAACTGTACCAGTATTGCAATAGCTCGTGTTTATAATTCTTTTTAACTCCCTTATTTATATGAACATTCTAGAGAAAAGGGTGATTTTTAATTCTCTATTTTTTTAGCCTTTTTAAAATTTTATTTACCAACTTATGTTTATTTTGAATATTCAGCGTTTCATTATAATGTTGCTTTTGCAGGACTGTAAGGGAAACTGATCGGGGCTGCAGCTAGGTCACATAGGTTCAACAGGGGTCAGAATAGACATGAGATAATGGGGCAGATTTACTTACTCGGTCCCGTCACTATCCCGCAGTGCGTGTGGCAAAATCCCGGGGCAATTCGGCACAAAACGGAAATATTCCGGAAACCCAACAAAAGTGCGGAGTTCTGACCCTTAGTTAATGAGCCCCAATGTCTAGTGATAAGCGGACCGGAACTGCAATGTTCATGTTTGTACTACACATTGCGGGTTTGGGTCTGTTCAGTTAACCCTCCTCTCATAACACCAGCACCGAACAGGGGTGTTATACTGTACATGTCATGGGCAAATTCATTTTGGCAGCGATCTTGTTGCTCCCTGTGACATCATTGGGATCAACAATCACAGCCAATATGGCTCTGCTCACAGCATTTAAAGGACAATATCATATCATTTATGCCAACACCAATTGTGGATGTTAAGGGTGGGGGAGCAGATTCATTTAAGTAGGAGTTCGATCACGGGTGTTCAGGTTTAGGTCTGGGTCCACGAAATTGCCAGACCCAAATACTGATGGGTCCGCTCATCACTAGTAACTGTCAAGTGTATAATACTGCAGACACCTGCTATCTACATAGAGGGCTCACCTCATGGTCCCTATGTATAAAACCTAATCCACACCAGGATTCGTCATGCCATGTCATGGTGCTTTACGAGATTAACAATAGGTAACAAGTTAGCTGAAGTTGCATTGTAGTGTCACATGTCCAAATGACTCAGATATGATTGGCAGCTCTGTGATCAGAGGGAGAAATTGGCACTTTCTGCAATGGAAAACCCCCAACATAGTTCTAAAACCAATGCAAATCTAACGAAATTAAAGCGACTCAAGACTTTTCCGTGGGAAAGCGGCTTTGTTATGCTTCAGAATGTAGGGTGAAATGAAAGAACCTGAAGAAGACCCCCCAACACATAGATAGAACATCTACACTTCGGGAGGGAATTTGTCCCATGCTGGCCACCAAACAGGACCCACCAATATGTCACACATACTAATAACATATATTCTCAATTTCTATTTATTCCAACATAAAAACCTACTTAAAAAATTGTAAAAAGAATGAACCCAATAATGTCTGCAAAGTATAAAGATACAGCAAAAATAATCCCGGACACCATTCATGCCCAGCAAAAAGAGTCTTTGTAAGTAACTGTACTCGCAAAGGCATTTTTGAAAAAAAAAATTCCATTTTTTTTTGTGCCACTGTATCGTCTGCATTCAAAGTAATTGCTATCTCCTCTAAAATGAATGTATTTTATTGTTATACATGTTTACTGAAGTTTCCAGCTCTGCCTCAGCAGGGAACACACTTTAGTTCATAACTGCCTTTAGGGTAAAGAAAAAGATATTTTCAGTAGAAAAGATTGGATCTTTCTTTTCTTTTTTTTTCAAGTCTTAAAGGATCATCTTGTAATATACTGATAGCTTTAGGAGTAAAAAAAATACTCCCTGCTAATTCCTTTTATCGCCATCGTGTTTTTTCCAGCAAAATATCATGTGCAGCATTTTAAATCTACATCTGTTAATACGGGCCCCTAGAGTGAGCGAAATCTCTGAATGGAAAAGGTCTGCGCTAAAAAAAAAAAAACAAAAACGGAGGAGTTTTTGTGAGTTTTCCTCTGAAGCTCTGGGCTATAGAAAGCTATAGGAGGGGTAGGAACAGCATTCTTTTCTGATTAATTTTTCTAAAAATATTTTAATTAGCAAAGTTTTGATCTCCTTCCCCAATTATCTCACGTCTTTGTGGTGATGAATAAGCTCCGTAGGATGTATATTTTTCATTCAGCTTAAAAAGGATAAGACAAAGTTGTTTTAACCTCCCTGTTTAAGAGGATGGTGCTGGAAGAAGAAAAGACGGAATTATCTATTAAAGGACATCTACCACCAGTTGACTGGTGGTAGAGTGTCCTAATTAGACTGCCCAAGGGAAGGGGGGACCATTTTTTAAGATGTTTTCCATCATCTTAATTTACGAAATATTAACTCTGTGAAACAGCCGGATACACTCAGGCCGACAGCACACAAGCGCCTCTCGACTTCCCCGGCTTTATCCAAGCGCCCGCTGCAAGCCTCCTCCTGCTCCTGGAGGCAGGGAATTACGATCTGGTCAGTGACGTCAGAGCCAGGGCGTGGAGAGTGAGGCATGTTCTCTCTTCTAGTTCCCGGGGCGGAAGCAGGAGGCTATCTCTGAGGCATGCATAAATTAAAAGCCTGACAAGCCGAGAGGTGCTCAGACCTCGGCAGCCTTAGCGCCTCCGGCACTTTTATAAAGTTCATATTTAATTAATAAAGATGCCGGGAAACATATTAAAAACCAGTTTATTGGTAAAGGGAACCTGTCAGCAGAGATTGACTTAATAAACCACTACCAGTATGTTGTCAAGCAGCCGAACACTTTCCAGATCACTTTCATGACCCAGTGTGGTGGCATCATTCAGAAAATCTACTTTGAAGTGAGGTATTAATTGGTTGTATAAAGTCAAAGAGGCGGAGATTTTTACACTGTCAAGCTCTCTCCTCCTCAGAAAGCTGCCTTCACCGTAATTGAAGGTCCTGCATCCAGAGAGATCACTAACTCCTGAAGTCCAATGCATGACCTCATTCACAGAGGAGGAAGCGTTCAGAGCTCCCCACCTTGACTTCAGTGTTAAACTCTCCGCCTCATTGACTGTATACAACCAATTTACAACTTATTACAGGATGATGCCACCAGACAGGACCATGAAAGAAACAAAAACTAGAAGGTGTTTCACTGCTTGACAATATTCTGGTAGTGGTTTATTAGGCGACGACAGGTTCCCTTTAAATACTATTTAAGTAAACTCTTTATCTAGTAAATTTTTCCTGTTGTTGAGTTATAGTTTATATTAGTGCAGAGCTAAAATCACCCATCACACCCTGCTTGTTCAGTGTGATATTGGGCTGGAAGAGCATTACTGCCCTGACACTGAGTCTACAGATATGTCCTTCCTTACCTTTACTCTTGGCTCTACATATGCTGGGTGTAAGGTGCCCATGACCAACTAAATGAGATATATAATAGGTAACTATGCAGAAGATAAAAACATGTAAGATAGAGTATACAAAGCAGATAGATAATCTAAAGCGGCACCATCTTATACAAACTGTTTTGAGATGCAAGTCACAGAAATCCATTGGGGATCCCTACATTTAAAAAATTAAATTAAGGAGGAACCCCCGGTCAAAAAAGATAATGGGGCACATTTACTTACCCGGTCCCTGTGCGATCCCTGATCTGGACTGTCCGACGAGGATGAACTCTCCCGCGATTCATGAAGATCGTGCGCCCGATATCCTGCATGTGTTGCTTCCCCGATCAGGTCTGCCGGAGTTCACCTTCTTCTTCCTGGTGTATGTAAGTGCATGCCTTACGACACAATTTTTAACTGAAATCCCATGGTTTGTCCGAATCCGTCGGATCGTCCGACAGCCCACCCCCCGATTGTGCAATTGCTCCAATATCTGATCGGGTGCACCAAAAACCCCTTTTAAATTCCTGTCCCAGAGGTGCAAAACGGAAATCGTCGGGATGTCCAACGAAAGTGCAGTCCGTGGGGCCCTTAGTAAATGAACCTCAATGTTTCGGCTTCTGTGTGAAGCCATTTTTAAGCATACAGCAGATAAATATGAAACAAATAGTTGTTAGATATACAGTAGAGAGATAAATGAAAGAGATAAAAAGAAACAAACAAAGTAAGAAAGAAAAAGATGTAGATACTGTAGATATGAGATATGGATATGAAATTGATAGTAGATGTGCTTTAAAAATTTGAGATGGACAAATAAAATCTGTCTCTATATCTAAAGTTGAAAAAAGTGTAAGCAGAACTCCAAAAATCCAAAATTCCATAGGGTGAAGTTTATTGAAACAGTGGCGACATTTCGATATGAACCACCTTCATCAAGCAATTTTACAAGTGAACCCATTTGGGTTTATATAGGAAATACAAGGTACAACAGTGAATACAAGTGGGCGTGTCTTAAAGTGCAAGGTGCATAATTTACATAGAAATATATTTATGCATATAAAATTGATACATATATAAAAAAAATGATACATTTCTACACACAGTAGTCATCCCATACATATCAGTGCAAAATATATACATACTGGTTAATATTGTATCCCTAAAGTGTGTATAGTAATGTATCAGGTGTGAATAGGTGTTTAAAAAACCTCTATTGGGTCAGGGTGTGTCTCCCTCTGTTTTACATCCCACTCCAGTGGATCACACGGATTGGCATGTCTGCAGTCCCAAAACGCCTGCGCCAAAGATTTGCGCATGCGCACTGCGACCCAGAGATACTCGGCACCATGTTTGTAAAGGGCAAAGGGCCTCTTTAGTGGGTTGGGCTTATTCTTACACATCCTTATAGAATACTACAGGTATTTTCATATGTGGCAAAACAGTGGGCCCATAATTGTCTATGCTTTGCCCACAGTACCATACTTACCTGTGTAAGGTGCCCATTTTAATAAGTTTCCATTTGCCAATTTGCGTATGCACACTATTTTCTTTTCTCCAACATGAGCCCATGTTTAAAATGGCCACTGGATACTCCTTTCACCACACTGCACATTTAGACCAGCCACTGTGTTTTTACATGGTTTAGACCTTCAATTGGTCTATCTTCCTCCACGTTTTTACATGGTTTGGACCTATGTATTGGTCTATCTTCCTCGATGTTTTTACATGATTTGGACTTGCTTATTGGTCTATCTTCCTCCATGTTTTTACATGTTTTGGACCTGTGTATTGGTCTATCTGCCTCAATATTTATACATGGTTTGGACTTGCGTATTGTTCTATCTTCCCGGCCTGTGTTTTTACATGGTTTGGACCTTCCTACTGGTCTATCTTGCTTCGTGTTTTTACATGATTTGGACCTGCATACTGTTGTATCTTCTGGGCCTGTGTTTTTACATAGTTTGGACCCCCTGTTTTGGTCTATCTTCCTCCGTGTTTTTCTATGGTTTGGACCTGCATATTGGTCTACCTACCTCCATGTTTCTCTATGGTTTGGACCTGCGTATTGGTCTATCTTCCACCCTTTGTTTTTACATGTTTTGGACCTGCATACTGGTCTGTCTTACAGATCTGCGTTTCTGTTCTCATAGAAACATAGTGCAAGGACAATACGTTCATGTTTTCCACCTGCAGAAGCCGATAGATAGTTCCCCCATGCAGCCTCCTCTCTATCACAAGAATATGCTATTTTTATTACGACTTGTCAGAAATTAAAGTTCTGGATGCTATTTATTCTTCCCAAAGTTTCATCCTTTCATGTTGGCTCTGAGAAACTCCTGACATTTGCAAAGTTCAATAGGCTAAAAGTTCCCCCCTTGCAGACATTTCATCTGTGAGTGATGTGGCTCAGTCATGGTGACTCTCTGCTTGGATTACCTGTTACTCAGTAGGTGATAATGACTTGTCTTCACACAGTCCATTCACAACTTAGAACACAATTCCTTATCCAGTCTCCTGCTGCGCTAACCTAATGTGACATCTGAACATGAAGAATTCAGTCACTGGGTGATCTATGCTTAAGTACTGTATCTAAGTTGCCATCTGAGCCGAGACACTCTCTCTGTAGACCTGCCAATAAGATGCTATCAGCTAGTACAGAATAATTAGCTCCCAGCACTTGCATATCCCATGGCTGCACCCGCAGACTGTCACAGCTGTCTGTGTCATGTAATATAAGAGGACATGTACATTTAGGATTTTTTTTTGTGTGTATGTTAATAACAGGCATAGTAGGCTATTCAGGAAAATCCCTATAATGAGCAGTATATCTGCATTAGTTTAGCCGTAAAGGAACAGAGTAACAACTATATAAAAATAAACCAAAATTCTGGAAAACAAATGAAATCACTTATAATTACTGTGTGTACTTGACAATTAGGGAGAATTGAAAGAATTAAGAATTTTAGAAATGTGCTACGTTATAGAAGCTCAAACAATGTACGTCTCATTCACTAATATAGGATGTGCCCCGACTGTACAAACAGTACAAGTTACCCCAAAATAAATACTGACCCCATACTAGAATCTCGACGTATAGATACAGACCTCAGAGTTTCATATAGACCACAGACCAGACATCCAACGTGATCAATTTTGTCGAGTCTTGGACCATTGCCGATTTACAAGACAATAGGACTCATAACTAGAGTATGTCTGTAGGTTATACAATATCATATATGTTTGTAGAGTTTTTAAAATTTTCAGGAACCAAAGTGAATGCGAATCTTTTTTTCTTCTGGGATGGGAAAGGAGAATGGGTAATGGAAAATAGAAATCATGGATGATTAGCTCTCCTATAATAGCAATGAATTGGTGGGACATGCTGGGTCAGTTTATGGATGGACTATGGGGTATGTGTGGCATACTGTTACACAAGGTATGGCAACTGAATACACAGAAAGAGACAGTAGGTCCTGAAACTAGTCCCCTTCCCAGCTGACCCTTCTGATTGCCTGGAGAAGACAACTCTAAGAGGATCCCTCCATGCACCAAAGTGCAAAACATGAAGACAAAGACAAGACAATACAGGCAGTCCCCTACTTAAGGACACCCGACTTACAGACGACCCATAGTTACAGACGGACCCCTCTGCCCACTGTGACCTTTGGTGAAGCTCTCTGGATGCTTTACTATAGCCTCAGATTGCTATAATCATCTTAAAAAATTGTCTGTAATGAAGCTTTATGAATAATCCTTGGTTCCATTACAGCAAAAAAAATTCAAACTCCAATTGTAAATGGGGCAAAAAAAAAATTGTCTGGATCTACAATTATAAAATACACAGTTTCTACTTACATACAAATTCAACTTAAGAACAAACCTTCGGACCCTATCTTGTACGTAACCTGGGGACTGCCTGTATATAGAGAGGAGGAGAAGAATAGTTGCCAGAACTAAGTCATAACAAAGAGAGGAAACACAGTACAAAATCGCAAGACAGTAGAATAGTTTGAACACAAACCAAAAGTCAGGATACTAGGAAAACAAAGATCAGAATCACAGGTATGACAACCAACTTAGAAGAAAACTTAGTAGCCAGCAGGGTAAGGAGGATTCTTATTTGATCTCAGAGCCTTGGCCCAGGTAGTGATTAGGTCAGAACTCTGTACAACTCAATGAACAGGGAAGCAATGTGAGAAGAAGTTAATCACAGTGGTATAACTAATGAAGAACCAAAGCTAAGCTGCAGGAAAGAGAAAGTTGTGGTGCAAATCAATCCATACAGCTTAGCAATCAAACTGCAGAGTTCAAGAAAAACACCATGATACAATCAATATATCCTCAGCCATATACCATGGACAGATGATAATGCTGATACAGATGTTACATATACATCAGGTGATACTTAGTGGTTAGTGTATATAAAACTGAGTGGTTGCCATGAGTTTACCTTTAGTCATGAATATGTTCCCTAGAAGGAAGACTACTCTTGGATGAGTCCATTTAAGAAAATACATGTATCCTACGTGAAAAAAAAAACAAAAACTAGAGCATCTTTAGTTTCTCCTAGATATTTTGGAATATATTTTGGAATAAATATTTTATATATTTATTTATATTTATATATATTTTATACCTGGGAGTAGCCAACACCAACAGAAAACTGGAGAAGATTAATGACTTAGCGGAAGAGTGAATCAAGAGCCTCCAGTATCACAGGTAAGAGGAGAACGCAAAATGTACTAAAATGTTTTTAAAGTAAATCTGCCATAATAATCCATCATGATAAACCATAGATCCAGGCACTGTGACACTGGGAATCTTCTTATATTTGTTATCCGTGGCCTCCTTCTTTCTAAAATCAACGTTTAAAATTATGCTATTGAGCCTAATGGGCTCTGGTGGGTGTTTCCAGAGCCCTTAGTGCTGCTTGTGTAATCTAGAGGCAGCAGGAAATGCTGAGGGAGGGCAGACCTGCTCTGCTTATTGTAACAACCAGTAAAAAGTCATCAATGAGGGGCTCTAGAAACAACCACAAGAGCTCATTAAGCTCATTAGCATAATTTGTAAATGTTGATTTTAGAAGAGAAGAGGCCATGGACAACAAATATAAGAAGATTGCCACAGTCACAGTGCCTGGATCTATGAGTAAGGCTACATTCACACTACATTATGGCAATGGCTGCAATGGCCGCACATGTCCTATCTTTCCCTGTAGTACGGCACACACACATTGCATTCCAAATAAGATGGGAGGGGTCATCCCTCCTCCTATTCATCGCCGCAGACGTATATATGCTCATAGCCGTGCAGGCCTACGTTCGTCTAAATGCACCCTAAGTGTCCCTGGTTTATCATACAAAAAGCCGGAGCCAATGGACAGGCAGCCACCTACAGCAACGCCACATTGACAGTGCATCTTTCTAAGTAATGCTACAAGTCCACAAGATTTGGAGTGTGAAGGCGATGGAGGAATGAGGTTATTGTGCTTTTCGGCTAACATTTTGAAAGACAAGAGTTAGACTTGTTCTTACAGATAATGTCCCTTTGTTCCCGTCTTGTTCAACTGTGGAATAATTCTTTTGCGCACTTAAATAGCTGCACTTACCAATAACCATGAAAGTGCAGAGAAAAACAATACTGCAAGAGATGCTGGGAGTTTTGGTGCTGAATTATACAGACATAACAATAAAAATGAAAGGGTCAGAGAAAAACAGTACTGCTTCATTCTGATGGTAGATTTTCTTTAAGGCGTGTAAAAAATGTAGGACTTAGGCTACATGCACACTGCCGTTGCCCGCCGTACCGTAGCGCGGCAGGCACAAGGCAGCGCGCAGGGGGAAGGCGCTGCTCACCCCCGCCCCCTCTACATAGGAACATATGGCACAAGGCGCCGTCGTAATACGGGTAAAAGATAGGATATGTCCTATCTTTTCCCGGGGTACGGAGCGGTACGGTGCCGCACGTGTGCCCGTGCGCCCATTGCCATCTATGGGGGACATATATACATCCCCATGCGGCAGTGTGAATGTAGCCTTAAGCAGTATGTGAGCATCTCGGGAGCAGAGACAGTTAATGTTTTGTACAACTCCAATATGTTCTTCTTTAAGCCAAGTTAACAATAGCGAGTGAGCGAGATTCCCTCTCCTGTACGTAAAACACTGGGAAATTACATGTAAATGGGTCAAGTAATTATATATGATCCTATCTCAATGTATCTGTAGCAACACAGTTTTGGGTTGAAAAAAAAAATATTCTCAGTGCCAGGGGCAGTGACACAGGACCTTCAGCATGAAGCGGCAGCAATTTATTGATGCAATGAAGACAGACAATTTAATTTAATTAATTCCCTCCTTTACAACCTGCATTAGGAAGGGAGAAAGCTACAAGGTGATTTTTTTTTATTCCTTCCGCGCGTTCATCTTTAGCGTTCTACGATGTATCCATCACAGCAATGTTTTACTTCATGCCTGTCATTTGCTTTTTAATGAGCTGTTTGGGGCAGTCAGCAAATTTGGAATAGTCAAGTTCAAAGCGAGCATGTATATTCTGCATTATTCATTACGCAAATTGTGGTATAGGCCGGTTACGAGTTAAATATGAAACTGTTCCTGAACAAGACCCAAACGTGTCTTCTATAAAAATCATGAATTATGTAGGTTGATTTTTTTTTTCCCCGTCTCTCTGACTTTTTCTTCCTAGTCTCATGGTTTCTGGCAAGTAAAATTAGCTCTTTTATTTATTTTTTTATTTTTTTTTAGACAAATATTTTTTATTAAGAGTTGTTTTTGACCGGTAGCTCTCGAATTGAAATCTATTTTCTTCTTTTTTTTATTCAACCATTTCTCTCCTAATGAGGAATTTTTAAGGAATTTGCAAAATAAGAAGTCAACGACATGTCAAATGACATTGAGCATGCAGTAAAATGTCATTTATGAACCTCAGTGCCATCAGCACGTCCCGAAGAAGCGGCATTTATGTCACCTAAACAGAGCGGATTGTTCCAAAACTAACAAGAGAAAACTTATAAAGAAAAAAAATCTCTTTAAAACGCAAAGGGGGTCATCTACTAAGGGGCCCGAATCGCTATTTTTCGTCGGGTTTCCCGAATATTACCGATTTGCGCCGTTTTTCCCTGAATTGCCCCGGATTTTTGGCGCACACGATCGGATTGTGGCGCATCACCACCGGCATGCATGCAACAGAAATCGGGGGTGGCGTGGCCGTCGGAAAACCCGACGGATTCAGAAAAACAGCAGTATTTTAAAAAAAAATGTGGCGCTTGACAAGCGCTTACTTGCACCCAGGATAGGATGGTGAACTCCGGCGAACTCCGGTGGACCTCGGCGCAGCAGCGACACCTGGTGGATATCGGGCGCTCTACCTTAGTGAATTGCCGGAAGACCAGAATCCTCGACAGAGAACGCGCAGCTGGATCGCGACAGGACCGGGTAAGTAAATCTGCCCCAATGTGTCAAAATAATGTAAAATAAACGTCTTATTACAAAACTATAATAAATATACAAGCAAAGAAAAGTGAAGGGGGACATTTATCTAGTCCATCAGACATGAAAAAAAAATACAATTCTAGTAAACTCCATGACAATTTAGGCTTTTCCATGATACTTTTTTGCTTTTTATGTTATTCCTCTTGCCACAGACAAGAAGGCGGAGCAGAGATGGAAACAAGGCAGTTCAGGAGCCACTAGATTGACTTTCTTTCTTGACTATCAGATATGCATATATTTTTATCATATATTTTTTATTCATATCTTTTATTCATACATATTCATAGATTTTTTTTAATCCTACTTTGTTTGAAAATCAACTTTTAAAATTATGATAATGAGCCAGAAGGGTTTTGTAAGTGTTACCATACTGCATACTGCAGAATCCCAGGCTGTTACTGTTGTCAAGGAGCACTCCCATACCCCAACTTTTGCTAAATCTTCCTCTGCTGCAATGAGAAGAAAAAGAAAGAAGGGGGAAGTGCTGAGGGAGCAGAGGGGGAGACAGTGTAACAGCCTGTTAATCTGCAGTACGGAAGGTCTCTGGTAACACCCCAGAGCACTTCTGGCTTGTTGCATTATCGATAACAAATATAACAAGATTTTGGGAAGTAGTGATACCTGACATGTTTATGATTTTGCTTAGTTTAAGGAAAGGGAGTAATTTAATTGTATAGAGTTTTTACAATTTTAATAGATGTTTATTTTACAGATATGCAGCAATGGCAGGTCCTGGAGTCCTATAAAGACTCCAGGACCTGCACCACCAATCATGAGCATTTACTGCAGTAAGTAACAGTGTCCAACATGTTAATTCAACTCCCGATTGCCAAGTGGGCGGTCATAGACAATAGTACTGTCCACTTGACAGTAGAAAGCCTAAATAGCATATTGGTGGTCAAACAGATGTCCCAGGAATAATGGGGGCTAGAAAACAAATTCCCAATGTGTTAGAAGTAGTCATGTGGCACCTATTAAAGTATATAAGAGTTGGAGTTGGTGTAGGTGATGAATGGTTCCTTCTAAGTAAAACAGCGCCTCTGACTTTGTTTCCCTCATCCTTAGTCCGCATGCACATGAATGTATGGGGGCTGTTGATATGGCCACACAATTTGTAGCCACAGCACGGCCTCCATAGACGTCTATGGCACCCGGTCACATTGCTGTGAGCACATGGTCTCTCACCACACCATGACCGGGCCGGACGGCCATTATGCATAATGTAGGACATGTCCTGTAATTTGCCGTATTACATCGCCAGTCTGCTCAGTTTATTAATGGAGAGGGGAAGAGTGAGGAGAGCTCTCCCCTTCTCCCCCATGCACCCGGCTACATGTTTGGCCAGGGCTATGGCCCGGTGGAGCATACGTTCATGTAAAACGGGCCTTAGCTACATATAGCAACATGCTTAACCATATTTAGTCCAACATTTTGGGCCATGGTATCTGCCTACAGCATCACACAGTGCTTAAAGGTCCCCATTACAGACCCATAGGGAGTCTATATCCATGGCCTTATGCCTTGTGTAGCAGCATCCGGCATTTTTAAAGAGAACAATGCCCGTGTTGGTCTAAATTAGATTTCGCGAGACCCAGCGTTGGGTCTTTATTACTACAGAGAGTATTAAATGGCATTAAAAAGTCTGGCAAGACCTCACCTTTAAGAAATAAAATGTATTTCCTTTAAAAAAAATATCAATAATAATAAAGTAACGTTCATGAGATATTGAGCTCTGAATCAGTCTACAGTTTAGCGTTAAAGGTCTAGTTGCACAACCATTTTTTATTCTATTTTTTTTCCCTCGCAGTCTTAATATCGCTGATAAAATGATGAAATAAACTTACCTTGAGCAGTTTATAAAAGTGTATTATTTTTCACTGTCAATTAGGCTGGGAGATTTTATTAGGTTTCCTATTGGAAAACAAGTGGTATACGAGTCTCAGATAAGTACTCAGCATCTTGTAAACATAAATAGGAAACACAATAAATTTCCGAGCGGATGGAGCGTTATTTGCAGTAACAGAATTTAACTTGTCATTTCGCCGTATAAAATAATATTCCGAAACTCAAAATAGGATTTTATTTCAAGAAGTTAAAAGGGATAATTTTTCAAAATAAGCTGGATGTTCGGAAAGTTTCCCGGAGACATAATTTCAGTTTGACAGGGAAATATTACAATTTTCCTCTCGCTTATACAAATATCTCAGCTGTCTCCCTCTCCTAATATATGCCATGGACGGATTTAAATAAAATGAAACATTATTAAATCACAAGCAAAACAAACTCCATCAAGGTGGTTATAAATCTCCGAATATTGTGATGCATTTCCTTAATTTATTTTTCCGTTTTTTTTTTATTTTTGTTTTCTTAGATGTATAACATTACACAAATATGTGATAAGGCATTAATGTGCCCCACTTCCATGTTAATGCTTTATGGTCGCGTTGAGACGCATCCGAGTTTTTGTTTTCCAAAGTGCCAAAGGCGTTTCACTGGTAGGAGCGCGGAGACGAGTTCCGATGAGAAGATATTGGTGATTAGAAAACCATTAAAAATACAACGTCGGGTCAACAAAACAAAACTTTTCTTTTATTTCCTCTAAGGGTCTTAAAATCGAGCTATAAAAAAAAAATAGAAAGACGACTCGGCTTCTAATAAAACAGAGAGAAAGTCGCAGTTTGATATTTGCATAAGAGACACCCCAATCTGTTCGGAGGATTTACACTTGTTTCTCTATTTAAAAATTCTAATTCGGAAAAGAATAAATCACAGGTCAAAACGACGTTCTATTTAGTGTTTCAGGGATTTAGCGGATTAAAGAAAAGTATTTTGTTTTATGTTTTGTCATGCTTCCTCAGATTCGTATATGCATTGGCCCCGAGTTGTTTTGTGTTTCTTTTTTAACTTTTTTTTTTTAAAAAAAGGTTGTGTTGTAATTTTAGATTATAATATACATTAATGCTTCAATTTAGATGTTTTTATTCTAAAAAAGCATGATAAATTTACATATACTAAATAAATAAACTAGTATTACTATTGCTATTGATGTGCTTTCCTCTGGATAAGTAATCAGTAGTTGATGGTTATGTCTCGTGCTGAGGCTTAGAGGAAGGGAAGGGTTAAAACCCTGAGATCTGTCCTTCACTTGTCTGTAGATGATTAATGAATAGATATCCACGTTCCCAATTAATTTCCTTTATGTGAGATTGGGTGTGGCTGGATCGATCCGTTTGGATCGTTTTGGCTATTTCTGACCATTTTTGGACTTTGACGTATTCTTCTTGACATTTTGGTCAAGATTTAGATCATTATGTACGATCCGGGTACTGTCATTGGCTTACTCACTACTCATTTCCCCTTCACTTTATGTAGTGTACTGAACGTCATCCAGTTGGGGGCTGACATTAAGGGTGGTCAACCGTTAAAGGGAACCTGTCAGCAGAAATTGACCTTATAAACCACTAGCAGTTTGTTGTCAAGCAGCTGAACGCCTTCCAGATCATGTTTCTTTCATGATTCATTCTGTTGGCATCATCCAGAAAATCTACTTTGAAGTGAGATGTAAATTGGTTGTATAAAGTCAAGGAGGTGGAGATTTTAACATTGAAGTCCAGCTCTCTTTTCCCGAGAAAGCTGCCTTCACTGTAGTTGATGGTCCTGCATTCAGAGATTTCTATGACTCTCTCCTCCTGGATAAAGTCTGACTCCTTGACTTTATACAATCAATTTATAGCTCACTTCAAAGTTGATTTAATGGATGCTGCCACCACACTGGATCATGAAAGAAACAAAAACTAGATGGTGTTACTCTGTTTCACAATATTCTTGTAGTGTTTTATTTGGCCAAGTTCTAATGACAGGTTCCCTTTAAGTAGGTAAGGACTTTTAGGTTTAGTGTTAGAGATCACTATAACTTCCCAATCCTGTCCTGACATTTATCCTGATGAGCAGATCAACACCTAGGCCCCTCCTCATTTTTTCGAAATTTTCCTTAGTTTTTATTGTGGCAATAAGGATGTGCACCTCGGCAATGTAGGTACTGCTCTTATTTTATTAGTTTTGCCCATTTAAAGGGCAGTGCCAGTTCATTATGCTCTCTATGGTAGCATTACCGGCAAATCATACTCAAAGCTGTAACTCTGGGTCCCTGTGGTGCTGAATGATACCTGGCCACTCCAAGGACATGTAGTCAAGTTTCTTCTTGCTCAGCATGCTCTGTTTTTGAGGGGTCCGACAGATGTACATTGACCCCTCAACTATGTCTACCTAAGGTTTTATCTTAATTTTTTCCTTGCAAAACCACTTAAAAACTTGAAGAGAATTAAGTAATTGTAGTCTCGTTGTTGGAGGCTGCTGGGGTACTTTTCTTAATTTTCTTTCATTATTCATTTTTATTCATTTTTTCTCAAACATTTTAACCCTATGAATGTCTTCCCTTTTCTTTTTGCCCCTCAAGTGCCATTTTTATATTTAAAATAAAACAATATGGGAAGATCGCGAGGGATCTAAGCAGGGATCCATACTGGTGAGGCACTTCCTTTTTAAAGTTTTGTAAAGTTAATGGAACATGATCAAAGCACTTAGTGGTAATGAAATAACTTAGTGGGACAAGCATAATAACTATTTTTTAAACTTATTATATAATCTGAATCCACATTCAAGTTTAGTTCCAAGGTCAAGTAATTTTTCTTAATGTTATATAATTGTCTTGATATGTCTGAGCTTTTAAAGATATCGTTATGAAGATACTAGTTGTGCCTAATTCTATTCCACTGTCACCATAGAAAAATAATAATTATAATTAATAATAAGATTCATCAATGTAGTTGTACGATATAATTCTGTAGTAGTTTGCACCAGATGACCGCATTTATCAAGGAGTTTAGAAGCACTTATAGGACTAGTATGACAAAAGGGGCATCTTGGAAAGGGGGCGTGACCTTGCAGGGAAAGAGGTGAGGTCCAAAATATTTGCAAATGCTCCAGAACTTCGGTGCATTTTTCTGGCATCAACTAATATGAGATGTAAAACAGACCATCTAAAACTAGGCCATCCAGCATCAGACAAAATTTTAGAGAATTGTCATATGTTTTGGACTGCTCCCCTTTCCTATGAGACCAGACTTTCTTTTCTTTAGACCGCGCCCCTATTGTCTTACTGTTAGATACTTTGATATGTTGGGTTTTACTTCCAGAATCATCAAAAATCATCATGTTTTCTGTTAAGGGAAACCTTAAACCTCTTATCCCCCCTGAGCCCACCAACAGTACCTTATGATGTACAATACATGTCCCCTGGAGGTCCTCGATGCATATATGTACATGCCAGCACTTCTAAAAAAAATAATCTTTTATACTAATATAAAACGCAGTCAAGGAGTTAGGGCTGTTTGTCCAGGCAGTCAGACAGCCTCACCCCAAGCCCTACCTCCGAATGCCCACCCATTATTTCCTTCAATATGCTAATATCTTGTGCATATGCAGTGTGGGTGTGATCTCGAACGGAGCACCTCGCATGATCCAATCTATCTTGCCATTGAATTAGAGGTGTAGGCTATAGGAAGCAGGGAGGACATGCATCAATCATGCTTGGAGTGGGCAAAGCATACGTTGGTCAGGAGGTGGGGCTGCCTGACTGTCCTGATGAACAGTCCTACCTCTCTGACTCACATGGGAATAAAAGATTACTTTTCAGAAATGCTAACAGGTAGAAATATGCAACAAGGGCTTCTGGGTGACATGCATTATATATCACAAGGTACTGTTGGGCTTAGGGTGGGTAATGGAATCACAGGTTCCCTTTAATGTATCCATAATTTACAGTGTTGACAATATTGTGAATAAAGCAGCTCTTTCTGCCTTCCTCCCAGCAGGAAATCCCAGCACACCTCAAGCATGAAGTTACACCCAGCTAATCACCTACCTATTATAATAATAATAATAATAACAATAATAACTTTATTATCCCAGAGGGAACTCAAAGTGTCACATCCGCAGTACATTCTTCCAAAAAAAAATATACAGCAAACCTAACCTCTACTTGCCTGTAAAGCTAAGGAAATGCAGGAATGTTTTAAACAATAGTCCTATAATTTAAGCTAAATATTGAATATGATTTTATTTGATCAGCCCCACATATTTTCCAGTCGGAGCGCCCTGATTCCTTGTATATTTTTATGAATTCTGAGGGTGATATAATGGCTGCCTGGCAGAGACACAGATGGATCCTTGATAATATGTTCTCCTATATTGTGTCAATGCCCCGTTTCATCTGTCCCATCTCTCACTATCCGCAGTTTAGATGGAAAAGCATTTCCCGATCTTTGTAGATCTTTTTCGGCAGACTTTAAATTGCTTCAGTGCATGGTTAACAGCCCGCCACGGCAACAGTTTTATTGCAGCTTTCTGAAAGATTATAATTATAATGTCAGCTCTAACCTCCAGACTAACTTTGTAAGCATGTGGTGGATGGTATCGTGTTGATTTTGCTGTTGTGATATTGAAAGTAATTGTCCTTGAAACTGTTTTTTTCCCCACACTGTTCAGGCTGCGGTTTTTGTGACTGTGTGTTTTAGAGTTCTTAAAGTTTATTCACACAATTTGCTTGTTTTGCTCATTCCAAACTTTTATGTTTTGCGATGGATTTTTTAGATATTGATGATATTTTTCTTGTTGACAAATTACTTCTTTTGTTGTCATTTTTTTGCAGTTTGTGAAAAATCTAAATGGCATGTTATGTAGTTGTTGTAATTGTCTGAAAAGACTGGATATTTATTGTATTGTTGTCAGGCTTTGATCTAATAAAACATTTTTTCTGTATATTCTAATTTCTTCTTCTTTTTCTTGTTTATTTTTTTTTTCTCTTTTTTATTTTTCTCACTAGGGAATTTCAAACTTTCTTTTTTCTTAACTTATTCAAATATCTTAATACTTTTTTTATTAAAATTTCCCTTATTCTTTTATTTTACTAAACATTTTACAACACATTCACACTTGGTCACCAATACATGGATATGGGGTGGGAAAGAATAGCTGTCAGCCTAGCAAGCATTTGACTAAGGGCTCTTTTACATTGACGTTGGTACTTAGCTTCCGTTGAGCATCCATTGCGTTTTGTCTCCATTTTGCTTTCATTTTGTCTCTGTCTCCGCAAAAAAAAAATAAAAAAATCACACCTGGTTTCCCAGCCTCATTAGTGAAAAAGAAAAAACAAAACTGACGTTTCATCAATTTTTTGGTGGACCCATTGCGGCACATTTTCTTACCCAATCCGAGGAGTTCAATGGAAGTGCGTTGTCCGATGATAATGCACTGTGCCGTGATTCATCAAGATCGTACGCCCGATATCCTGTGTCACTTCCCCGCTCAGCTCCGCCGGAGTTCACCTTCTTCTTCCTGGTGCATGTAAGTGCTTGGGCTTGCGAAACAATTTGAAAGTTAAATCCCGCGCTCAGTCTGAATCAATTCGATCGTCCAATGGCTCGCCCCCCGATTTCTGTTGTATGGAAGCTGGCGCAGCTGCGCCAGAAACCGATCGTGTGCAACACAATCACAAACCCTGTTAAATACCCTAACAAAGCTGAGCAAATCCCAAAAACGGCAAACAGGCCGACGAAAGTGTGATCTGTGACCCTTAGTAAATAAGCCCCATTGACTTCTAATGCCTTCCGTGATCAGCATCCATGAAAAAAATAGGTTTCATAATTTTTTCCACAAACAATGGATCACTGAAAGAATAAGCCCATGTGAAAACACCCATTGAAAACAATGGCTTACAGTTTTCTAAAAACTTCACATTATATGCAAATGATCTGCGTCCACTGATTTTAGCGGTTTGGAAGCCCAATGTAATTTACTTTTTAATTAATACAATTAAGCATTAAATTGTCAATCAATAATAAAAAAAATTAAGGGATCGCAGAGAGATAAATTGTGCTACAAATAAGGTACATACAGGTCGGTCACGTAGGACTCAGCAGAGCAAGAATAAAAGGAATCGTATACAGGTGAAAAATCACGCTCCAAGTAGGTACAATGCCATTTATTTAGTAAATAGGATGTTATTGTTATTATTATTATTATTATTTTCAATTTTGTGTGTTGGCATTGGCTGACAGCTAGCCCTCCAGTACGTAATAACAGTGGGGCACATTTACTAAGAAGGGGCACCAGAGTCATGATTTCAGGCGCTCATTCTTCATGAATCTGAGTGCACCACTTTGTTTCTGGTCTATCTTTAACATGATGGGTGCAACACACGGCTGTCAGACTTGCATGTTATATCTGCCGCACATACACCCTAATGATGCCCAATGGAGCCGCGCCACAAAAGGGTCACATGCGACACAAATGTGGTGCAGACACTTCTTAAATACCTGTGCGAGCAGTTTGCACCTAAAAGAGCTTGCAAAGTCCGACAGAAAACTGGCGCAAAGCCCTTGGTTAGTGCCCCAATATCTTTCTCTTACATTGAAGAGTAGGAATGGTTAACCTAGTCACATAGGAAGTTTTCATTCTGCACATGTAGCAGATGATTTTGGGCAGTGGGAACTTTACGATGCAGTCAGGGGAGAGACCTGTATTTTATAGAAAGTCTTTGAAGGCACAGAAATAGAAATGTTGCACCGGGATACATTGCCTGATGCTTTAATCTTCAACCAAGTCTTGTATGTTGTATATTTCCAGTGATGATACATACGGCCGTTCTGGCCATATACATTTACTTTTTTTTACAAATCACTAGACGGTTGGCAACAGCAAGGTTGGAGTTTGAGAGGTTTGACTTTTTTATTTAGCCATAAGACACATTTTACAGAAATTCCAGAGCTTAGCTACAGGTATAGGAACAAAGAAAATTTCTACGACTATGAGATGGTAGTTGGATCCAATGGCGTAGCACAACTATAGAAGTCACTGGGGGTAATTTACTAAGGGCCTGAATCGCTTTTTTTCATTGGGTTTCCCGAATTTTTCCGATTTGCGCCGAATTGGCCCGGGTTTTTGGCGCACGCGATCGGATAGTGGCGCATCGGCGCCGGCAGGCATGCCACGGCAAGCGGGGTGTGGCCATCGGAAAATCTGACGGATTCGGAAAAACCGCAGAATTAATTTAAAAAAAATGTCGCTTGACACGCACTTACCTGCACCCAGCAATGGATGGTGAACTCCAGTGAACTCCGGCGGACTTCAGCGCAGCAGCGACACCTGGTGGACATCGGGCACACTACAAGACCTGAATTATCGATGGAGAACACGCTGCTGGATCGCGACAGGACCGGGTAAGTAAATCTGCCCCACTGTGGTCACAGTTCTAATGGCTGTTTGAGCCAGTAGGCCAATGAGTCTACAAGTCTTGACCTCTAGTAATTTAAGCATTATAAATCTTTCAACTTTGAGATTTATGACACAATCTACTCGACATGCCTTCCCCCTCAACTTCTTCTTTAGGAGATCTTCAACCCTTTATTGTCCGAAGGATCGAGAGGTCAATATCTAATCAAATTACTAGGGATATAGAGCGCAGGGGGTGACAGTATTTTCCATTTACTCCACACTAGGTACATAAGAGATGTCACTGTGTAAATCCTATGCATATCCATAATCCTATGCATAATCCATATTATAGAGGTTTCTATCATATTGAAAAGGTATCTCTGCAACTCTGCAATTTAAGCATTGTAAATCTTTAAACTTTACTCTGCACACTAAGATTTACGAAACAATCTGCCTTATATTCTGTAACATAAATACATATAGATTTTTTGAGGATAAAACAAATCTCCTCTTCCCCTAGAGATAGTACCACATCAATGCATCATGGGAGCTGCTGAATTGTACTGATGGGCATCAGAAAATGTGTGTCTTTAGTTTGCCATCCCTGGTGACATCACTATGGCTTCCCTTACAAAATCTAAATCAAAAATACCATCAGCACATGACCTTACTTCATACACATTGAAATGTACCCAGAATCAGCCCTTTTCATGGTCCAAAATCCCCCTGCCTTTCTAGTGTTTCCACATTTTTAAACTAATACAAATACTGTGGATGTTTGCAATCTATTCATACTAGACTCTATCATGTTAAGTAGAAGATATGTATTATTATCAATAAAAACAAACATATGGGTAATGACACTGTGACCCAGAAAGCAGAGGTGGTACTGACTGTAGCTGCCATTGTGTTGCTGTGCTGAGGAGTCATGGGATTGGCAACACAGCACAGAGAAAAAAGATGATTACTGATCAGTTCAGACAGGAGTGTTACGGGCTATTAGGTTTGGGGTGAAAAATCTTGGCCTGGCAGCATTTAGCACGTAAGACAAGTGCTCACCACTCCCAGGATCTCCTGCGTAGAGCTCAGGTTGATTAGTCCACTCTGAACAGTTCAGGAAGCTCCGTGTAATGTGTTTATGAATGGCAGCCAGCATACAAGCCAGCTTTCCCAAAGCCCAGGCCCTGAATTGTTTTTTGAGCAAAACCACCCAGATAAGGGATTAAGCAAGATATGCTTCTGCATCAGTGTTGCTACAACATTCTCAAGATATGTTTAATTCACAATGCATGAAAACAAATGATAGATCTGTTACAGTTACATATATGCACTTTGAGAGTGGCGTTTTCTTACATGTTTCTAGTTCTTTAGTTGCATACAAACATAGTTACAGAACATTGTGATACAGCACAATACAGGTTAACATCACCACACTAAATTACATAAGGGGAAATTAGACACAGGCTAGACAGACATACATAGGGGTTACTACAGAAGGGGTGCCCCGGTGCGGCACTAACAGTGATTATGGTAAAACTACGGTGGGCTGCTTTTGTTTTGGCAGAAGAAACACTGCCCATAGCTCCACTTTTGCCAAGTACCAGTTCTTAAGCCGCCTGATGCTAGCTATCACTGGAGTCATAGCTTGTGCTCTTGGCTGCCAGGTTTCAGTTCTGGCACTCTGTTTTACCTAGTTGTGCAACATGGAGCCCCTGCTGATGATTGACTGGGTGCTAAAAGGGGGCAATAGTTTGAGAACCAAGCTGGTGCCACAGGGTGGAGCCGATGCACAGGCAGCCGCCTACAGTGGCGCCATGTTTTCTATACGTTCTCCTAAGTGCAACTGCAAGTTCACCTTTTGTTCAATTCTGATGTAACTCACTGCACTTAAAGTTGTGGTTAGGATGCACTGCCGACCAAGGTTTGCGAGACAAATTAGTTATAACTGCCAGGTGTTAACAAGAAGATGGAGGGAAGAAGGAGAAAATCACCAGAAAAACACTGGATAACAAACTATTGCTTGAGATTGCTGGGCCTTCTGGTACTGAAGATAAGCACACATACCAGAAAATGAAATAAATGACTGATGTCAGAAGGTGACAATGAAGATGATGATGGAGTGCAAGGTCATATTTTACAAGACTACATTCTGGTATAATTATGTTTGTGCACTTAGAGTAGCACTTAGTAGGATGCAAGGCTGAACAAGCAATTATAGGTTATTTTATAGGTTTTCTCCTGGGATCTCCTGTATTATATGTCTGCTTTGGGGGTCTCCTATATTACAGGTGTGTTCTTGGGGTCCGCTGTATTATATGTCTGCTCTAGGGGACTCCCATGTTATACTCCTGCTTTGGGGGTCTCCAGTATTATATACCTGCTCTAGAATGGGGTTTTCAGTATTATTGTCTGATTTGTGCACTGTGGGGCAGATTTACTTACCCGGTCCATTCGCGATCCAGCGGCGCGTTCTCTGCGCTGGATTCGGGTCCGGCCGGGATTTATTAAAGTAGTTCCTCAGCCGTCCACCAGGTGGCGCTGCTGCGCTGAAAAGCATCGGAACGCGATGGAGTTCACCGGCTCGGGCTAAGTGAAGGTAAGTGCAAGCTCCGCGACAGATTTTTTGTTTTAAATGCAGCGGTTTTTCCGAATCCGTCGTGTTTTCGTTCGGCCACGCCCCCCGATTTCCGTTGCGTGCATGCCGGCGCCGATGCGCCACAATCCGATCGCATGCGCCAAAATCCCGGGGCAATACAGGGAGAATCGGAAATATTCGGGTAACACGTCGGGAAATCGCGAATCGGGCCCTTAGTAAATGAACCCCTGTATATGTAGTCTTCTCTGGGCTATTATTTTTTGTACAAATGTAGTATTATGCAGTAGTGGTTTTACTGTGGTTTTTAGTGCATCTAGCGTACTGCCCCTTGAAGTTAAGCAGTATGACAATGGTTGAGCCCCCTGGTTTAAAGTATGCAACACCAGAAAACACTTGACTTATATTCTACAATAACTTGTTTGGGAGAATGAACTGTATGGGGTCCTCCTGATTTCCTGGACCCCAAGCAACTTCTGAGGAAGCTTTATGAAATACAGATTTATAATAAAAAAGTAGCTGGGGTGCCTTATAGCCTTATACACATTCACGGTATGGGTCCTCAAAATAACACAGTAAAACTCAACACCAAAAGATATGTCTCCTTTTATTCATATTCTTCTATACATGAAATCTAATATTGATGTTGCAAGACAGACATTATTTTTCACCAAAGCCTAAATCTGCATACTTGAAATTTTAGCTGGAACTGGCAAGAGCTAACTGTGCCTACATAGTAGGATGCTGAGCAGTCTTAATCTTTCTCAGCCTCCATAATGCAATGTAATTATAATACATGATTACGACTTATTATAATCAATCAGCATAGTCTTAAGAGTAATTTATTTTCCAGCAGATGTGGATGCATTAAATCATCCCATAAAATGGACTTTCTTTCCAAAAAGAGGAATTACTGTATTAGAATAAAACCGTACACCAATACAGTAAACCGCTTAATGCATCGTAAATTACTGCAATTACACAATGATCTATGAACCTTTCCTTTGTTTAGCTTTGGGGCCAAAACTCAACCTTTAAGTAAATAAGTGCTGTAATTTATATGATCTTACCTGTCGTTTTGGGCCATTGCTGATACTTTATGAAAATTATTCTTCCCTGGATGAGCGGCAGAAGCTGGTGTATCATTTTCTTGAACTGTAACTTATTTTAAAGGGCAATTCCATTTACATAAGTGATGTATTCTACAAGGCAAAAAAGCTCCACTTACCCCCAATATTAAGAAAAAAATTAGCTGAATGCCTGAAAGTGCACCTACCTTTTGAACAAAAGCTGTGCATGAACCAAGAGTACAGCTCTCCCACACTATTCTGCCTATTATCTTACTCATATTCTCAATTGTTATCAGTTTTTCCATCTTCAGGCACTTTCTGTAAATTTTAGTTTCTGCATAGCTAATGAGTGGAGACTAGACGCCATGTAGTCCTCCATAGACCTCACACATCAAACTGAAGAGACTCTTCATCAGCAGGACCATATAGGGCTGTACTGGGCAGCAGTGCAGTGAATAGAGCTCATGAGTTAAAGAAAAACTTTCTACAGACGGCCCCCGACTTAAAGGAAACCTACCACTACTTAATAGGTAGATCCGGTGGTGGGTGCATCTAAAGTATGTAAGGATAGCCCTTTTTAGGGCTAATCCTTTATTCCCCTCTATCTTTGCTAATCTTTAATCAGGGTAATATGCAAATTTCTATTTGTGGTTGAAGTCTGGGTTCAAGGAACCACATTGTTCGGCATAGACCGGAACATTGAGCTTCTGGTTAGCTCATCACTTTCCAAGAATTTTTTAAAGATTTGTAAAATTAGTTTCGAAATGAAGTTGCTCCAGTTGACCTGGGAAATAACCCCCTCTGGTCCTTTAATATCCACATTACCTAAATGATCAGTCTGCCACTTTAAAAGATGCAAAATGTTATACAGAAGATATTTAGATTCTCTTTGGTGCCTGAAAACATCAGATTTGTGCCAAATCCATGAACTAACAAATAAATTTGCTGATTTTTAAAACTAGCCACTATAACATATACAGTGCACTACGTAGAGGAGGTATAAAGCATATTATACCGGCCCCCGTTATATGACAGGTCATAGGGAGGGGGGAGGATGAATGACAGCAGGTTTCTTACACTGTAACCACTACTTCTTGGATACCTTGTTAGTGAGGACTAAATGTCAGCACACTGTACATATTCATAATGCAGTTACATTTGATATGAATCAATGGGAGTAGAAAAATGTAAAATGGTAAAAAAAACAAATTCAGTTTTTCCCAATTCCCTTTGTTATTCTGGAATTTACTATCATTATACCTCAGGAAGGAGCATAGATTTCATACTTGAGAGAAGCTTTTTCCTGTGCTCATTGTCACTGCCTGCTGAGTAATGTACTTAGTATGACCTGCTGCAGAGCAGCGAATAAAAATGACTTATTTTATGTGAAGATATCCTCTCTCCAGACATTCAGCCCAGCAAATATCTTTCTGAAATTAAAGGAGAACACCAGTCATAGCTTATACACTTGTGTTGTGACTGCAGAGGCACCTGGAGTGGGTGGAGCATGACATAGAAATCCAATCAACATCAAAAAAGCAAATCCCTGTTGCACCTCCCCCGAGGATCTTCAAGAACCATCCTTTACTTGAGCCGTAAATCTTCTCCAACTTTTTATCCTTAATGGTGAATAAAATATAACTTTTAATGTAACGTTGCTAAAAATAAATTAGATACAAATAGTGTATAGATGCATACTGACGAGGGTTACTCCTAAATAAGGTAACAGTCTAAAAAAAATTAAATATATGTAAATATATGTATCTGTCCTTCTTACCTGTGGGGTTTTTTACCAGCTACCCATGATAACAGAGTGACGATAACAAAACATAAGTAAATCTGGTCTCTAAACGGTGTGGACTCACCAGAAGTTGTACTGGGTCCAGGAACGAGGCACCGTCATCAAAACCTTTTTGCCTTGTTGTCGGTATTTGCTGTCTGTGCAGGTTGGATTTGGTTTTGGTAGTTCAATCAGTGGTCCAAAAGAAGTAACGGAGGAACAGTACAGGTGAGTAAGTGTACACAGGGTGTAAGTACAACTGTCAAGAGAGAAGAAGGGTAGATACGGGTGCCATACAGTACTGACCCTATTATTCCCTAATCGGACAGTTGGCTAGTATTCCCTGTGAGACCTAATCTCGGAGCCGCAGCCCTATAAAGCTGCCTCCCAGATCGGAACCTGTCCCTAGGAAAGCTGACCCTGTTATTAGCATAAGGGTCCAAGGGAAGGTATGAGCGAAGATATCTCATAAAGTTATCACGTGGAATAAGTCCCTACATGTCATGTTTCGCCTTACTTCAGGCTCATCAGGGGACATAATTAACCTTGGTAAATGACAAGGGTACTATATGAAACCAGGATGTCTCTTGTACGGGAGATAAACACTTGTCCCAAGAGAGTGTGTCCTGTTAGCGGTGCTCACAAAGTGGAGCCTCTGCTGTCCTGTGTGAACCAGTGGGTCCCACTGGTTCACACAGGACAGCGGAGGCTCCTCATTGAACTACCAACACCAAATCCAACCTGCACAGACAGCAAATAGCGACAACAAGGCAAAAAGGTTTAGATGACGGTGCCTCGTTCCTCGTCCCAGTACAACTTCTGGTGAGTCCACACCGTTTAGAGACCAGATTTACTTATGTTTTGTTATCGTCACTCTGTTATCATGGGTAGCTGGTAAAAAACCCCACGGGTAAGAAGGACGGCAGAACATATATTTAATTTTTTTTTAGACTGTTACCTTATTTAGGAGTAACCCTTGTCAGTATGCATCTACACACTATTTTTAACTAATTTATTTTTAGCAACGTTACATTAAAAGTTATATTTTATTCACCATTTAGACTTCTCTGGACATTGATAAGGTGAAATTACACAACTATATTTGATTATATTTATAACTTTTTATCCTTGCCACTTTTTTGTCATTAGATGTGTCTAGGTTTTCAACTGCATGAGTCAAAACGTGTGTGTTATATAAAAGGAGAGAATAAATAAAGGCGTATAAAAACTTTAAAAACTGCTCCTGATGCTCCCAACCACAATATGGAAAAAATTACAGTGTGGATACTAAAGATGAGCGGATCTGAACTGGCCAATCTATGTAGGGACATCGCACGACTGCCAATCCGGCAAATTTGTCCGAGTCCTGCGGGATGCACCTGAACCCTTGACCTGAACTTAAAAAGGAATCCCATTATTCTCTAGTGGATATATTAAAAAGTGCTGACCTGCTCCGGCTCCCCATTTTGGTGACATGTTCCCAATTTTCCTTGCGTACATTGCTGGAAATGTTGGGAGTGACATGGCTTCTTTGGTCAATCAGTTGCCTCATTGGTCACAGGAGTAAGAATGATAAAATTCATCACCTAGAAAATTCTTTTAAATTTGCAAAAATTATCAGAAAATTCTTGGTCGAATGCAAAATCTGTAAGAGGGCCCCTTAAATTCAGTTTCAATTCTTAATACCGATCTTTTTATAAAAAACAGATGGGAATTTCAGCAGCCTTGGTCCTATTGTCATTTGTGAGGTTGTCATGACATACTACTTCTTAAAGGAAAGTGCTCATTTCTCAATGTAATGTTCTTTATTTACCAAAAGACTATGGGGGTCATTCACTAAGGGCCCGATTCGCGGTTTCCCGACGTGTTACCCGAATATTTCCGATTTGCGACGATTTTCCATGAATTGACCTGGGTTTTTGGCGCACGTGATCGGATTGTGGCGCATCGGCGCTGGCATGCACGCGACGGAAATCGGGGGGCGTGGCCGAACGAAAACCCGACGGATTCGGAAAAAACGCCGCATTTAAAACAAAAAATTGGTCGCACGGGCCATACTCACATGCACCAGGAAGAGATCCGTGTACTCCGACGCAACTTGGCGGACCTCGGCGCAGCAGCGACACCTGGTGGACATCGGGCACAGGACCTTCATGAATCGCCGGAAGACCCGAACACTCGTCCGTGAAGCCGCTGCTGGAATGCGAATGGACCGGGTAAGTAAATGTGCCCCTATATATCCATTAACATTGGGTTGGTGCTAACATCATCTCCAAGCCCAGAACCCTCAAGTATCATGTAGTAAGTATAATACACGTCATTCGGTATCCACAAATTTGGGTGCTCAAGTAGGTTACCACGCCATATTTGTTCAAGTAGAGAAAAACTTGGCACTCCTCAACAGGGGTGCCAAGTTCCTAATGTATCATGAGCCCACCCTGAGGTAGCGCAAGCATTGTAGAATACTAGATGCACATAGTGGAAGAGCAAAGTTGGTCAGGGAAACCAATTTTGATTGGATCAGAAAACTATATATTTTTTGTATTCTTGAGGGCCTTGGGACTCACTCACAAAAAGATCTAAAGGAAGGATCAATCGTGTTGAATTCAAACATATACAATCTTTGTTAACTCTGGGGGACAAGTCATCACAAAGTTTTCGGGTGTGGTTTACAAAGTCAGTGGTCTATGCTACAGCCCCTCCGTGTACGATGAATGTCTCTTTAGAAGACTCTAAACTTTGAATTCTGCTTCCTGTCAATTTTCTTCATCTATGGGTTTTTTGAAGAGGTATTTAGGGCCCAACAAGTCATCCTTTAGCCCAACAGTGGTTCACAAGAATGGAGATCCAGTGTACACCCAAATAAAGAGTGAAGCTGGTTGCTCATGTGTCATTCATTTCTAGGGTACTGATAGCGATAGCCGGGTGCGGTACTTGCCAGTGCCATAGACTGGAGTGAATGGAGTGGCGACGTGCATGTCTGACCTGCCATTCCTGTGTTTCGGCATATAACAGACCTCCCTTCTCAGTATGTCTACATATTAAAAATTGAAACTACTTCATTGAGATTTACTCTGTACATTTGTTTTAGACCTCTTTTGTGTCTTGTAAAAATAGAAATACATTTGCTTGTATTCATGTCACGGACTAGAAAAGAAATTCAGTTTGCAAGCAAGAAACCTGAAACTCCTGTCGTAACAACCCAGATATTCTTTAAGAAGTCTCAAAAGGTATAAAACAAACTACACAGAAATAAAACAAATTGGAAGGTTTACAATAGCTTTACCGGTCAGATTACTTTATTTCTTTGGGTTATTTTATACTATTTTATATAACAAGCAAAGTTAACCAGTTTTTTATTTTTTATTTTAGCGTTTTGCATATTAAAGCTAAAAGTGGTAATAAGATTGTTTTACATTAGACATGCAGGGACTGGGGTATGAGACCATTAGAGATTAGACATGCAGTCCCATTCACTGGCAATATAGTTCAGTATCAGTATAGAAGAAATGTAGTTATTCCAACTGCCCTGAAATAGAAAATTTTTCAAATTTCTATCCCTACTTACCTGCCCTGAAAATTATTGTTATTATTAAATCTTTAGATATGCAGTGACTGTGGCATGAGACTGTTTGACATTAGACTTGGAGTCTAGACTTTGATATTAAACATGCAGTAAATGTGGTATGAGACTGTTTGACTATAGACATACAGGGGCACATTTACTTACCCGGTCCAGTCACGATCCCGAGGGCACGTTGTCCGACGAGGATTCGGGTCTGCCGGGATTCACTAAGGTCGTGCGCCCGATATCCTGCATGTGTCGCTGCTGCGCTGAGGTCCGCCGGAGTTCACCTTCTTCTTCCTGATGCATGTGAGTGCTTGATATTGCGACACAATTCGTTTTTTCAATTCCATGGTATTTCCGAATACGTCGGGTTGTCCGACGGCCACGCCCCCGATGTCTGTTGCGTGCAAGCCGCCACCGATGCGCCACAATCCAATCGCGTGTGCCACAAGCCCAGGGCAATTCAGCGCAAATCGGCACACATCGGAAATATTTGGGAAAACCCGACGGAATCGTGGCCGCTGGATCCTTAGTAAATGAGCCCCACAGTGACTGTAGTATGAGACTGTTTAACATAAGACATGCAGTGACTGTGGTATGAGACCGTTTGACATTAGACACGCAGTGACTGTAGGATTAAACCTTTTAAGGATTAACCATGCCACAGTGGCGTAACGAGACCCCAGTGGGCCCCGGTGCAAACTTAGAATCAGGACCCCCCATATACCTAAACCCTCACTGCCAGCCCCCTCCCGCACATAATGCTTCAGAATATACCATATATAGACTCCACACACATAAGCACACATACATTACATATGCATAACACATTACCGTAAATATTCTACACACACTATATATACGCTACACATACAAATACACACACCATATAAGAAACACTGAAATATAGGTGCACATAAATATATATCTCCACACCAATACCCACACGCCAGTACAATACTAATAATATTGCAGTAACATATACACAATATACATAAATATATACCAGCAGGTAATATACTGCACATTACTATATAGCACCAAAAAATCACTGGACACCAGGGCTGCCGTACAACAGATATAGAGATCACTTACAATATAACTTAGTCATAGTTCCGAACTTCTACCTTTGATCTGTCCTGGTCTTCATCTTGTTGGCTCCTGGCAGATGACAATTCTTCTCCATCAGTTACAGAATTTGATAACTTCTCCAGACGCTACAGAATTCACCACCAGACGTCTTCAGCTCAGTGCATCCCAAAACTCCTTCCCTAAAAACACTGCAGTCCCTTACAGTATAATGTCACATAAGATAAAAACTCTCGTAATCTATATACGGCGCCTACTAACTGTTCTACAACAACGATATCTACTCATTAATTTATGTTTACTCATATTCATTATTATTTAGTAAAGCAGTACCCCCCCCCCTTTAATTTATTTATTAGTTTCTGTACTACGCCTTGGCCTCTACCGCGGACAAAGTCGTGCCTGTGGAATGACCTGGTGGTACCACGCCGCAACAAGTCCAACCGGGCTCTGGTAAAAACTGGGTACCGCTTAGACTCCGGTACCAGATGTTGGCTTACGTCATCGCCCGCGGTGGTACAGAGGATCCACTACCCTTGATCCTGACAGACAGCCCTATGGACCTCAGCCGTCTTGCAGTGCAGTGATTTGGTACCTCTCTACCATTTTATTGTAGTAATAACAAAAAACTAGAACCATAAATATCTCCTGGTTTCCATGACCCCCTCAGCATTAACGATGAAGACACCTGCCAGTTATAGATCATGGATTGAACTTTGAAGCTCTTAAACAACACTCTTCTGCCTTCACCTGTTACGCAACGATAAAAGAGGAGTTTTGCGCAGGTCAGAAAGGAGCCTATCAATCAACCGGCGCGGGAGAGAAAAATTGACTTTGTCATGATAGGATTCTTAAAGGAGTAGTAATAAATCCCATATAAACTATGAGCCTGCAGCGTAGCTAATTTATTCATTATCCACCCCAGAAAAAATAATTAAGTCATGCTTTCTTTCCTAGCGCTTCATTACGGTTTCAGGGTTTTTTTTTTCTCTCTCGTTTTTTTTTTTTCTCCCTGTCGAAACCAGTGACTGAACGCTTATTAAAATAAATTAGATGCTAAACTTTTAACTCTGGCTTAAAGAAAACTAATCCACTTTTCTAGTAGAAGCAATATTGATTAAATACATCTAGTTTCATGCAGAGCAGACTAATTCCTTTAGCTACAGTTTCCGATTTTAAATCATGTTGTATCTGTATTACCGAGGTTTGAGCAGTACATAATGAGCTGTGGAGTTTATAATTGCTATTAACCTCTTTAGATGTCTGCCGTTTCCATATAACTTCCCCTACTTCATTTATGACGCAACTGTAGATGAAGTTGTGCATGTCCATTGATTGTGTCAAGTTTTCGAAAGTTTTTCATTCAAATGTTTTCCTTTTTTTTAAAGTTCTTTTCAAAATTTTTCTCATATTTTTATTAAAAATTAGAGATGAGCGAGCACTAAAATGCTCGGGTGCTCGTTATTCGAGACGAACTTTTCCAGATGCTCGAGTGCTCGTCTCGAATAACGAGCCCCATTGAAGTCAATGGGAGACCCGAGCATTTTTCAAAGGGACCATGGTTCAGGAATAAAATGTGTTATTTAATTGAAAAAGAATGTCTTCTGATAAGTTAGCAGATGTATGCAAACATCTGCAATCTATTCTTCACTGTTCCGCGCGTATATTATCTCCCGACAAGTTATCAGATGTGAAGAACAGTGAAGAATAGAATAAAAACAGTGAACACAGGATCATTTAAGTGAAAAACGCAGTGAAGAATAGATTGCAGATGTTCGGCACATCTGCTTACTTGTCGGGGTGATACGCTGTCCCGGGATCCGCTCCTCTTCTTCCACTGAAGTCTCCCCGTGCTGCCCGATGTCTCCCCCGTGCTGCCCGATGTCTCCCCCGTGCTGCCCGATGTCTCCCCCGTGCTGCCCGATGTCTCCCCCGTGCTGCCTGATGTCTCCCCGCTGCCCGATGTCTCCCCCGTGCTGCCCGATGTCTCCCCCGTGCTTCCCGATGTCTCCCCGCTGCCCGATGTCTCCCCGTGCTGCTTGATGTCTCCCTGCTGCTTGATGTCTCCCTGCTGCCGTTCCGCGCGTATCTTCCGACAAGTAAGCAGATGTGCCGAACATCTGTAATCTATTCTTCACTGTGTTCTTCACTGTCTTTTTCACTTAAATGATCCTGTGTTCACTGTGTTCACTGTTTTTATTCTATTCTTCATTGTTCTTCACTGTGTTTTTTTAATTAAATGCTCGATCTCGAGCAGGGGAAATACTCGTCCGAGCAACGAGCCGTTTCGAGTACCTTAATACTCGAACGAGCATAAAGCTCGGACGAGTATACTCGCTCATCTCTATTAAAAATCTTTAAGCACCAGACATATTGGGGCACATTTATTTACCCGGTCCAGTCGCAATCCCGCGGTGCATTGTCCGAAGCTGATTCGGGTCTGCCGAGATTCACTAAAGTCGTGTTCCCGATATCCACCAGGTGTCGTTGCTGCGCCGAGGTCCGCCGGAGTTCACCTGCTTCTTCCTGGTGCAAGTAAGTGCAAATTCTTTTTTAAATTCTGCGGTTTTTCCGAATCCGTTGGGTAGTCCGCCGGCCACGCCCCCGGTTTCTGTCGTGTGAAAGCTCGCGCCTCTGCGACACAATACGATCGTGTGCGCCAAAATCCCGGGGCAAATCGGCGCAAATCGGAAATATTCGGGAAACCCGACGAAACTGCGCCATTCGGACCCTTAGTAAATGAGTCCCATTTTCTTTCTTTCCTTTTTATTAATTTTTGCTTGTAAAATACCAGACAAGTTTTTTTTTAGAAATTTTATTTTTAGCATTTTTTTTTGTGTACCAGATATTCTACATTTTATTTTAATTGTGACAGATGGTTTCCATAATTGTTAGTTAACATTTTGAAAATGTGCACCTGTGTGACATCACATGATCAGGGATATAATGAGCTGTTCACCTGTGTGACATCACATGATCAGGGATATTATGAGATGTGCCCCTGTGTGACATCACATGGCCAGGGATATGATGAGATGTGCACCTGTGTGACATCACATTGCCAGGGATATAATGAGATGTGCATCTGTGTGACATCACATGACCAGGGATATAATGAGCTGTGCACTTGTGTGACATCACATGGCCAGGGATATAATGAGATGTGCACCTGTGTGGCATCATATGGCTAGGGATATAATGAGATGTGCACCTGTGTGACATCACATGACTAGGGATATAATGAGCTGTGCACCTGTTGGACATTACATGGCCAGGAATATAACAAGACATGCACTCTTGTGACATCACATGACCAGGGATATAATGAGCCGTGCACCTGTGTGGCACCACATGACCAGGTATGTAAGGAGCATTGAACTTGTGTGACATCACATGACCAGGGATATAATGAGATGTGCACCTATGTGACAACAAATGGCCATGGATCTGTATCTATCCATGGGAAATAAACAAAGAAGCTTTCTTTTGAATGACAGCAAGCAGAGATCTAGAAAATTGATACAGAAGGTTTATATTTTTTTTTATTATTGCCAGAAGGCATTTTTATTCGTAAATATGTCAATATATAATTGACTTTTTAAAACATTTTTATAACTTAATATATTATCTTCATTTTGAACATTATTATGTATTACTGCATATGTATTCCAATATCATTTAAAAAAATAATAATAATACATTTTAAAAAAATTATACTAAAAGACTTCTTTATCACATGGTGCATTATGGCACCAAAGTGAAAAGTTCTAGAAGGAAACTGGAAAAAATGGGATCGGATTAGTAAAAATGATGAAAAATACTTTGGCGCGTTCCATCTTCACAAATGCTAATGATTTCTGTCTACTGTAGCTAAACGCGAGTCATTTCTATGCAGGCGGATTAATAAGAGAATCTATTCTTTGAAGTGAATCTCTGTGTCAGTTCTTCCAGTGACTTTGAGGAGCATTTTTTTTCCCCATCTTCTTCTATGCTGTCCCTGAACCTGTCAGTATAGTCACTTTATCCTCGGCAGATGTTGTAGCCGTATACGAGGGAATATCCGTGTAGGACTCTCATCATTACGCGTCTCTTTGTTTAGTAACAGTGTAACGCCAGCTCTTGTCTCTAGTTCAATGCCTATGTGATATCATGGAATGTATAATTGTAGATATCAGAATAAAAAGGCAATTAAAATCCTGTAGCTTAAGCATTTGCCATGTTGAGGGTCTCTACGGGGTTAATGTGAAAAACCGTATGAGCTTTAAGGCTGTGACGGGGATAATCTCACATTGCAGCAGTGTGCACATACACATGGCATTGCTATATACACAGAGATATCAAGTCTCAACATGTTTCTATTCTAGATCCATAGGCGTTCAATATAATGACATATAATCCACAATAATTAATACATAAGATGTAATTAGAGGTACAATATTCTCCCAATACAGGCGATAGGTAACATATTATAGATCCATAAATTAGGAATATGAGTCACAGACACCTTTAGGACATATACATGCAACAGATACTGTATGGATACTGTTCATTTCCAAGAGCTCCCCCTACTGGTGGAGAAAGGGAGGCAAGATTTGAGGATTTCAACCTGACAATACAGAAGATTTGGAGCATTGAAAAAAATGAGTTTTTGTCAATGAAAGGGGGTTGTACACAGTATTATTGCTTTCTACAATCAAGAACTGATTGGTGGGGGCTTGCCTGCTGAAACTCCCACCAATTACAAGAGCAGCCCCCCCACAGTATTCAATGGAAGCATAGTTGACCTGTTATTTTATTCAATTAGTGAATAGGACCTCAATAGCGTGAATTTTAAAGGTCCGTTCTCATGATGAATGGGGGTCCCAGCAGTTGGACTTCTCAATTAGGCTGTTTTACGCTTTCCTATAGAAAAGGGGTTAAGAATAATTCTTGGTACAACCCCTTTAATGGGCATTAGAATCTATAGTGGTCATGTGGTTATCATTGATGAACTGATGAGTTGATACAAGACCCCTAACACCTAATTAACTACTCAGTCTGGTATAAGATAGAACAATTACCTGGAAGCTGTTGGCTCCATTTCTATGTAGGGGATGGGTTTTGTAACTGCATAGAAGTGATTGGAAGTCAGGGTTGCAGTTATATTTTGTGGACATTACACATATGCTTAGAGCTCCGAGCTGGTATTCCCCACCATTCTCATGATGAATGGGGGTCCCAGCAGTTGGACTCCTCAATCGGGGTGTTTTCTGATTTCCTGTAGAAAAGGGGATATGAATAGAACTTGCTACAACCCCTTTAATGGACATTAGAATCTATAGTGGTTACCCAGGTTTTATCATTGATAAACTATCTGCAAGATGATTGGTGGAGAGTTGATATAAGACCCCTTGCACCTGGTCAACTATTCAGTCCTGGAAGCCGTTGGCTCCATTTCCTTATAGTGGACGGGTTTTGTAACTCCATAGAAGTGATTGGAAGTCAGGGTTGTAGTTATGGTTTGTGGACATTACACATAAGCTTAGAGCTCTGAGCTGATATTCCCCACGTTCTCATGATGAATGGGGGTCCCAGCAGTTGGACTTCTCATTCAAGCTGTTTTCCACTTTCCTGTAGAAAAAGGGATAAGAATAATACTTGGTACAACCCCTTTAATGGGCATTAGAATCTATAGTGGTTGCCCAGGAATGATCATTGACGACCTGTAAGATGATCGGTTGGGAGTTGATACCCGACTCCTCACCGCTCATTAGCTATTCGGTCTGGTATAAAATAGGGCACAGACCCGGAAGCAGTTGGCTCCATCTCTTTATAGTGGACGGGTGCTGTAACTACATGGAAGTGAAGGAATGTTCTTGGAAAGATAAACTAGTAGCCCCCACCGTTCTCCTACAGTAGGGACAACATTTCCAATAGGCCATCAGTGGTTTGTTTTTGAGGTTTTATTTTTTATCTAGACTTAATTATTTACATTATAATTCCATATGTTATATGAAAAATCTATAGACTGTTCCCTCTTGTAATTAACGGACGTTTTACTACATCACCTCCATGAAATATATAAATGGCGCTTTACCTTTCGTTGCCTTGGTTCACATTAATCACCCAGCAAAGTAATTGCAATATAATTTGCTTTTATGTGTTATTGACTCTTAATCAGCATCACACAATTGACTCCAACTGACTGCCTGGAAGTAGCATGGGGAAAAAATAAGAAAATGAAATCAATATTTTAATAAAGTAACCTTCTTGATATAACACCTTCTAAATCTAATTCTCTTCACTTCCTATTCCTTCAGACTTTTTTTTGCTAGCTGTTACCAAGACCAAATCGATGGCTCGGTAAAGTCGGAGAACATAGCCTTTTAATTAGGCCATTGATTGAAGACGAACAATTAATTATAAAACAATGAAGTGAGGAAGATGATTTATACACTCTGACCTTCTTTAAAGAAGTTCTGCAGAGCAGACCTGACTCCCTCATGGTAGTCTTCCAGGGATAGAGCAATTAGATCTTCTGGATGGACTCTGTCGAGAGAAGTCACCTTCCTCTAGATACTTGGCATTTTGAGATCACGCTAGGATGGTTTTACCCTAAGGAGATTGCCTTTGCAGGTGGACAGGATCTTAAAGGTTATTGATGCTCTGCTAAGAATTCTGGGTAAGGAATATTCAAATTAGTTTTCCAGCATGGGGAAGCTATGTCTCCAGTGCTCCCTTTAAGAAGTTTGCTCTCTCCAGAACAATGGTCCATGCCAAACCGGTTCCCTATATTGCACCGATGTTAAGCAAAACATTGAAAAAAAACTGTTGGGGGTCTATCGCTTTTGGAAGAAACTTGCTGGTTTGGCTGTTATAGCATGTCGCATGGCTTCTTGAAACTATTTACATATTCCTTTACCAGAACTCAGGCTAAAAATCCAAACCATGGAACTCATTGCTCCAACCCATTGAGGGGTATTTATAATATGCCGGCGCTATATAATATATGATGTCGCAGTCCCTTATGTGCAAACCGATACATCAAGAAGCTCTTGTGGTTGGATCAACACATCAATTGATGGGGGTCTAGAATATGGAACCCCAAGTGATCAGCTCAATTGAATAGGTCCTGAGTAGGTTCTAAATGCGGATTCTCACCAGCCATCACACAGAGATTGGAGCTGTGCAATCGGCACTGGAGGAAGCCACAATCAGCTGATTGGTGGACATCTCAAGTGTCAATATTGATGACGTATCTTATGGATATCACAAATAAGGAGAACCCTGCAAATATAAAAAAAAAAATCCTTAAATGTTGGAAAAATAATTCTTATTAAACCATAATGCAAATAGGTAGAACTGTTTTTGCAGAACCATAAATATAAGTAGTAGGCAATAAAAATTGGGTCAACTTCCATTTAGATTATGGCTCGTCTTTGGGATGTAAATTTGGTTTCTTGGTCCCTTTTGCCATTTCTTCTTCCGATGTATCATTAGACAGGAACTTATAGGTCCCTTAAAGTGAACCTCTCACCACTAAAGTCATTTTTAGCTGATGACATGTTCCAATTTCCTTTGCTATGCTGAATTTAATAAATCCTTTGTCAGCATTCTGAATCATTTCAGCACTTTATAAAACTTTATTTTACATCGCCTGGCTCCATGCCAGCAGGGTGGGGTGAGGGAGATGGATGAGGCACACAGGCCACAGACTGGTGCAGTGACCAGAGGGAGCCAGGTTATGTGAAATAAAGTTTTATCAAGTACTGAAAAGATTCAGAATGCTGACAAAGGAATTTTTAAAATCAGCATAGCACAGGCCATTGGAACCTGTCACCAGGAATGTCATTTTTCGCTGGCTCGTGTTAAAATCATGTAGATGTAGTCGGACGTCCCATCTGTCTCAGAAATAATAGCCCACACTTCATCAGTTCAATATGGCAAATGGTTTGTGTGACTGATGTTGTACATCCGGATATTGCGCGGCGTCCCGTCTGAGCCACTAATCTGAGTTCTTTCTGATAAAACCAAAGGTTTGTTACTGATGGAAATTACTTTATTTTTTCAAATCTGAAATTAAAAGAGTTCTGAGAGATCGTTAATTCTGTTATCTAATTTATACACATTATTACATTATCTCATTTTTGCTGACTGAGAATAATTATGCATATGTTTATTTTTTATTTTTTTCTATAATTGATGAAGTATATAAAAAGCAGCCCACATGTTTATCAATGAGACTAATTAGTGCAGTGTCTTCATTTTCATAAAAAGACTAGAAATTCTGGTAATTAGACTTTGATTCTGGTTCACTATATGATGACATTGATCGTTACAAGACTCTCTAATATAGCGATATCAGAGCCAGGAATGGATCAACACTTCAGATCAGCAGAGGCCATACGGGGTAAGACTCCAAGTGATGGGGTAAGTCTATAATTAATCTATCTATCAATCATATCTATTATCTATCTATCTATCTATCTATCTATCTATCTATCTATCTATCTATCTATCATCTATCTATTATCTATCTCTGTATCTATCATCTATCTATCTATCTATCTATGTATCTATCATCTATCTATCTATCTATCTATCTATCTATCTGAGCGAAGCTGTATCTAATGAATCAATAGATGAGTAGGCTGTTTGGTATGATAAACCAGGAAATATGAACAGGAGACAGTTTAGTTTCTGAATTTTTATTGCCACCATGTGAGTTCACTGCAAAGGGGCCCACTATGGCTCTGTCGCCCAGGGGCCTGCTGATACCTGGAGCTGACCCTGTTCTCTTCTATCCTGCTCTGAGCTGCTGCTTCTGCAGATTGTTTGTAAATAGAAGCTCATGAACTGTAAACAGAGGCTGCAGGTAGTGTCTGGCTGAACTCTGCTGCAGTAATATGCAAGGGATACACTGTTCTGCTGTTGTACTATACAAGGGATACACTGTTCTGCTGTTGTACTATACAGAGGATACACTGCTCTGCTGCTGTACTATACAGGGGATACACTGCTCTGCTGCTGTACTATACAGGGGATACACTGCTCTGCTGCTGTACTATACAGGGGATACACTGCTCTGCTGCTGTACTATACAGGGGATACACTGCTCTGCTGCTGTACTATACAGGGGATGCACTGTTCTGCTGCTGTACTATACAGGGGATACACTGCTCTTCTGCTGTACTATACAGAGTATACAGATAAGAAGATACACGCAAAGCAGATCCTGCTAGAGGGACCACACACCAGTATGTCAGTGTGCTTGTTTTACAGTCCTTCATCCTTTTGGTAGATGTCCTTTAAATGGGTAAAAATAAAAAAAAAATGCCTTAAATAAATAGTAATTTACTTTAATAATATTATTATATTTATTATTGTATTATTGTGATTATTAATGTGTTAATATAATTTGTGTCTAATCAGAATTATTTTTTATTGTTTTTCATTGACATATCCCTTTGGGCCAACAGAAAAAATAAGTAGGGAAAGATCTTGTAAAATGTTATGATTTTTTCTGGTTCCTCTCCAGAGTTTCAGAACATCTAGACAATGTCATTTCATCAATCTTCACAATGTAACTTTTTGCCTCCCCGTTACTATATCCTTTTTGAAGTCACATCAGCACATCGTCCATTTTCTCCAGTTCCAGGGCCACTTTTCCTACTATGAAATAACCTGATATGTTTTCCTTCCCTTTAACCCATGTGTTATTTATTTCTCGTGATTTATATCGTTGCGTTCTTTCTGCTCCACCTCGTCTTTGCTTTCTCTCTTTCCCAGACTTGACGTTCCCATCACAGTCGTTTTTACCGCCACACACAAATAAGTCAGTGGTGCACATTTACTTACCCGGTCCAGTCGCGATCCCGCGATGCGTTGTCCGAGGATTTTGGGTCTGCCGGGATTCGCTAAGGTCGAGTGCCCGATATCCAGCAGGTGTCGCTGCTGCACTGAGGTCCACCGGAGTTCACCTTCTTCTTCCTGGTGTATGTGAGTGCTTGATCTTGCGGCACAAATCGGTTTTTTAAATTCCGCTTTTTTTCCGAATCCGTCGGGTTGCCCGATGGCCACCCCCCCCCCGTGAAAGCCGGCGTCGATGCGCCACAATCCGATCGTTTGCACCAAAATCCCGGGGCGATTCGGCACAATATGGAAATATTTGGGAAACCCGAAGAAAGTGCAGAATTCGGACCCTTAGTAAATGAGCCCCAGTGTTCTAGTTCTGTGTAATTGTACCTGATCTTTTACCTTACAACCCCTCCCCCCTCCACTTGTAATAAATTAATGGTCTAAATACAGTATTCTAAAAAGGGTGAATTTTTTTATTTCCAGGTGATTATTTTACATCCTCTTCAATGTTGTCTATGCTCCCAGCCGTGTGCCCAATAGCGGCTCTTAATTCACCTTTCTACTGATTCAATCGGGCAATTTGCCTCCCGCAAAAATGTATTTAAAATGTTTATTCTGTGTATCATCTTTGAATAACACCTTCTTTTCATCATTTGTAACACAATTTGCCGGCCGCGGAGAGGAAATTGACAACAAAATATATTATTTGATGTTTAGTTTTTATTTTTGTATGGTCTGATTTTTTTTCCCAGATAAGACAAGGACGGGTAGGCAATCCAATTATCAGTGTTTGCCGCAGACAAATGCTTTGAATACATGGAAGCTATTTTCAAAGTTAGTCAAAAGAACAGTCCATAAACACCTTTTCTCTTATCTGAAAGAATATAATTTAATTTCAAACACTTCGCTTGGTGGAGGCTCCTCTGACTTCAGCTTTGCCTCCTTATTTAATGGGGCTTTGTCTCAAAAATTTGTAAAAAATACCTGCAAATATGAAAACTTAAAGGGATATTCCAACGAATACAAGTTTCTTATATATACCCAGGATAAGAAAATATCACATTCTCTAATTTACTGTTATTAACTACTGTTATTTGTTAACTGTTATTACTGTTAACAAAAATGCAGCATTTCACAGATATAAGTCCAACCTGTCTCTATCAGTCCTGGTGTACACACTTTCAGTTGCCCCTGGTTTCCGACTCTGGATTTTCTGACTTTAGACATCTTGACTGACGTTGAGGAGTAGTGATTGGTTGTTTGCGAACGAGCCGGCGCAAAGAGCCAGCTAATTCGGGTGAACGACGTGAGTTGGCTCACTAAACCCTGCCCCTAAACGTCTCACCACACCCCCTTTTACTCGTTAAAATCGGGTTAAAAGTGGTGTGATGGGGGACGACTGATGGGCCTGTGGCTCCCGATTATATATTTAATAGGGAGCCGTTCAGGAGCCAGAAGAGCCGGCTTTTTTTAGTGAGCAGAGCCTAATGAGCCAGCTCACTAAGAAGAGCCAGAATTCCCATCACTACTTAGGAGCTGAGCTCTTCTCTGCTCTCTGCTCCCTGCAGGAGCCCCCAACCTTGCATTCCAGGACGAGCTCATACACACGCTGACTTCCTGCCTGCAAACAACTCATCAGATTGTGAGGAGAGCTACAAGCTACAGGCAGATAAGTTCTATATCTGGGGGAGGGGTTATATGTATCTCATGGGTATTGCCACACATTGCCTTAATACCTTTCCTACTGGAATGATTGGGGACTGGTAACTATGCACTGGGGACAAACAATTATGTAACATTCCTTTTGGTTTTGCCATTCATTCCATCTGTGTGTCACTGAGTATATTGTGGGAGTTTCCCACTCTACCAGGTTTTTACCTTGTGCTACTGGAACACTTGTTCACACAAATGGGGCATGTGGCAACAATATCCTTTGGTGCAATGTGATTTGTATGAACTTATCAGAGTCACACACATGAGTCTTGGTTACATGTACCAATGTATGTTTTAGGTTTTTTTAAACCTTTGTGTTGTGTGGTATTGATATGTAAAAAAGATTTATATATTTTTGCATATATACACTTTCTTTGTCTATTTGAAATGGTTCATCTCATGGATCTTATCATCTCATCTCTCTTTCTATGTGTCAGATACTAGTACAATGTTCAGTAGCTAAATAAAAGTGTATATAAACCTGTGCCCTGATAATCTAAGCACATTGACAGCACACAGAATCTCATAGCACAGAGGGATCATGAAGTGTCTGCTTAGAGAGACCCCGCCCACACTCTGGAATCTTACACTGACCATCACTGAGTGATGGGAGCTAAAACAGCAATAAAACTGATGAAAATGGTAAAGTAAGAGGTTAAAACGATCTTTATTGTGTAAAAATCACTGGGGGATTGAGATTTGAGAATTTTCTTTAATGGGCAAACCCCTTTAAATAAACCAGGGACACTTACTCCTAGATCCAGGCACAGTGACGGTGGCAATCTTCTTATATTTGTCAGGTTGGGTAAGAGTGCAGAAGAGTGGAAGTACCATAGCATACTTTCTTACCCCTGGGGTTTTTCCAGAGTTCTTGAAAAACCCAATAGAGGCACATTTATCATATACTAATTCTGGTGCCCCTGACCGGTTCTATCAGAAGGCTGTTGGGACCTGGTGTAGAATTGCACACCCTGAAAATTTATTTCACTTGTTTTCTTAGACTTTATTTTTATTCTTATTCAATGCATCATGTAGGTATTAGGCCATCACCGAGAGAAAAATTCATAGCATATGAGCAATGTCATAGAATTCAAGGAGTCAACGTTTCTGTTGATATGACCTTTGTCAAGCTGATCTGTATATATCAGCAAGAGGCTTGGTGGCTGCGGTGATATATTTAGATCCGCTTGACAAAGGTCGTATCGACCGAAATGTTGACTCCTTGATCTGCATAACATTTCTACCATACTATGAATGTTTTTCTTGGTGATGGCCTAATGCATGATGTTTTGAATGAAAATAAAAATAAATTCTGAAAAAAATACTGAAAGAAATTTTCGGTGTGTGCCGTCTCCACCAACTACAGAGTGTGTGGTACCTCCGAATTTATCTAATGGTGTAGAATTGCGTCATAGCCTTAACCTGAACCAGCGCAGGGTATAGGCAGTTGTAGGACAGGAATGTCCCGCGCCGGCCCACTGCACAGCCTGGTACCACCCACTCCACGCCCACATGGCATAGAGGGTGGAGCATTCAGAATTCATGGGTCAATGCCTTGAATTGCTACTAAATAACCGCTTGTACGTCTGTTTTAAAGGGCACAAGCTGTAATAAATCCCCCCTATAATCTATAGTTTATACAATTTCATTTGATTTGATCTAACCCTGACCCTAGATTTGTGAGACCCAATTTACAAACCCTTGGATACCCACCACATTGGCGCTATGCTGACTTCACTTTGATACTGACTACTTTGATAGCTCAGTATTCATTATCCATGACATAAGGGATCACACAGGAAAAGAACTAAGAAAACCCAAGGATTTCTATACACTTTCTAGAGATGAGCAATAAAAGATTATTTTCTATATAATTGCCTGCAAAATAAACTGGGAAATCAGTGAAATAAAAGAGCAGCCGCCGTCTTTATTATTTATAATGTACAACATCATTGGGTTAGAAATATCACTATCTCTTATTATTCCGTCCTTCACATTCATTAGATGTTATTTTTTTCTCCTTTTTTATTTTTTTAATTTTTTATTTTTTCTGTAGATGAGCAAGATTCTCCCCAGCACATAGCGGTTATTATAAGAACGGCTTCACAAAGGTAGAATAGACACGAGCATTAAAGGCTGGTTGTTATGGAAGCCGTCTAAGCGTCACATTCCGCCAGCAATTTGCAGTCATTAGACCTTCGGTCTACTCAAACAGTTTGCACTCTGCAGCTACTTAGAGGCCGGATACCGGCGCCGATGACAACAAGTAAATGAGCAGCGCGGGCACATGAGGGGACGGTAACACACAGGACACTTATTAGTTAAAGTAAATTAGGGATTCACACAGCATATAAAAATCGGTTCAAACCTCATCCAGAGGAAAGTCAAAGGATAAATTAGATAATTGTTTTGGAATTTTTTGTATTTATTTTTGTTGCCCAATATAAATTATTTAGTAGTGTTCCTAGATTTAACGGAACCATCAAAATCAAGCATGATAAATCAGGGGTACTAAGGTCCCATGTACACAACTGGTAGGGGGCACACAATTATTAGCCAAACCAGGGCTGTATGGGGGTATATGGCGCCCGGTCATAGTGCAGTGACCACCCAGTGTTTCACTGCACTCTGACCCCGACGGTTTCAATTGAAAGGGGTTGTGCTCCCTCTATTCTACACAGAACTGTGTGCCAAGCCCGGGTTACAGCCCTGGTGAGTACATATTCACTTGAAGTTTTACCCATAGATCCAGACTGTGGCAATCTTCTTTTATCTAAAGTGGCTTTCATCTAAAGTCAACTTTTAAAATTTAGAGAAAAATTTATTAGTTTTTTTGCAAATGAGCTTCTTGGTCAGTAATGGATTCAAATATAAGTGTTTGATGCCCTTAGCCACCAAAACTACTCACCAATTTTAAGGTTCCATTCACATGACTGTAATGGTGGGCAGGGGCGTAACTTGAGGGGGTGCAGAGGTTGCGATCGCACCCGGGCCCAAGAGGTTTAGGGGGCCCTATGACCTACTTTCCCATATGAAAAGACTATTACTATAAACCATACATTATTGTCGGGGGCCTGGCACAGACTTTGCTCTGGGGCCCATCAGCTTCTAGTTATGCCATTGATGGTGGCCATGACCTGACTGCATAATTTGTGTCCAGATCACTGCCCCCATAGAGATCTGGGGCACCTGATCCCACTGTGTCTTGCTGCACTGTGACCTGGCCAGACAGTCAATGTGCAAAATATAGGACATATTATATATTTTCATAGATTACAGCGGTGGCTACTTGGCTTTGTTTAGAGAAGGGAGGACTGAGGAGCTCTAACTCCTCCTCACTCCCTCCTCCACCCGGTCATGTGTTACCGGGAGGAGCCTTAAGCTAACAAAATACTAAAAGATAATAAGGAAACCTGTCTTTAGCCCTACATGTCCCTGTATTACAAATCATATCCTGCATATATTCACACTGAAAAGCACTACTACTCTTCTGTATGTATGGTCTACTGGTTATATCCTGCATATATGGGCACTTTACTACTACTACTATTAAGAGGCAAATGCAATACAATACAATACAATTACCCCACCTGCACATCACCATGTGCTTTCTCAAGCTGTTCTGCGATCCATTGTTTGTGGCCTGTGTCATCGATGTGTAAGATCACTTTACACGCCAATGACTGGTAGAGATGATCAGTTCTGGAACGGGGCAAGAAGTGTCCAAAGTGTTTTAGAAACTTATAATTTTCAGTGAGGCCCACAATTTCAGGCCCACAATTTTCTTGAAGCTCTGGGCCCATGTTAGTATTAGGCCCCTTCTACACTCGAGAGTGTGATGCGTTGAACTTGCATCACACTCGCAACGCGCGCTGCCCGGATTTGCCAGTCCGAACACTGCAAACCGGAACTGAACTCAGCATGTCAGTTCAGTTCCGGTTTGCAACGTTCGGGCCGGGATGCGAGTTCAACGTATCACACTCATGAGTGACGAGGGGCCTTAAAGAGGACCTGTCACCCAAAATTAGTAAAGTAAGCAGATCCTAGTGCTAAAACAAATGCTAAAACAAACGCCGCAGTGTTAAAAGGAGGCGGGGTATAATGTAATCGACAGACCGCTCGCAAAGCGGTCCGATGTATTCATAAGGGGGTAGGGTTGGGGTGTGGTTAGGAGCGGTGACTGCCGCATGACGTGTGGTAGTCAACGCCACCCAATGGAGCAAGTGGGGCGGTCCGGGGAAGAGGCAGCAACTCAGACTGCCCCCTCATGAATACACCGATGATTACATTGTACCCCACCGCAGTGTTAGATCGCGTTACCGGAGGTTTCCAGTAACGCTATCCTTCTAACACTGCGGCGTTTGTTCAAGCACTAGGAGCTGCTTACTTTAGTGCCAAAATTTTGGGTGACAGGTCTTCTTTAAGCTCTCCCGTTCTTGGTGCACTGGAGGCGGGCTTGTGTTTGTACCGGTTTTTGCTACTTTCTTTTCTATGCCATGTGTTGGTCATTGTGCACACCACTGGTAGGATCATAACAAACAACAGCAAAGTTTTCTTCTAGAGGGACAGCACTCCTTTACTTTTCCCTTCTCCTATGTGAATCAGAGGAGTGAGCAGTTTCATCCTCTCCGAGCTCCTCATCCCGCTCACTGATGTGACTGTGTACAGATGAAAACCGGATTTGTGAAAATGATTGCCGCGTTTAATCTGGGAAGCGATATGCGGAAATATGATTTTTTTTTGTTTGTTTCCATCTTAAAGCCTCTCGAGTGAATTGGTTTAGTGTCAATTTGGAGACACGTAATCATGAGCATTAAATACAGCGGGGAATATATCCACAACAGTTTGGAAAGGCAGAACCTTCTAATCCATTGATTTTGTGACTAAGCATCTACAATGGTAATAGATTGCACTGTATGTTCAGCTCAGTGCTACTTATTATGTTCTTACTCCCCAGACACTTTTCCTGATAGAAGATCCTTTAATATTATTTAATGCTTAATACGGACTGTCTCTCCCACTTATCTGTATCAACCTCCCGGAGAACATTGCAATGTTTAGCATTAACAGATTGTGTTTGCCCATAAATAAAAAGTTTACTTGTTTAACACAGAAGTTAGACCTTTCCTAGACCTGATATAAAACTCTCTGCCCTTCTCTTCTAGGGGGGGTTGTACCTATGGGAATCCCACTACCACTGATTGCTGGAGGAGAATCATTTCACGTAGTGGGACCCCTGTTGGCCACATCCTATAATTACAGTGTGGAGGAGCTGTACTATTGCTTTAATTAGGAATAACGCTAGTTATTATAGGTGAATATTTTGTGAATATTTTTACTGATATGTTAACTAAAACTCATGAACAATTCATGAACAAATGGAGCTTGCTTAACCCCTTATCTCCGACACTAGTTTTCAGCTCAATGACCAGACTCGATTTTTCAAATCTGACATGTCTCACGATAATTGGTTATAACTTCGGAACGCTTTAACATATCCTGGTGATTTTGAGAATGTTTTCTCGTGACACATTGCACTTCATGTTAGTTATAAAATTTAAGTGATAAGTTTTGCGTTTCGTTCTGAAAGAAAGTGAAAATTTGGCAAAAGTTTGTAAAAATTCTTCATTTTCCAAGTTTGAAATGTTCTGGTTTCCAGACAAGATGTAAAACTACCCAAAAAGTTTGATAATTAACATTTACAGAATATCTGCTTTATGTTGGGATGATATTTTATGCTTCCGGTCATTTTTCTAGAATGTTATGAGTAGCAGAACTTTAGGTGCGATTTTTCTTATTTTCATGAAAATTGCCAAAACTCACATTTTGAGGGACAACTCAGTTTCAAGTGACTTTGAAAGGCCTAAATAATAGTAAAACCCCATAAATTACCCCACTATAGAAAGTTCACCCCTCAACATATGTAAAACAACTTCTATTAAGTCTATTAACCCTTTAAGTGTTTCACATGGGTTAAAAAATATGGACTTGCGATTTAGAAACTATAGAATTTTTTTGGAAAATATATTCATTTAGGCCAAAACTGACATTTTCAGAATAAATTAAATGATGAAACGCACTGCAACGTTTGATGCCCAATTCCTCCCGAGTGTACTGATACCCCATATGTGGTGGTGACTGCTGTACGGGCGCACGGCCGAGTATAGAATGAATGGAGGCGCCATTCACAGCAGATTTGTATTGTTACATTGTACAACCTATACATTTTTATTTTTTTTGGTAATACAAACATATGAGGGCTTATATTTTACGGGATGAGATACAATGTATAGATAATTTATTTTGGGAGTCTAAAGCTTATTCATGAGATTTTATTAACTATTTCAAGGGTGACACAAACAAAATCATCAATTTTTATTTTGGATTGTTTGCATTTTTTTCCCCCGCTCACCGTAACGTAAAAATAATATTTTATCTTTATTCACTACGATTGCGGTGATACCTCATTTATATAGTTTTTCTTATTTTTGCTCAATTTTCCTGAGCAAAACCAATATTGGAGAAAATCGCATTGTTTTTACTATTGACAACTTTTCAGGGCCATAACTTCTGTATTTTTCTGTTGTCAGATCTGGTTGAGGGCTTATTTTTTGCGAAAACAGTTGTTCTTTTCAGTCGTATCATATTAGGGAACGTAACTTTTTTTAATCACTTTTTAGAACATTTTTTGTGATGGTGCTTGATGAAAAATTGTATATTATGGGAAGTTTTTCGAGTTTTTTTTTTACGTAGTTCACCAAGCGGGTTCAATATTGATTTAGATTTATTGTACAGATTAATACGGACGCGATAATACCAAATATGTACGTGTTTTTGTGTTTTATTTACTTTATTTGCATTTTATGTGAAACTGGGGAGATTATGGGACTTTTATTTTATTTATTTATTTAATTATATTATAAAAAGATAAAAAAATTTTTTTTACTTTTTTACATTTTCTACTTCTTGGCTCGGGTCACTCGTCGGGACCCGGGGCAGCGGCAGGAGGGATCGGATCCCCCAGTAAGCACACCGGGGGGGGTCCGATCCACGGGGGACACACTTGCACGCCGCGGTCATGCTTGACCGCGGCGTGTAAGGGGTTAAACACCCGGGATCGGAGTTTTTCCACTATACTGACCCGATGTCCAGAAATCTTCTTCTGACGCGCCGCCGTAGAAAGGCGTACCCGTCAGAAGAAGTACCCTTAATGACCGCCGTAAAAAGCCGATACGGCGGTCATTAAGGGGTTAATAATAATAATAATAATAATATAAATAAAATACAGAAGTAATAATTAATAATAAACATCATTAACATGAACATATGAAGCTTGCATAATAATAATAATAATAATACTAGATAAATAAAATAAAGAAATAATAATTAATAATAAACATGAACATATGCAGCTTGCATAGTAATAATAATAATATTAGATAAATAAATAAAGGAATAATTAATAATAAACATAACAAACATAAACATATCTGCAGCATAATAATAATAATAATAATAATAATAATAAAATAATTAATCACACAGTTAATAGTGTAGGAAGAAGATGTCCATCAAGCTCAACCAAGTAAGCAAAGAGAAAGGATTGGATGCGTGAAGGATGTCAGGGAAGCAATTCTATATTACAGGCGGTCCCCTACTTAAGGACACCCGACTTACAGACAACCCATAGATACAGACGGACCCCTCTGCCCACTCTGACCTCTGGTGAAGCTCTCTGGAAGCTTTACTATAGTCCCAGACTGCAATGATCAGCTGTAAGGTGTCTGTAATGAAGCTTTATTGATAATTCTTGATTAGAGATGAGCGAGCACTAAAATGCTCGGGTACTCGTTATTCGAGACAAACTTTTCCCGATGCTCGAGTGCTCGTCTCGAATAACGAGCCCCATTGAAGTCAATGGGAGACTCGAGCATTTTTCAAGGGGACCAAGGCTCTGCACAGGGAAGCTTGGCCAAACACCTGGGAACCTCAGAAAAGAATGGAAACACCACGGAAATGGACAGGAAACAGCAGGGGCAGCATGCATGGATGCCTCTGAGGCTGCTTAATCGCACCATTATGCCAAAACTATGGGCAACAGCATGGCCATGACAGAGGGACAGAATGAAGCTAGATAGCATTTAAAACATCCAATAATTGACCCTGACACTATAGGGGACGGCATGTAGAGGCAGCGGCAGCAGCGGCAGGCTAGAGAGTGGCATGGCGACATACCCTAAATGGACTCAGGCTTCAAACCAATGGATGGCAGAGAGGAACCAAAGGAGGTGAGCAAGAAGCGCTCAAATAATATCGGTACATGATAAAAGTTTGCCAGTATATTTTGTGGATTACACAGCAGGGTGGCGACAAAGTTAACATGGAAGCCATGAAAACAACCCAAAATTCTGCCTGACACAGCTCGTTTGATAAGGGGACCATGTATGGAGGCAGTGAACTAGTAGTAGATTAAAGGTGCTGCAGTTAAAACTATGTTAGTTGGATCTTGGCATGGAGCTGGCGCTCCGCTGCCAGGCGAGCTTTCGCCAATCCAAGCCCCTGTCTCTAGGCTACTCCCCAAACAGCACTTCTAAGAACCTTTTGTATAAGATCAAGTGTAGTAGCGTTCTTATAAGTTTGGGATATGGCGGGTGAGGGGAATGTAAACAGATGCGCAAGAAGCGCATGATGCGCATGGAGCTGGCGCTCCGCTGCCAGGCGAGCTTTCGCCAATCCAAGCCCCTGTCTCTAGGCTACTCCTCAAACAGCACATCTAAGAACCTTTTGTATAAGATCAAGTGTAGTAGCGTTCTTATAAGTTTGGGATATGGCGGGTGAGGGGAATGTAAACAGATGCGCAAGAAGCGCTGAAATAATATTGGTAAATGATAAAAGTTTGCCAGTATATTTTGTGGATAACACAGCAGGGTGGCGACAAAGTTAACAACTTTGATGTGGAACCCATGAAAACAACCCAAATTTCTGCCTGACACACCTCGTTTGATAAGGGGACGATGTATGGAGGCAGCTATATGGACGACTTTTGGAGGTAGCAATGGAGACAACGTGTGGAGGCTGCTATGGAGACAATTTAATTTGGATAGTGCCTGTATGTGGCAGTCCAAAAAAGTTTTCAAACCAGAGGAGCAGGTAGGTGGCCCTCCAGAAAAATGAAATAGATTGAGTGCCTCTATATGGCAGTCCAAAAAAGTTTTCAAACCAGAGGAGCGGGTAGGTGGCCCTCCAGTAAAATGGAACAGATTGAGTGCCTGTATGTGGCAGTCCAAAAAAGTTTTCAAACCAGAGGAGCAGGTAGGTGGCCCTCCAGTAAAATTGAATAGATTGAGTGCCTGTATGTGGCAGTCCAAAAAAGTTTTCAAACCAGAGGAGCGGGTAGGTGGCCCTCCAGAAAAATTGAATAGATTGAGTGCCTGTATGTGGCAGTCCAAAAAACTTTTCAAACCAGAGGAGCAGGTAGGTGGCTCCCAAGTAAAATGGAATAGATTGAGTGCCTGTATGTGGCAGTCCAAAAAAGTTTTCAAACCAGAGGAGCAGGTAGGTGGCCCTCCAGTAAAATGAAATAGATTGAGTGCCTGTATGTGGCAGTCCAAAAAAGTTTTTAAACCAGAGGAGCGGGTAGGTGGCCCTCCAGAAAAATTGAATAGATTGAGTGCCTGTATGTGGCAGTCCAAAAAACTTTTCAAACCAGAGGAGCAGGTAGGTGGCCCTCCAGTAAAATGGAATAGATTGAGTGCCTGTATGTGGCAGTCCAAAAAAGTTTTCAAACCAGAGGAGCAGGTAGGTGGCCCTCCAGTAAAATGGAATAGATTGAGTGCCTGTATGTGGCAGTCCAAAAAAGTTTTCAAACCAGAGGAGCGGGTAGGTGGCCCTCCAGAAAAATTGAATAGATTGAGTGCCTGTATGTGGCACTCCCAAAAATTGTTTAAAACAGAGGACCGGGTAGGTGGCCCTCCAGAAAAATTGAATAGATTGAGTGCCTGTATGTGGCACTCCCAAAAATTTTTTAAAACAGAGGACCGGGTAGGTGGCGTGTACGCTTATCGGTGATGATGCCACCAGCTGCACTGAAAATCTGCTCGGACAAGACGCTAGCGGCAGGGCAGGCAAGAACCTCCAGGGCGTACAGCGCCAGTTCGTGCCACATATCCAGCTTTGAAACCCAGTAGTTGTAGGGAGCTGTGTGATCATTTAGGACGATGGTATGGTCAGCTACGTACTCCCTCACCATCTTTCTGTAAAGATCAGCCCTACTCTGCTGAGACTGGGGACAGGTGACAGTGTCTTGCTGGGGTGACATAAAGCTGGCAAAAGCCTTGTAAAGCGTACCCTTGCCAGTGCTGGACAAGCTGCCTGCTCGCCTACTCTCCCTCGCTACTTGTCCCGCAGAACTACGCACTCTGCCGCTAGCGCTGTCAGAAGGGAAATACTGTTTCAGCTTGTGAACCAGGGCCTGCTGGTATTCATGCATTCTCACACTCCTTTCCTCTCCAGGGATGAGAGTGGAAAGATTTTGCTTGTACCGTGGGTCCAGGAGAGTGAACACCCAGTAATCGGTGCTGGAATAAATTCTTTGAACGCGAGGGTCACGGGATAGGCAGCCTAGCATGAAATCTGCCATATGCGCCAGAGTACCAACGCGTAAGAATTCACTCCCCTCACTGGCCTGACTGTCCATTTCCTCCTCCTCCAACTCCTCCAACTCCTCTTCTTCTGCCCATACACGCTCAACAGTGAAGGACTCAACAATGGTCCCCTCTTGTGTCTCGCCAACATTCTCCTCCTCTTCCTCCTCATCCTCCTCCACCTCCTCCGATATGCGCTGAGAAACAGACCTAAGGGTGCTTTGGCTATCAACAAGGGAATCTTCTTCCCCCGTCTCTTGTGACGAGCGCAAAGCTTCCGACTTCATGCTGATCAGAGAGTTTTTCAACAGGCCAAGCAGCGGGATGGTGAGGCTGATGATGGCGGCATCGCCACTGACCATCTGTGTTGACTCCTCAAAGTTACTCAGCACCTGACAGATATCAGACATCCACGTCCACTCCTCATTGTAGACTTGAGGAAGCTGACTGACCTGACTACCAGTTCTGGTGGAAGTTGACATCTGGCAGTCTACAATCGCTCTGCGCTGCTGGTAAACTCTGGATAACATGGTCAGTGTTGAATTCCACCTCGTGGGCACGTCGCACAACAGTCGGTGAGCGGGCAGTTGGAGGCGGCGCTGCGCTGCCCTGAGAGTGGCAGCATCTGTGCTGGACTTCCTGAAATGCGCACAGATGCGGCGCACCTTCGTGAGCAAATCAGACAGATTGGGGTATGTCTTGAGGAAACGCTGAACTATCAGATTTAACACATGGGCCAGGCATGGCACATGTGTCAGTCTGCCGAGTTGCAGAGCCGCCACCAGGTTACGGCCGTTGTCACACACAACCATGCCTGGCTTCAGGTTCAGCGGTGCCAGCCACAGATCAGTCTGCGCCGTGATGCCCTGTAATAGCTCTTGGGCGGTGTGCCTTTTATCGCCTAGGCAAAGCAGTTTGAGCACCGCCTGCTGTCGCTTAGCGACGGCACTGCTGCTGTGCCTAGAGCTACCGACTGATGGCGCCATGCCCACGGATGGTAATTCGGAGGAGGAGGAGGTGGAGGAGGGGTGGGAGGAGGAGGAGGCATAGTAGGCCGGAAACACCTGGACCGAGGTAGGCCCCGCAATCCTCAACGTCGGCAGTATATGACCAGCCGCAGGGTCAGACTCGGTCCCAGCCTCCACCAAGTTAACCCAATGTGCCGTCAGCGATATATAGTGGCCCTGCCCGGCAGCACTCGTCCACGTGTCCGTGGTCAGGTGGACCTTGTCAGAAACGGCGTTGGTCAGGGCACGGATGATGTTGTCTGACACGTGCTGGTGCAGGGCTGGGACGGCACATCGGGAAAAGTAGTGGCGGCTGGGGACCGAATACCGAGGGGCGGCCGCCGCCATGAGGTTGCGAAAGGCCTCGGTCTCTACTAGCCTATAGGGCAGCATCTCCAGGCTAAGCAATCTGGAGATGTGCACATTAAGGGCTTGGGCGTGCGGGTGGGTTGCACTATATTTGCGTTTCCGCTCCAGCGTCTGGGGTATGGAGAGCTGAACGCTGGTGGATGCTGTGGAGGATCGTGGAGGCGACGATGGGGTTTTTGTGGCAGGGTCCTGGGCAGGGGGCTGACTATCAGCTGACACAGGGGAAGGAGCAGTGGTGTGCACGGCCGGAGGTGAACGGGCTTGTTGCCACTGAGTGGGGTGTTTAGCATTCATATGCCTGCGCATACTGGTGGTAGTTAAGCTAGTAGTGGTGGAACCCCTGCTGAGCCTGGTTTGGCAAATGTTGCACACCACAGTCCGTCGGTCATCCGGTGTTTCCTTAAAGAACCTCCAGACTTCTGAAAATCTAGCCCTCGCCGCAAGAGCCCTCGCCACGGGAGATTCACTAGTTGACACATTTGGCGCTGATGCACCAGCTCTGGCCCTGCCTCTCCGTCTGGCCCCACCACTGCCTCTTCCAACCTGTTCTGGTCGAGGACTCTCCTCTGTCTCAGAAGCACTGTGTTCACCCGGCCTATCAACCCAGCTTGGGTCTGTCACCTCATCATCCTCCGATCCCTCAGTCTGCTCCCCCCTCGGACTTCCTGCCCTGACAACAACTTCCCCACTGTCTGACAACCGTGTCTCCTCATCGTCGGACACCTCTTTAGACACTTCTTCCACTACGTCAAGAAGGTCATCATCACCCACAGACTGCGACTGGTGGAAAACCTGGGCATCGGAAAATTGCTCAGCAGCAACCGGACAAGTGGTTTTTGAGTGTGGGAAGGGTCCAGAAAACAGTTCCTCAGAGTATGCCGGTTCAAATGGCAAATTTTCCTGGGAGGGGGCAGACTGGGGGGGAGGAGGCTGAGGTGCAGGAGCTGGAGGAGTGCCGATTTCGGTGACATGGGTGGACTGCGTGGAAGACTGACTGGTGGACAAATTGCTCGAAGCATTGTCCGCAATCCACGACATCACCTGTTCGCACTGTTCTGGCCTCAACAGTGCTCTACCACGAGTCCCATTAACTTCAGACATGAACCTAGGGAGTGTTGCTCTGCGGCGTTCCCCTGCTCCCTCATAAGCAGGTGGTGTCTCACCCCGCCCAGGACCACGGCCTCTGACCCCTGCAGTAGTTGGACGCCCACGTCCCCGCCCTCGTCCTCTACCCCTAGCCCTCGGGTTAAACATTTTGAAAATGAGAGTTATAACTTTAATTTTTTTTTAACTTTTTTTTGTGTTTTTTTGTTTTTTTTTGTGTTTTTTAGTTTTTAAAACCAAACGATGCTATCCTATTGCTATGGCTATTTTCTAGCCAAGTATGAAAGCACACTACTATGCCAGATGAGATGACGCTGAGTTATTAAACAAAATAAACGTAAAATAAAAAAGGAAATGGCAGACTGTGCCTAATTGAAATCCAACTCCTAATAAATTTTCCCACTTCGGTCTTTGCAATGGATATGTGCGTCACTAAGCGCAAAACACAGCGGTCGCAAGTCTCACTATAAATTGCTCACAATTTGCTAGTAGATGCACTGCAGCAAGTACAGCCACCAGCAGATCAACCAGAAATCAAATATATATAACGCTACTGTAGGCGTAAGTAAGCCGTTTGGATTCTCCTATGGCTATTTTCTAGCCAAGTATGAAAGCACACTACTATGCAAGATGAGATGACACTGAGTTATTAAAAAAATAAACGTAAAATAAAAAGTAAATGGCAGACTGTGCCTAATTGAAATCAAACCCCTAATAAATTTTCCCACTTTGGTGTTTGAGGTGGATATGTGTGTCACTAAGAGCTAAACACAACGGTAGCAAGTCCCCCTGCAAATTCCTCACAATATGGTACTAGCTGCAAATAAAAAAAAAAAAGTATAACGTTATTGTAGCCCTAAGAAGGGCTGTTGGGTTCTTGGAGAATCACTCCTGCCTAACAGTAATCTACTAGCACCCTAACGCTTTCCCTGACCAGCAGCAGCTCTCTCCCTAGCGGCATCCAGACACAGAATGATCCGAGCAGCGCGGGCAGCGGCTAGTCTATCCCAGGGTCACCTGATCTGGCCAGCCAACCACTGTTATCGACGTGTAAGGGTACCACGTCATGCTGGGTGGAGTGCAGAGTCTCCTGGCTTGTGATTGGCTCTGTTTCTGGCCGCCAAAAAGCAAAACGGCGGGAGCTGCCATTTTCTCGAGCGGGCGAAGTATTCGTCCGAGCAACGAGCAGTTTCGAGTACCCTAATGCTCGACCGAGCATCAAGCTCGGACGAGCATGTTCGCTCATCTCTATTCTTGATCCAATTACACCAAAAATTTTGAAACTCCAATTGTCACTGGGGCAAAAGAAAAAAATTTGTCTAGAACTTCAATTATAAAATATACAGTTTCGACTTACATACAAATTCAACTTAAGAACAAACCTCCAGACCCTATCTTGTATGTAACCCGGGGACTGCCTGTATATCATAAACAGCAATGTTATTTGGATGTAAAATGACATCTGTAATATTAATAATGATAATACATTCATATTGATTGAATATTAAAAGGCATTAATAAAAATTTTACTGGTGAGCCACGGGGGTTTGTGAAAAAAAATAAACCTATACTTATCCCCCTCGGCGGTTCCTAGGTCCCACGCCGCCATCCATCACTACGGTGCCCCTGTTTGTTTACATAGCACCTCTGCTCCAACAACACCGCCCGGCTGGCGCGCTGTAGGAGGCGCTGGTACAGGGGATGGGGGGGGGGGGCTTGCCAGACTGCTGAAAGTTGCTGGAACAGAGGCGTCATGTAAGCAAGCAGGGATGCCGAGGGGGGTATAGGTTTATTTTTTTTCACAGCCCCCCTCCCAAGCTCACCAATAAAGTTTATTATATATACATATATATATATATAACTTTTTACCAAAGAACAATTAGTTTACAGATGAGGCAAATTTTAAATGGACACATCTAACTAATCAAACGCCAAATAAAGATGTCAATTTAAAGCTGATGCCTAAAAATGCATAACTTGTAATAGTGGTGAAATGTATTCAGACACTAACAGTTTTAATCTCATCGTCTGAGACTAAAATGCAACGTGTAGAGCCCAACAAATTACAAGAATACTTACATACCGGTTATACCTGTCACACAGTATATTGTGTATATCACTGTATATACAACATCTTCCATGTCCTGTTATGTGACATGGACGTAATGTTCATGTTATCTGCCCTAACACAAAACTCCAGGTCAATCCCGGATCATTTCCTCTGTAGTTACTATCGTTTCTCATGTAATCCTCTTGTTAAGTCGTGGTCGCTCTTCATCAATGCAGGAGATGCGATTGCATCACCAATAAGCAAATCAGCCATCCAGGTCGGTAGAAATATTGAGCTTTTTCAAGGAAAGGGCACCCATATGAGATTTGTGGGGGGGGGGGGGTCTGATGCCCAGTAATCCTACAAATCAGGAGTTGGAAATGTTGAGTGTTTCTTCTGCTTTCCGTGTATTGAAAAAACCTGTTTGGGTGCGGGTACCCCAACCTGTAACACCTGGCTCAGGTCACAGGTCACAGGTTCATACCAAACTTTACTGGTTTGGGTCCAACCTAGCCTAGGTCTGGGTTTGGCTAAACCCCCTGCCATTAATGCCTTTAAAAGGTGTAAAATCTTTAAAGACCGCTGGCAAAGTCAACAGTGGCTCGCTGACACAAGTGAGGAGGGTTGTCATTCCCGCAGAGATTATTGAGGAGTAACAATCCTTCCCAAAATGGCTGTGCCATGTGAGGCAGGATATCATAGCGCCAGTGCTGCTGTGTATGCAGCCATTTAAACGTCGCTAGCAACTTTACCAGAGGCATTTAAAGAGTTAATTTCCATTATCAGTGGTAATAGAGGGCGGCACGGTGGCTGAGTGGGTAGCACTTCTGCCTTGCACCGCTGGGGTCCTGGGTTCTAATCCCACCCAGGTCAACATCTGCAAAGAGTTTGTATATATACTGGTAGGTTGATTAAATTGTGAGCCCCATGGGGACAGGGACCAATTTGACATCCTTTGTGCAGCGCTGCCTAATCTGTGTGCGCTATATAAATAAAGAATTATTATAATAAAGAATTATTAATGGTGGGGGTTGAGCCAAACCCAGACCTTGAAGTTCTAAAGAAGTTTGCGATCGGGGATCTGAACCTGTAAAGTTCGGGGAAAACTCGAACTTTGAAGTTCTAATCTACTCAACACTAATTACGACCATCAGCCATAAATATTGTGTCTCGGATCGCAGGTGCACCTGTGCCCCTCTCTGTGGCGACGTTCGCTGCTCCCCCATCCTCACCAGCTTCTCCCAGCATCCCCTGCTGGATCTTTGCTTTATATGCTTGACCTTGAACCATTCACCCTGTCTTGACCACCTGCCTGTCCCCAACTACTAGATTTCCTGCTGATTCTGTACTTTGAGCTTGGCTGCTGGACAAGTCGCACCTGTGGAATGACCTGGTGGCACCACGCTGCAGCAAGACCAACCCCCTTTGCGGCGGGCACTGGTGAAAACCGGGTGCCACTTAGATTCTGGTCCCAGGTGTCGGCTTGTGTCATCGTCCATGATGATACAGGGGGTTCACCACCCCAGAAGCCTGACAGATTGGCTACATCTCAGCCCCATTCAAGGACACTGGGCTTAACAGCAGCACCAATAGCGGCCACTATACAACGTATAGCGCTGTGCTAACAAGCAGGGCAGCTTCTATACTGGACACAACCATGGGACAGGGGTACAAAAGCAACCATGCTGTAGATCCCTTTTAAGGATTTGCTTATTGTTAAGGGACCCTTTAATCAAGTTCAAAGCAGAGCTTCCCATGGAGGATGAAACAGACATTAATTACATGGAGGACTGACATCAAGCAATTGTAATATTCTGTATTTTGCAGCCTCTCACCCCACGATGGCTCCACGTACCGAAAAATGAAGCAAATCTGAATGTTATCATTGTCTCACATCTCGCCTCCCATAATGACTGTGATTCTGTAACTTTTATCTGATCAGCTCCATGATACCGGAGTGTACGGAGACGCCTGCCTTCACGCTTCCCGCCCCCCCCCCCCTTGTTTTTTAATACAGACGTATTCTTTTTATTAAGACGTAAAACTGCTGACGACAAGAATAAAAAGATTATAAAGCAACAATTAATTCCGAGCTCATTTAGGTGGAGGGAAATGAAATGAAAAAGTTGCCACCAGAGGTCAGCCAAAATCTGCTGCAGAACACAAAGGCAAATAGCTGAGATATCAAAATGTATTGAAAGCAGCTGAGAAAATGAGCCGGGATCAACGGGTTGTGTCTCCAAAGTCCTGATTTCCAGTAGATTTTACAATCAGCAGCTTTATTTTCAGACTCGCCAAAAGCAATAGGTTCCTTTTATCAAGTTCAAGACTGTAAAAAAACAGGAAAAACATTTGCTGCGCAAAACACACAAGACAGCGGACGCTCAGCTCCCATTATAATCCAGACCATTGCTTCTCTGTAGTTGTGTGTATCACTTGTGTGTATCACTCTCATCCCTCAGTGTCATCAGGAGGGGAGATTGTATCAGGTTCTATAATGTATCAGAACGATGGAGGAGAAGGGCAAATTAGATAAATAATGGTATTTGTATGGCCGCATTACCAGAAGCTTTATGTAAGATTGGTAGATAATAGAAAGATGGATAAATGATAGATAGGTAGATAGATAGGTAGATAGATAGATAGATGAAGTAAAGTCCAAGTCAGCACAATCTTATAGACTCCTAAAAAGGAGGGGTGCAGCGCCCCCAAAGTTTCTGGCTTGATCCTCTTGTAGATAAATAAAGTAGAAAGCGGGCAGCACTCCATGGGCCACATTTATCACTTCTGTGCGCCTAAGTGTAGTAGTTGCGCCTAAATTCTGGCGCACTATTTTGCCAGAATTATCACAAGCTACAACCATCTGTGATAAGTATAGTTTCTGCCTCTTATTAATCACTTTACTTTAACACAGTTTAGGCGCAATTTTGGCGCAGTTTAGGCGTAATGTTAGATTCGGGCACTTACATGTGATCCTGCTACAAGCTCCTCTCTGCTTCTCCCACAGCCCAGAATGAAGATAACACTCACAGCAGCACCCAGGTGTGTGACACCCTGCACCCAGTGACCTCCTCAGCAGGGGCTTCTCCTGGAGGGGATCCCCCAGTGCTGGTCTCCTGCTGCACCCCTTTAATTCTGCACAGTATCCCCCTCAGATATTGTGCAGAATTACATGGGGGACACTTGTTTGTAGTATCTGCAAACTTCTGCAAGCTTCTGCAAACTTCTGCAAAGTTCTCCTCTCTCTTGCTGTGAGCTCAGCGTTTTGCAGAATGTTTTGTAAATAGAAGGTGATGAACTGTAAATAGAGTCTGCAGCTCCTGTCTGCAGTGTATCTAATGTCTGTATTATCTGTACTAGTGTCTGGCTGAGCTTTGCTGCTAGAAATGAGCTGTTCTGCAAAGGGGCTCAGTGCTTTCTTCTCAGATAACGCCACCTTCGGGCTGTAGTGTTTTTGCGCCCGTTTTTGCGCCTAAATGAAAACGTTGCAAGTGATGAATATCATTAGGCGCAGCAAAACATCTGGATTGGTAAGATAGATGAGGGAAAGCTGGTTATTTTTGCTGCGCGGCTAGTTTGGCGTTTAATCGCAAAAATGGCGATTAAAAAATCTATGGATAGATAATAGATAGATATGAGATAGATAGATATGAGAGAGATAGATATGAGAGAGATAGATATGAGAGAGATAGATGATAGATAGATAGATAGATAGATAGATAGATAGATAGATAGATAGATAGATAGATATGAGATAGATAGATAGATAGATATGAGATAGATAGATAGATAGATAGATAGATAGATAGATAGATAAATTTTTGGAAAGTCCAGAGCAGCACAGCAACTAGGTCGGGTGCAAGTCCTTGACACTTTGGCTGAAGCGTCCTAAGTATATAGTTCCACAAATAGGCAGCACTCCTGGTTAGTGTTCAAAAAGCGGTGGGGTATCTTCTGTTCTTATGTCATTAAAGGCGACACATTCACCCATAAAGGAGTACAACACGAAATACAACACCACTTGAATTGTAATAGCGACCACGTTATATATCTACTGAGTTGCCCATGCGACCTAAAGTATGTAGGCGAGACTACATTAGATTTTAAGACGCGATTTACGCAACACAGGTATACTATTCGTAAGAAGAAAAAGGACTTACCAGTTAGTAGGCATTTTGCTGAGACAGGCCATAAGGAAAGTGATCTCAAATTCATGATCATAGACCACATCCCTACACTGAGAAGAGGAGGTAACAGGGAAGCCATACTTAGGAGATGTGAGTTAAGATGGATACACAGACTGGGGACTTTGCAACCCCACGGTTTGAATGTTGAATACAACCTAAGTGGACTCATTTAATCATTACAACAGGCTTAGTATAGTTTGACCGGATCGAGGTGCTTTTTGAGGAAATGGTCGCTCAATAGCTCATTGCATAGCCCTCTGGTCTTTCTTTTGTGTAGGTGTTAAGTATAGTCTTGAGAGAATCTCTTTGCCAGAATAACTTATGTCCCAAGACATTTTGGTCTATATACGTTTATCATTGTAACATTATGACCTTTCTTATTTATTTATTTATTGTTTTTTCCAGATTTATTTGGAATTTTTGACCCACATCGTATGGATCGTTAACCCCCGCAAGTCTCGTGCCTCCCACGTATGCAGTTTATACTGTTGAAAGTTGCATCACCACAATCACTATACAACTTCTGGTCACACCAAATCTATGTATATTTTATGTATACACACACAAAAATTCCAGTCGTGACCCTAAAGGAGAACGTTAGAGGTTTTTACCTCAGCCCGTGACATCTTACTCCAGGAATACCAGGTAGGATGAAGGGATTGAACAACGGAGGTCCTCTTGTAGGATACCGTATGAAATCCCGTTAATCCGAGCAGGAGAACAACGGCGGTGTTACCACTACCTGTTGTCACCCACATGCACCCGGTTTTGGAGTGTCACAACATCGTTCATATCCTGACACGGGATCTGACTGTGACTGTGTGGTTCTTTCCCTCAAACAAAATGGCGTCCGCTACACAGATAGCGAGTGCGCATGCGCCAAGATCATGTGGAGGGAGCCCGCTCATGTGACCTCGTTGACTTCCGGTGACGCTGCTTGAATATCATTGGACACTAATCCCCTTGACGCCCAGATCCAGCTGCTCATCACATTTTATCAATGGAATGCCGAGACTGTGGGCGGTCCGATCCTAGATGGGAGGGTATTTACTCACTCAACTATACATACTCTCACATTGTTCACTGTTTTAAATGTCATATTTTCACAATACCAACTTTTGATTAACGTTGATGTATTACCCTTGCACTTGTATTAAGCACTTTATTATGTTTTGTAACCTATTGAATGTAATTGGCACGGTCCAGGTGTGGACCAATGAGATGTAATGTTGGCCCTTATATGTTTGTTCACTGGCCATGCACACTATGCTTGATAAAGGCTCTGTGTGAGCTGAAACGTTGCACATGGAATAAAGATACCCCACCGCTTTTTGAACACTAACCAGGAGTGCAGCCTATTTGTGGAACTAGATAGATAGATAGATAGATAGATAGATAGATGATAGATAGATAGATAGATAGATAGATAGATAGATAGATAGATAGATATGAGATAGATAAATAGATAGATAGATAGATAGATAGATAGATAGATAAAATAAGAGAGATGATAAGATAATAGATAAAAAAGGAAGGGGTAGCAGCACAGTTACAGGTGACAATGAAGTTACGGTGCAATCCTAGATCCTTCTCCCAGCAGAAGTTCCACAGATAAAAAGCAGAAAATAGGCAGCGCTCCCAGATACAATAGAAACACTTTTATTTCACCTAAATAAATAGCAATGTTTTAGCTGTAGACCTGCTTGACTTATAGCTGAAATGTTGCCATTTTTTAGGCTAAATAAATGTGTATTTCCTCACCATCAGGGAGTGCTGCCTGTTTTCTGCTTTTTAAATAGAAAGATAGATGGAAAACAGAAAGGGTGATAGAATATAGAAAGATAGATGCAAAGGTAGGTTAACTTTTATTTGATAGATAAATAGACAATAATAATAATAATTCTTTATTTATATAGCGCACACAGATTACGCAGCGCTGCACAGAACTTGCCAAATCAGTCCCTGTCCCCAATGGGGCTCACAATCGAATCAACCTATAAGTATGTTTTTGGAGTGTGGGAGGAAACCAATGCAAAAAGCGAAGAGAACATACAAAGTCTTTGCAGGTGTCGACACTGGGACTAGAACCCAGGTCCCCAGCACTGCAAGGCTGTAATGCTAACCACTAATCCGCAGTGCCACCCTAATTAGTGGGATAAATGGTAATAAAAATAGAATAAAGAAAGAATGAATAAAAAAAAAGGAAGAAGAAAAAGAAATAAGAAAGGAAACAGATATCTTATGGTAGATATCCGCTCTAATGATGATAAATATCTGCTCTGAGTCCCTGCATTTGCCTTTGCTTTATGTTTGGTTAATGTCAGGCTTTGTCATTTTTATGATGAGTTTAAAATACTTTCATTGTTTTATATTTTCTTTTTGTTTTTTTTGTTTGTTTTTTTTCTTCTCTTTCCCAGCTTGTATAGGCTTGCTTTGACTTTCCCTCCTCCCCCTTAAGAGAGGGAGGGGCGGAGGGTGGGTGGGGGTTGTGCATTGTGATTAACATGTTTTGTTGTAATTTATAATGTATTATTTATATGGAGATTATACATGGTGTATGTTCATTTGATTTTGTTCAATAAAGCGTTTAAAAACTAAAAAAAAATACTTCTGTAATAGGAAGAACTAAAACAGAATAGTAGCAAAAACAATGTAAAATTAATATAATATTATAAACTTACCCCAATAGCTCTTAAAAACCATTAAGCCCAAGCAGGCCGCATTTCATAGGACAAATGATTTGATGGGGGAGGAAATTCACTACTAAAATGTATCATCCAGCAGAACTGACTACAGGCAGTCCCCGGGTTACATACAAGATAGGGTCTGTAGGTTTGTTCTTAAGTTGAATTTGTATGTAAGTCGGAACTGTATATTTTATCATTGTAACCCCAGACAGAACTTTTTTGGTCTCTGTGACAATTGGATTTTAAAAATGTTGGGTTGTCATAAGAACCAGGATTAACAATAAAGCTTCATTACAGACACCTGTGATAACTATTATAGCTGATTATTGTAGCCTAGGATAAAGTACAATAAATTACCAATATCCAGAGGTCCGTTTGTAACTAGGGGTCATATGTAAGTCGAGTGTTCTTAAGTAGGGGACCGCCTGTATTTTCCTTCTCATTGACTAAGATATGAGTAATATTTCTACCTATCTGTAGCCAGATGCCTCCGCGCTCTGACCCTTGATGAAAGCCTTTTGTATCAGGCCTTAAATTAATCAGATATACAAAATAGAAAACAGGAACATCAATAAATGAAGATTTTTTTTTATTTGGCCTTCTCGCACCCAGTTATATTGTGATTAGGTGACACCTGATTTCAATGAAGTGTGATACATCTGTTCTTCTAAATCCCTATGAATAGTATCCATGCGTCCGGGGCTCCGCTAAGTGAAGATAGTGACATTTTTTTCCCCTTGTTTCAAATCTATTTTCGAAATAAGTTGAAATACTTAACAGAGGAACAAGGCCCCAACACAACAAAGACCTCATTGACAAGGATCGCAATCAAACTTCTGACAGATTCGTGTGCTTGGTGACATATGTTATACATTAGAGACATAGATTAGACTTAGACTTAACTGGAATTTCGAAGAGAACTCTCGAAAGAGGAAAAAGTGGCAGAAAATCAGAGACCTGGAAAAAAAAATTGAAAATAAAACCTAAAAATAAACAGAGAATAAAATTAATAATTAGTGTGATATTACATGACCTATACGACACAAGCTTAGTGTGGATACATCATGATGAATGTAAGGTCACATGCTTGAAAATGGCTTTGAGCTAAAATTTATTATTCATTATCTAAGTCTTTGTAATTGAAGGGCTACTTGACCCAAATGTTTATGATCAAAACCCCAAGATGATCCAGGCCTTCCATCAGGGTTGAAAACTTTGTCCATACAAACCATTGATCTATATGGTCTAGTAGGTTAAGTTTCCAATAAAGATGGGCTTCAAGCTGTTATCAGCATGAGAAGAGTGTAGGACCTTAACTCAAGGTAAAGTTTTATTAGGGTACCTTTTGTGTTTGAATAGGTACCGATTCCGGCAGAGATGTTTCATGTTTTCATCAGAGGGCCAGTTTTTTGTGAAATCTGCCATATTCTCTTTAAAGGAAACTACCACTTAAAAGTGGTAGGTTTAGACACATATACATGGCACCAGCTCAGAGTGAGCTGGTGCCAGAGCATATTTTTGTTAGGAGAACAAAGCCCCTATCGCCGTTTTATAAGTTATAATAACTTATAACTCGGCGCACCGCACTTGGGCACGGCGCACCATGCGCGTGCCCGTGCGTGCGCCGGATTCTAAAGTGCTGGAGAGCCGGTGACGTCACGAGCTCTCCGGCACACGCGCGCCTGCGCAACTTAGCACGGCCTGTTTCCCCGCACGTAAGAATCCGGCGCACGCACGGGCACGCGCATGGTGAGCCGTGCCCAAGTGCGGTGCGCCGAGTTTTAAGTTAATATAACTTATAAAACGGTGATAGGGGCTTTGTTCCCCTAACAAAAATATGATCTGGCACCAGCTCACCCTGAGCTGGTGCCATGTATATGTGTCTAAACCTACCACTTGTAAGTGGTAGGTTTCCTTTAATGAGTTTGACAGATATTAAAGGTACCCTGTCAGAAGGAAATGACATAGAGAACAGTGGAGAACACCACTGGATCTCCTAAACGACCTTCCACGTGGAAATTTAGCAAACATAAAGAAAAAAGTCATTTGAGAATTTCATAGTTGGGCATCACATAACCATTGATATCAATAGTAATCCCTCCCCCTCCACTGACTTGTCTTTGATGTTGATTACGAGGGATGGTCAAACACAATGACCATTAAAACTTTCCTTGTACTAGCACACCAAGAATGAAATAAATAATTGCCACTCCAGATCACCCAGAATGCTCCCACCACTGCCAGAGACCTTAAAGAGGCCCTTTTACTACATTCCCCAACTCAACCAATCATCACCCAACTTTGATCCCAACCATTTCAATAGATTTAGCATCTAAATATATCAGGCTTTTAGGTGAGCAAGAGTAGTGGATTATAATACAAGCAGTTTGGGTAGTAGCCTGGAACCCAAGCCTTCTAGAGGGCCTATGACCACCTACCAAATTTTATACTAACAAGAGCCTTTACCCATGAAATCCTTGTAAATCTGTTTCTGCTCTCAATATACATGTACACAAGAGCCATTTCAAGACCTTTAAAGGTCATCCAAACGTCCACAGTTTGAAAGCAGGTAGAGGGGACACATCCTCCATTTCCCAAGAAGTTTTATTCTATTACTATATTTAGGAAGTGAATTCTGGACTTGTAGGGGCTATAATATTCGTAGATTAAAACCAATCACAGTCTTAATCTACCCCTGTTGGACAGTCCTAGGCTACAAAAGAGCCTGGCACTGCCCACCTGACAGTAGAGCCTTATGAGCAAATTATGTGCCGGAATGTGTCGTGTGGTATGAATTACGGGATCAACATGTAAAGTTGGTAGAGGTGGTCAAAGTTCTTCTCTAAGTTTCTCTGTCAAGAAAAATTATTTTACAGTTATTATTTATGTAACATATGACATAATATAAGTTGTGGGACGAAAGGGGAACCCTACGGGTCTTCAATCGTCTTTGTGTGCCCCTGCCCTAAACTAAAGACAGCCTGACCTAAAAACAGATTCTCCTTATAAAGGTGGAATGTAACAAACGTTATCATGGAAAGGTCAGGGAATAATCTATACCTGCATCTTAATCAGCTATACATGCATTGAGATATTCAGTTTCATAGCCCGGTGTAGCATGAACCAGGAACCGTCTCCATAAAATTAGCCTTACCTCAATCAGCGCTCTTACCCAACCTCCTGTAGAACTAGCCCGCGCCACATCCATGAATAGCCACCATTGAATAAATGGGCTTTCTGTCTGCGTAATTGATTGACAAGATCAATAATTTTAAGATCAAATGCTAACAGCAGTGAGATTTTTTTTCTTTAATCAGTGTCTTTTTGTCTTATACCCAATGCCTACCGCAAGATCTTGTTTTTCCCGATGTAGACATAGCTTCCTGCTGTGTGCTGTTGAGAAGATACGACGAGGAATCAATTTAAGAAGAAACACTTTCGTTAACAAAGCTTTAGCGCGGATTAATTAAATGTAAATATTGAAAACATTTCGAGGGGGGGGGCGACTATTTATTTAATCATTCTTGGCACATAATGAATTATGCAATATCTTATTTATTCTATAACGTTAGGTTTCGAGGCTCGGTAAGACACTATTTTACTGTGCTATATGACAAGTTAGCTGCAGAATCCGTGATAATTCCAAAAGATGCCGTCATATCTGACTTTGTAAAGATTTCCATAGTTTTTAGACAAAAAAAAAAATCTAATTTGCGGGTTCACAATTATTTATTTATTTTTTCTAAGATTGTGTTTCCATGGAATTGCCATGATCTGATGTCACAAATGTATCTTATCCAGAGTGTATTTTTTAAATTGTCAATTAAACGCAAAATTTTTTTATTGGGAACATTTCCAAGGTTGAGAGTTGCAGTATGAATCAACTAGTTTTGTCAGATTAAAAAAAAAGGGAAGTAAATTGAAAGAAAAGAATCGCATAGTTTTTCTCATCTGTGAGGGTTTAATGAAATTTGTAGTTTTCGATTAAATATGAATACGTTTGTAAATGATTAATAACAGTTAAAAGTGAACATGATGCTAATATTTTTTGTTCGCCTTTTATGTATTTTTATTCTTTTATTTGTCAGTTTTTTTTGTAAGGAATATCTTGAAATACTTTGGTTTTTCATCTACGGATATTCAAGAGAAAAATGGCCTCTTTTACATTTTTTTAAACTTTATTTTTTTTTATTTTCTTTTGAACGTGCCTCTGTTCACAACTTACAAAAAATCTACAAAAAATAGCTTGTAGATAAAGTCCTCTGCTTATCTTATCACTATTTCCCAAGTGTTAGGATACAGAAATGTTTCGCTGGGCTTATATCGCCTTATGTGTCTTTTACTTTGTAGGGTGGATTCCCAATGTGTCCTCACAACATAATGCACAGATCTGGCAGTATATTTCAATGAGTACGTGAGTTTTCCCAACCTATACACTGAGCATGTTCCAAAAACATATTGTAAACCCACCCTATGTATATTGGAGCAAGGTTTATTCTTGAGGTAAGGGCTCAGACCCTATGTTCCCTTTAAAAAACTTTCTATTGGCAATTGTTTGATGATCTGTTAAAAAAAAACTTTTCATGCCTCCGTAAAAATTACTTGTATAAATGTTTACAGCATTGTTTCTTGCCTTGTAAGAGAACCTCCGCTTTTCGTTGGCCGCATTTGAAGGTGATGTCCTGACTTTCCCAATAGAAGATGTGACAAGGGTTGGCCATGATAGAAATTAACAGTGATGACATGGGGTAATTAACTCTCTGATAAGGATGGACAGAGAATAATAATTAGATTACTAACTAAATAGTAATAAGAATAGCAGCCTCAGTTGTGTGCGGCCTCTGGAGAAATCGGATGGTGTGATACATTATAAAATTTCAAGAAATTGTGCAAAATCATGTAGAACTCAAATATTGTTTTGCACAATATTGTTTTGAGTAAACAGTATGGATTCATTCCTATGAGATGCGATGTTGGTTAGAACTGCAGTGTCTAGGTCAGCAGCCTGAATTTTCTTAGCTGGAATACCGCACCCAGGTGTATGCTATGCAGGGGGCTGCTTGATTGACTATGTTGGTAGCGTCTCTCAAATGGCAAACATTCCTTTCAGTGTGCAGGGTGTTTCACCTATGAGCTTTTGAGGCAGTGTCCATTCCTGGAATAAATTCTTTCTTGAAATTTACACAGGAGCCTGGCGATCGATATGCTCCATTGAGTTTTTGCTGTGACTGTGGCTTTTTGCTTACCTTTAGACTATAATTCTGACTTTCAATTTTGTACCTCGCGGCCATTTTGGTATTGACGCTGTTTTCCTGATCTCTCTATTTGTCTGCCTTGCCTTTCTTGTTTATCTAACTTACTGTTCTGTGCACATACCCAGACTAGGGTCCTTCACCACGTCGTGGCCTGCAGTTTAGTGCTTGGAGAGCAAGTGGGCAAGGATGAGTTTGTGTGCAGCACAAGACTCACACTTCTTCCTGTCTTGACACACCCAGGAGACTTAGGAGATCCTTTAATCCAGCAGCTCTGACAAAAGAAAATAGTAATGGCTTGGCCACACATAAGAAAAGTACCACACAATGATCATCAATTTACTTTTTAATTACCAAAAATGTTATGTTTTTTTAGCTGTATGGGACACATTAATATACGCTGGTGATAATTGTGCCAGTGTATGATGGTGCCCGTGACGGATCTTTCAGGAGGCTTTGTTCTTCTGATAAATCCCGGTGAGTAGCTGTGATGCACTCCACCGACCTGTTACTTCTATGCCAGGTCTGACCTTGTGTAGAATTGCGCCCTAGCCTATGCCTGAATGGGTCCACTGCATGGGCAACTGGAGGGAAGAGTAGTAGCATTTCCCTGCTCTGTGCCAGGAATTAGGACTAAATTAGGGCATGTACAAGTCTTGATAAATCCCCCCTATATGTTGTATTGTAAGTGTTCTTTAAATGTGAAGACAAGATATTTTAAATTCTACTTATATGTTAATTTCTAAGCTGCTGGTATGGAATAGCCTTTAGATGAGTAATCATTTGGTAATTAATTAAGTATATTTTATATATAAATTTTAGATAAGATTAATATTAACATCTACAGAGATGGTTACAACACATTTTTCATGTATAAATATTATAGTCATATGATGGAACAATGAATGTAAATTTGTCCATTACCATTGTATTGCGTGAACATTTTTTTCCTTGGAATTTCACACATTTTGATAGTATGGAAGTGTAACACTAGATTCTTAAAGGATTACGAAAACTTTTATTATTTGAGCAATACTCACAGACATGACTTACGTTGGGTTAAGGGTTAAATGCAATGAAATCCCTTTAAAAAGTGATAATTTGGGCTACAATTAATGTTTGAGCTTAGCAAACGTTAAGGTTAAGACTATTAGGCAATGTTAAGATCTGTGCTATATTTTACAAGATTATTTTGGCGATAACTTTAAAGGGTCACTTTTGAGGGTTGATTGTCCTGAAGGAAAAGCTGTTAATACTTATCCCGATCATATATGTTAAATTAATTGCTCATGAAAAACCCAATATTCATGTAACCTATTAAGGTGGACGTCACTATTGTACATGACTATTCATGATACTATAACCACTAAGGTGAATGACAGCAGAAATGAAATAACCACCACAGAAGTCAATAAAGAACTGTACCGATGCATCGTCGGGTGAGGGATTTCCAGTATAGCTGTAAAATATATTTATTAGAGGGGAGTCCACTAGTAAAGATTATCTCTTGTTCATAGAGCAGAACAAAGATTGTTTCTTTTTATAGAGGACAAATGCTGCCCTGCATTACATAGACTACTTATTGATTTGAAATAACCCTGAGCAATATACAATTATTATGAGGGAAGTCTCCAAGACTGAATCTTAGTTAGACCTCATGCACATGACTGTATATGACGGACATGAGCTATCCTTGAGCTATCACGGCCACCAATGAGGTCTATAAAATAGTCCCGATTCGGCAAGACACGCGACAAGTGGGAGGCCACTAGAATAGTTCCTCTTTTTGCCTGCATTCTGGCATGGATGCCTGGCTACTCCTGAGATGGGAGGTATGAGGAGTATTCATCTCTTCCATCTCCCCTTGGTCAAAATGGGCTTCAAAGTACCCCTGTTAGCATTCTGTTTTTTTGCACATGTTCGTTTGCATGAAGCCTGTTTCTATTTCTGTCTGTATTGTGGCATGGATGCCCTGCTCCTACTGAGATGGGAAGGCTGAGGAGTGTTCATCTCTCCAATCTCCACTTGGTCATAATGGGCTTCAAAGTACCCCTGTTAGCATTCTGTATTCGTGTGCATGAAGCCTGTACTTGATCAATGAGAGGGGGTCAACCACCAGGCCAAAAAAAAATGACGTGGTCAATAAATCATACAGTACATTTCCATTCCCTTCATTAAAGGCTGGACAATTATGAACCAAGCATTTCTAGCTTAATTGTATTGAGGACCTACCCATAGGTCATAGCTCTGGTCAACTGATTCCGGCTGCCTCCAGTAGGGCAATTGAAGACGATGCTGAAGGAACAGTCTAAATTTTTTTTGTAGTAACTGAGTTGTATTACTGTATTACGTATTACAATATACTTGCATGGGAGTTGAGCTGCAGTTACATGGTCCCGCCACTACACAGAGAACACAACTCTCAGTCTGAATTAGCTCTATTTGGTGGTTCAATTGCCAGAGGCAGCAGAATGGTTGTCCCACTGTTCTTATATTGATGACTATAATATCCTATAGAGAGGTTAACAATATAAATAAGCCCGTAAACCACTTTAAAGCAAATGTGTTTTTTTCTGTAATAAAAAAGATTAGCAAAAGTAGAAAAAAAAACAAGTAGAAATTATAAAATATTATTTTTTACATTTAATTGAATCTCTAAGTTTTCAGCTTTGCAATAAAGCCACAGGAGTCAGACAATACGTGAGACATCAAAAGTTAGAACTCTTCTACCTTTTGTAACTTTTCATGCCGTTGTACCTAAAATATGATTGAAACGAGTTTTACTAAGACTGAAGAATCTGAGAGTTGACATGAGGAACCAGAAGGGCCAAGATTTAAGATATTGTGCCGGTGTTGATATTCATCATTTTTAGTACGTCTGCCAAAAGTTGTGTTAAGACACCAAATGTACCATTCACTCAGAGAAATCAACAATATTATTACAAAACAGCCGGTTTAACTACAGGATAAAGCAAGAAATTGGCCTCAGGTAAGCAGCTACTGACAAGAGAGAGAAGAAAGGAGAGCTAGCAGGGGGAAACATTATGTCAGGCACAGTGGTGGGAACAGAGCCTCGGGAAACGGTGATAAATAAGAAGGAAAAATTGAAAAGTGAAAAAGAATCAACAGTTACACAATAGTCTGTGATAGAAACTCTATACCGAAGTTTATAGCTGATAAAAATATTTTTGTAACTTATACTGGGCACCTTACTAATACAGGAAGTCCCCAACTTAAGGACACCCGACTTACAGATGACCCCTGGCTACAGATGGACCTCTCTGCCCCCTGTGACCTCTGGTGAAGATCTGTGGATGCAATGATCAGCTGTAAGGTGTCTGTAATGAATTTTATTGATAATCCTTGATCCCATGACAGCAAAAAATTTTGAAAGTTCAATTTCACGGGAACAAAAATTTTTCATCTAGAGCTGGAGCAAAATATACCAGTTCTGACTTGCATATAAATTCAACTTAAGAACGAACCTAAGGAACTTAACTTGTGCATAACTGGGGAATGTCTGTATACAAAACTGCAAGGATCTTATCTCCTGTACCCATAGAACGATATCATGTCTATTTATGTTTCTTGAATAGGAATGAGCAGATCCGGACCCAAAATGATCGTGTATGTGCCGAACACTGCGGGTTCGGGTCCCAGAACTAAAAGCAAGACTTCAACCAAATGTTTGTGTTTGGCACTCAGGCTCCTCCTCGGCAGAAATACCTAGAATTGGTGTTGGCATTTTTCCTAGGATCATCGCTCCCTGATGATATCTGCCAGCAGGATTTAATGGGTAACACCCAGTAGTGGATTGTAACATAGGAGTTTTTGTAGGGGGCCCATGGCTACCCAAACCAACCATCAAATTTTATACTGAGAAGGACCTTCACTCATGAAATCCTCGTTAATCTGTTCCTGCTATTAATATAATCAAAAGCCAACTCAGGACCTTTGATACGTAGGCTATAGCTGCCCTTCCAGGACTTCCCACATGCTACAGGCAGGGGACAGGTAATGTGATATAAACTTTTATAAAGTAGTAGAAGTATTCGAAATAGGCATTTTTATAATCAGCACAGAATAGGCTATTGGAACCTGTCACCAACTAAAAATGCCATTCCTGGTGACAGTTTCCCTTTAAAAAAAGTTTTTTTTAGAAGCTCTGGAAACATTTCTGGGCACCTAGGCAGGTGCAACAAAAGTAGAACAAGTGACATCTCAGGGCACTGCTTAGACCAGTAATTGGTTTAAGCTGGACACATGAGCCCTGTTAGCTATGCTGAAGAACCTGATACGTCTACCGGACTGGGAGAAGGGTAAGTACATTTTTGGGTTACACCTGCCTTGGCCTCAGGGGGTTTTCTGAGTTTTTTTAGAAAACCTCAGTAGCTCTAATATTGTGATCATCATTACGTCATTACACACGTCATTTCAGTCTACTACTTGGTGTTATTTTTTATCAATGAATATATTTTTATATAACATTATGTGTAGAAATTTTAGAATTATTTTAGAATTCAGACCTATCTTTCCCTGCACCGGGTGCCTTGTACCTTGTATTACTATGAGCACATTTATGCGGTGCCAGAAGACTTTTGGATACATTTATATAGTGATCACATCTGACATGTCATCCAGCCCTGCTCTAAGGGGCAAGCGCCACCATTTGTTTAATTAGCTGTTTTCTTGCTACATCAGGTTACACGGAAAGACATGTCAAAGCGAGTTAAACAACGTTAGCATGAAAGTTAACAGAGTCTGTGTCCCGAACAGTAAAATCGCTGTTCTTAGACTTATTCCATTAATAAAATAATCAATCTGATTTTTCCAGCTGAGAGGCCACCACTTGCAGCCTTCTTATGCTAACACCGTGAGACCATGATTAGCAGGTCTGGCCCGTTTCCTTCTGGTCTATGAACAGCCGAGCAGTGTTATGGATTTTGAAGGTTGCATTTTAAAGAGTTAAGAAACATTTGTTATGGTTTCTATTATAATAAAACGTTAAAAGCTATTTTTTTTGCGGCAGAAATGACTACAACCAATTTATTGTAAATGAGCGCACTTAGAAGCCGACTACTGCATACGTGGAGAAGACTTGTGTCAGGGTCTAATGAAGGCAAATGTACCTGTTCTGTACCAGTAACACAACGACTATTCCTTTTTGTGTCGGAGATTGTTATAGAACAATCACTTCTTGACACTCAATCCATGGAAGAACCTCGATGTCCATTATTATAATTGACTTTCCTGGAATAAAATGAATATTCCTCTGACTATTGGGGGTATTTAAACAAATCCCAACATAGATCTTTGTGCTTTGTATTAAATTCATACAGTATTTTTGTATCTATACTGCAGTCTTGGTAGACAGTTTCTCTGTGGCTGCTTGTATGTGATGGCTCTAGTATCTGTAGGTGACACAGAACTAGGGATGAATTACGAGTTATCAGAGCACATAGATGTCAAGGTCATTTACTTAGTACAATAGTCGTGATACACTTCCGTTATGGTTCAAATTTACATTTTTTTGGGACGGGGGCTCAGGATTTTAATGCCCTACACAAAGGAAAGACTGTTGGGGGTTTGAACTATATGAAGGGGCCATTGATCTTGGGCATTTGCATTCTTGTTGATACATATGCATTCATTTACATCCACTCATGTAACTGGGACAAAACTGCAATACTAAATAGACTGAGAAAAGAACTTCAAAAACACTAGTAGTGAATCTGACCTCTTGGGTACCATAGAAGAACGCCAAGTACTGTGGACCCCAATCTGATCACTTGAGTACCTTATCAGGACTTAGTAAAGCAGCTGGGCACATGCACGACTGGCTGTTTTATTCTTCTTGGGTAAAGGGCGGTACAATGGGGGAACCCAGTTCCCATTATCCATGGGGGCCCCATCACTGAGACCTCCCCTGATCATCAAGTTAGCCGCTATCCTGTGGATCGGTGCTATCTTGTTGTCACTGCACAAACCCTTTAATCTTGGACCCCACCTCCCCCAATGGACAAAACTGATCTGTATGACTGAAAAGGGAGTCCTCTGCATAGCTCACAAGCTTTTTTCCTTTGACCACCCTGTGATCCTAGTCAAATCTCCCTATTTGCAGGTTCTTCAGGGATGAACAATTCCTAAAGGTATGCTATGTTATAGAATTTGTATGTTACAAATGTTACAGTTCCAGCACCACCACTCCTCTTCTCCTCCACTCCTTGTAAGTCTATGTTTATGGTGCTAAGGCAATAGTCTCTCTCAGCTACCCTAAGTGACCTTTGAGACCAATTATTAACTTTTAAATATATAATATCCCATTTGAGGATTTCCTAAAATTCCCTTTTAGTTCTTTATCCAAGAAGACAAAATAACAGACCCCCAAATTTAAAGTTGAAAGTTGACGTACACTTTAAATGTTGCCTCAGAAGCAATTTTAATGGTTTTCTTTAATTATTAGATATAGGAAATTTACAAAGGACATCTACCACCAGGATGAAGGAGTGTAAGCCAAGCACACATACATGCTGGTTTGTGCCTCCTCTGGCATAATCTGCTCTTTGTTTTTAAGAAAAAAAGAGGTTTTAAAATTATGCAAACGAGCCTGAGGGTCTCAAGGCTCTATAGGTGTCAAGGAAGCCTTGAGTCCCTCAGACTCATTTACATAATTTTAAAAGCCTTTTTTTGTAAAAACAAGGACATTAGAAGCTAAAAGAAGAGCAGAACCTGTCAGAGGGGGTGCACACCAGTATGTCAGCGTGCTTGGTTTACAATACTTCATCCTGGTGCCATCAGATGACACTTTTTATTAGCAGACGTTAAGCTGTTGACTCCTTTAATACTGGAGTATGGAGTATGACTGGACTTTTAGCATATCAGTTTTACTCCAACCATTGTGATCAATGTGAAAGTTTCTATTGCATCTTATTTCTTACACAATGGACTTGAGAACTTCAGTATATATTACTAAACATTACCATAATTGTATTTTCAATTGCCCCAAAATTGTGGTCTACACATGGGTTGCTCATCACCGCCAATATAAAACTCTACAAACATCAGTTTAAGTCTGGAGCGGATGGAAGTAAATGTACTTATAATGGTAGGCACAATCTAATAACCCTAGCTGCAATAAATCATCGGCTTAGTAACAACAGGTGTTGATTTTGAAGTAGCTGCGCCTGGTTTATATCTTTGTGTCAGCTCTTTTCGACCCTGAGCTTGTTACATTGGGGGTTCTTAATCAAAAACTCATGAATGCAAATGTAGGTCATGAGCATTTAACTTGATTTATCTAATGCATCTATGGTTTAATGTTCATAGATAAAATGAAATGTAGAAGCAATATATGTCTACAAATTAGACATTCCTAAATATATTTTTCTATTAAGAAGACAGATAACTAAAAAGTGGGAAAAAATCTTCAGAAATGGCATTAGAGCAAAAATTGGGTAGTGATGTTTGTTTTATTTTTCGACATTTTACTGTTTTGCTTTGTGACCATTTTTTTATATGATAAGAGGAAGTACGTCCACATGGGTGGTCAGCATTACTTAAGGATAACTCGCTGTCCTTGAGTCCCATAGAATAGTGAAGAATCAGGTGATACCTTTTTGGGGCTAACTGGGTATATTTCATGAAGAGCTTTTAAGAATAGTATTGGCATAACATCATATGTACCGTATTTTTCGGACGTTGGAAGGAGATAGATAGCAAATGGAGAACAACCCCTTTAAAATATTAAAAAAAGTAGCTTACATTTCTTTCCCTGGGATCATGGAGCCAACTTATTACCATATTTTTCGGACTATAAGGCGCACAAAAATTCCTTTGATTTTCTCAGAAGGTGTGCCTCATAGTCTACTGCCCCTTATATATGAACTATACTTACAGACAACAGCTGCCTTGAATTGCACGCAGGTCTGCCACCTGCTGGTCATCCTTATACTCAGGTGCGCCTTATACCCCGGTGCACCTTATATATGAACCTAGACGTTTTAGCAGGCATTTATTGATGGTGCGCTTTATAATCCGGTGCGCCTTATAGTCCAAAAAATACAGTATTCTCGAACAGATCACCATACAATATACTCACTTTTAAAAAAGTAAACACCTGATTTCTTCAGTCTTCTTCTGTTCCCTATGACTAATGCGGCACAAGTCTCTACTACTTGAGTCCCATAGTGAGAATTTAATTGCCGACACAATTACAGAAACTGTTGCTCCATGGGACTAAATTCTCGAACATGAGACCAGACACATACATAAACATTCTGTCATAGATTTTGGCTGAAGAGTTCTGAGCTTGTTAACCATACTCAGGGCTTCTTTACTGGAGCAGTGATTGACAGCTGCCTTGCAGGTTTGATTCTGTTGGGTGTGTATTTTGTGGAAAGCTGACTAGCTTCACTTTACTTTTGAGCTGGGGTTTGGCAGCTGTGGATTGGTTGATTGTTGAACTGCTGAGCCAGTCAACTGCCAAGTTACGCTTTAAATATTTAATCCTCAATTCACTCAGGGCTGGTTATACTTTCTCCTGTGATTTGTATTGCTACTGTCTCATTGCGTTTTGCTGGACCTGAATCTTGAAACCCAAATCTGAGCCTTAATCCAGCCTCCCTGAACTTGCCCCTGATTCAGAGTCCTGTCTGGTCTGGAACCCTGAACCCCAGCCCGATCCAGAATCCTGAGCCTGAATCCTGCCTGATCTGGAAACCCTGAAATTCAGCCTGATCCACAACCCTGAACCCATGCTTGAGCCTGAATCTAGTCTAAACCCTGTTCATTTATTTTTCTGTCTGTCTCTCTGTTCATTTTACTCCTGTTCTGAGAAAATATACAGAGTAGGGATTTTCGACCAGTAGTCCCTTACCACTAGGGTTTGCAAGGCTTTTAGGTAGGGAATTGGTGGCTGGAATTGCTTTCAGGGCCTCTCTCATTCCTAGATATATTTGTCATATATTCCTGACAATTGGGCTTCATCAAAAGCCGTTAATCATGACCCATGTGAAAGCAGGACCCAGCTTGAAAGCTATCCTCCATATATTCCATAAATGGTCATCTCTGTAAAACCCATTTTAATGGTCTGAAAAGTTTTCATACACTTTTATAGTCTCTATAATGGGTAAATTACAGTGTCCTGCTCAAGGCAGTGCTTGGGTAGTAACTAGAGATGAGCGAACATGCTCGTCCGAGCTTGATGCTCGGTCGAGCATTAGGGTACTCGAAACTGCTCGTTGCTCGGACGAATACTTTGCCCGCTCGAGAAAATGGCAGCTCCCGCCGTTTTGCTTTTTGGCGGCCAGAAACAGAGCCAATCACAAGCCAGGAGACTCTGCACTCCACCCAGCATGACGTGGTACCCTTACACGTCGATAGCAGTGGTTGGCTGGCCAGATCAGGTGACCCTGGGATAGACTAGCCGCTGGCCGCGCTGCTCGGATCATTCTGTCTCTGGATGCCGCTAGGGAGAGAGCTGCTGCTGGTCAGGGAAAGCGTTAGGGTGTTCTATTAGCTTACTGTTAGGCAGGAGTGATTCTCAAAGAACCCAACAGCCCTTCTTAGGGCTACAATAACGTTCTACTTTTTTTATTTTAATTTGCATCTTTTACCATTTTGTGAGGAATTAGCAGGGGGACTTGCTACCGTTGTGTTTAGCTCTTAGTGGCACACATATCCATAGCAAAGACCGAAGTGGGAAAATTCAGTAGGGGTTGGATTTCTATTAGGCAATAACTCAGTGTCATCTCATCTGGCATAGTAGTGTGCTTCCTTTGATACTTGGCTAGAAAATAGCCATAGGAGAATACAAACAGCTTCTTGAAGCCTACAGTAGCGTTCTATATATTTGATTTCTGGTTGATCTGCTGGTGGCTTTAGTTTCTGCAGTGCATGTACTTGCCAATTCTGAGCAATTTGTAGTGAGACTTGCGACCGCTGTGTTCTGCGCTTAGTGGCGCACATATCCATAGCAAAGGCTGAAGTGGGAAAATTCAGTAGGGGTTGGATTTCTATTAGGCACTAACTCAGTGTCATCTCATCTGGCATAGTAGTGTGCTTCCTTTGATACTTGGCTAGAAAATAGCCATAGGAGAATACAAATAGCTTCTTGAAGCCTACAGTAGCGTTCTATATATTTGATTTCTGGTTGATCTGCTGGTGGCTGTAGTTTCTGCAGTGCATGTACTTGCCAATTCTGAGCAATTTGTAGTGAGACTTGCGACCGCTGTGTTCTGCGCTTAGTGGCGCACATATCCATAGCAAAGGCTGAAGTGGCAAAATTCAGTAGGGGTTGGATTTCTATTAGGCAATAACTCAGTGTCATCTCATCTGGCATAGTAGTGTGCTTCCTTTGATACTTGGCTAGAAAATAGCCATAGGAGAATACAAATAGCTTCTTGAAGCCTACAGTAGCGTTCTATATATTTGATTTCTGGTTGATCTGCTGGTGGCTTTAGTTTCTGCAGTGCATGTACTTGCCAATTCTGAGCAATTTGTAGTGAGACTTGCGACCGCTGTGTTCTGCGCTTAGTGGCGCACATATCCATAGCAAAGGCTGAAGTGGGAAAATTCAGTAGGGGTTGGATTTCTATTAGGCACTAACTCAGTGTCATCTCATCTGGCATAGTAGTGTGCTTCCTTTGATACTTGGCTAGAAAATAGCCATAGGAGAATACAAATAGCTTCTTGAAGCCTACAGTAGCGTTCTATATATTTGATTTCTGGTTGATCTGCTGGTGGCTGTAGTTTCTGCAGTGCATGTACTTGCCAATTCTGAGCAATTTGTAGTGAGACTTGCGACCGCTGTGTTCTGCGCTTAGTGGCGCACATATCCATAGCAAAGGCTGAAGTGGCAAAATTCAGTAGGGGTTGGATTTCTATTAGGCAATAACTCAGTGTCATCTCATCTGGCATAGTAGTGTGCTTCCTTTGATACTTGGCTAGAAAATAGCCATAGGAGAATACAAATAGCTTCTTGAAGCCTACAGTAGCGTTCTATATATTTGATTTCTGGTTGATCTGCTGGTGGCTGTAGTTTCTGCAGTGCATGTACTTGCCAATTCTGAGCAATTTGTAGTGAGACTTGCGACCGCTGTGTTCTGCGCTTAGTGGCGCACATATCCATAGCAAAGGCTGAAGTGGCAAAATTCAGTAGGGGTTGGATTTCTATTAGGCAATAACTCAGTGTCATCTCATCTGGCATAGTAGTGTGCTTCCTTTGATACTTGGCTAGAAAATAGCCATAGCAATAGGATAGGATTGTTTGGTTCTAAAAACTCAAAAAAAAACAAAAAACACAAAAAAAAACAAAAAACACAAAAAAACACAAAAAAAAAAAAAAAAAAAAGTAAAAAAAAAAAAAAAGTTATAACTCTCATTTTAAAAATGTTTAACCCCAGGGCTAGGGGTAGAGGACGAGGGCGGGGACGTGGGCGTCCAACTACTGCAGGGGTCAGAGGCCGTGGTCCTGGGCGGGGTGAGACACCACCTGCTGATGAGGGAGCAGGGGAACGCCGCAGAGCTACACTCCCTAGGTTCATGTCTGAAGTTACTGGGACTCGTGGTAGAGCACTGTTGAGGCCAGAACAGTGCGAACAGGTGATGTCGTGGATTGCTGACAATGCTTCGAGCAATTTGTCCACCACCAGTCAGTCTTCCACGCAGTCCACCCATGTCACCGAAATCCCCACTCCTCCAGCTCCTGCACCTCAGCCTCCTCCCCCCCAGTCTGCCCCCTCCCAGGAAAATTTGCCATTTGAACCGGCATACTCTGAGGAACTGTTTTCTGGACCCTTCCCACAGTCACAAACCACTTGTCCGGTTGCTGCTGAGCAATTTTCCGATGCCCAGGTTTTCCACCAGTCACAGTCTGTGGGTGATGATGACCTTCTTGACGTAGTGGAAGTGTGTAAAGAGGTGTCCGACGATGAGGAGACACGGTTGTCAGACAGTGGGGAAGTTGTTGTCAGGGCAGGAAGTCCGAGGGGGGAGCAGACTGAGGGATCGGAGGATGATGAGGTGACAGACCCAAGCTGGGTTGAGAGGCCGGGTGAACACAGTGCTTCTGAGACGGAGGAGAGTCCTCGACCTGAACAGGTTGGAAGAGGCAGTGGTGGGGCCAGACGGAGAGGCAGGGCCAGAGCTGGTGCATCAGCGCCACTGTCAACTAGTGAAGCTCCCGTGGTGAGGGCTCTTGCGGCGAGGGCTAGATCTTCAGAAGTGTGGAGGTTCTTTAAGGAAACACCGGATGACCGACGGACTGTGGTGTGCAACATTTGCCAAACCAGGCTCAGCAGGGGTTCCACCACTACTAGCTTAACTACCACCAGTATGCGCAGGCATATGAATGCTAAGCACCCCACTCAGTGGCAACAAGCCCGTTCACCTCCGGCCGTGCACACCACTGCTCCTTCCCCTGTGTCAGCTGCTAGTCAGCCCCCTGCCCAGGACCCTGCCACAAAAACCCCATCGTCGCCTCCACGATCCTCCACAGCATCCACCAGCGTTCAGCTCTCCATACCCCAGACGCTGGAGCGGAAACGCAAATATAGTGCAACCCACCCGCACGCCCAAGCCCTTAATGTGCACATCTCCAGATTGCTTAGCCTGGAGATGCTGCCCTATAGGCTAGTAGAGACCGAGGCCTTTCGCAACCTCATGGCGGCGGCCGCCCCTCGGTATTCGGTCCCCAGCCGCCACTACTTTTCCCGATGTGCCGTCCCAGCCCTGCACCAGCACGTGTCAGACAACATCATCCGTGCCCTGACCAACGCCGTTTCTGACAAGGTCCACCTGACCACGGACACGTGGACGAGTGCTGCCGGGCAGGGCCACTATATATCGCTGACGGCACATTGGGTTAACTTGGTGGAGGCTGGGACCGAGACTGACCCTGGGGCTGCTCATATACTGCCGACGCCGAGGATTGCGGGGCCTACCTCGGTCCAGGTGTTTCAGGCCTACTATGCCTCCTCCTCCTCCCACCCCTCCTCCACCTCCTCCTCCGAACTACCATCCGTGGGCACGGCGCCATCAGTCGGTAGCTCTAGGCACAGCAGCAGTGCCGTCGCTAAGCGACAGCAGGCGGTGCTCAAACTGCTGAGCCTAGGCGACAAAAGGCACACCGCCCAAGAGCTATTACAGGGCATCACGGCGCAGACTGATCTGTGGCTGGCACCGCTGAACCTCAAGCCGGGAATGGTTGTGTGTGACAACGGCCGTAACCTGGTGGCGGCTCTGCAACTCGGCAGACTGACACATGTGCCATGCCTGGCCCATGTGTTAAATCTGATAGTGCAGCGTTTCCTCAAGACATACCCCAATCTGTCTGATTTGCTCACGAAGGTGCGCCGCATCTGTGCGCATTTCAGGAAGTCCAGCCCAGATGCTGCCACTCTCAGGGCAGCGCAGCGCCGCCTCCAACTGCCCGCTCACCGACTGTTGTGCGACGTGCCCACGAGGTGGAATTCAACACTGACCATGTTATCCAGAGTTTACCAGCAGCGCAGAGCGATTGTAGACTGCCAGATGTCAACTTCCACCAGAACTGGTAGTCAGGTCAGTCAGCTTCCTCAAGTCTACAATGAGGAGTGGACGTGGATGTCTGATATCTGTCAGGTGCTGAGTAACTTTGAGGAGTCAACACAGATGGTCAGTGGCGATGCCGCCATCATCAGCCTCACCATCCCGCTGCTTGGCCTGTTGAAAAACTCTCTGGTCAGCATGAAGTCGGAAGCTTTGCGCTCGTCACAAGAGACGGGGGAAGAATATTCCCTTGTTGATAGCCAAAGCACCCTGAGGTCTGTTTCTCAGCGCATATCGGAGGAGGTGGAGGTGGAGGAGGATGAGGAGGAAGAGGAGGAGAATGTTGGCGAGACACAAGAGGGGACCATTGTTGAGTCCTTCACTGTTCAGCGTGTATGGGCAGAAGAAGAGGAGTTGGAGGAGTTGGAGGAGGAGGAAATGGACAGTCAGGCCAGTGAGGGGAGTGAATTCTTACGCGTTGGTACTCTGGCGCATATGGCAGATTTCATGCTAGGCTGCCTATCCCGTGACCCTCGCGTTCAAAGAATTTATTCCAGCACCGATTACTGGGTGTTCACTCTCCTGGACCCACGGTACAAGCAAAATCTTGCCACTCTCATCCCTGCAGAGGAAAGGAGTGTGAGAATGCATGAATACCAGCAGGCCCTGGTGCACAAGCTGAAACAGTATTTCCCTTCTGACAGCGCTAGCGGCAGAGTGCGTAGTTCTGCGGGACAAGTAGCGAGGGAGAGTAGGCGAGCAGGCAGCTTGTCCAGCACTGGCAAGGGTACGCTTTACAAGGCTTTTGCCAGCTTTATGTCACCCCAGCAAGACACTGTCACCTGTCCCCAGTCTCGGCAGAGTAGGGCTGATCTTTACAGAAAGATGGTGAGGGAGTACGTAGCTGACCATACCATCGTCCTAAATGATCACACAGCTCCCTACAACTACTGGGTTTCAAAGCTGGACATGTGGCACGAACTGGCGCTGTACGCCTTGGAGGTTCTTGCCTGCCCTGCCGCTAGCGTCTTGTCCGAGCGGGTTTTCAGTGCAGCTGGTGGCATCATCACCGATAAGCGTACACGCCTGTCGACTGACAGCGCTGACAGGCTGACGCTTATTAAAATGAATAAAGGCTGGATTTCTCAGAATTTCCAATCTCCACCAGGTGAAGGAAGCTCAACCTGAATAATTGATCCACTCCTCCTCCTCCTCCTCATTTTCCTCCTTCTCCTCCTCTTTGTACAGTAAAGCAGAGGAAAATGGCTATTTTTTGACAGGGCCCACTGGCTCTTGCTATACTTCATGCATTTAATTTTTCTGGAGGGCCACCTACCCGGTCCTCTGTTTGAAACAATTTTTGTGAGTGCCACATACAGGCACTCAATCTATTCCATTTTTCTGGAGGGCCACCTACCCGGTCCTCTGGTTTGAACAATTTTTGGGACTGCCACATACAGGCACTCAATCTATTCCATTTTACTGGAGGGCCACCTACCTGCTCCTCTGGTTTGAACAATTTTTGGGACTGCCACATACAGGCACTCAATCTATTCCATTTTACTGGAGGGCCACCTACCTGCTCCTCTGGTTTGAACAATTTTTGGGACTGCCACATACAGGCACTCAATCTATTCCATTTTACTGGAGGGCCACCTACCTGCTCCTCTGGTTTGAACAATTTTTGGGACTGCCACATACAGGCACTCAATCTATTCCATTTTACTGGAGGGCCACCTACCTGCTCCTCTGGTTTGAAGAATTTTTGGGACTGCCACATACAGGCACTCAATCTATTCCATTTTACTGGAGGGCCACCTACCTGCTCCTCTGGTTTGAAGAATTTTTGGGACTGCCACATACAGGCACTCAATCTATTCCATTTTACTGGAGGGCCACCTACCTGCTCCTCTGGTTTGAAAAATGTTTGGGACTGCCACATACAGGCACTATCCAAATTAAATTGTCTCCATAGCAGCCTCCACACGTTGTCTCCATTGCTACCTCCAAAAGTCGTCCATATAGCTGCCTCCATACATCGTCCCTTTATCAAACGAGGTGTGTCAGGCAGAAATTTGGGTTGTTTTCATGGATTCCACATCAAAGTTGTTAACTTTGTCGCCACCCTGCTGTGTTATCCACAAAATATACTGGCAAACTTTTACCATCTAGGGATATTATTTCAGCGCTTCTTGCGCATCTGTTTACATTCCCCTCACCCGGCATATCCTAAACTTATAAGAACGCTACTACACTTGATCTTATACAAAAGGTTCTTAGAAGTGCTGTTTGGGGAGTAGCCTAGAGACAGGGGCTTGGATTGGCGAAAGCTCGCCTGGCAGCGGAACGCCAGCTCCATGCGCATCATGCGCTTCTTGCGCATCTGTTTACATTCCCCTAACCCGCCATATCCCAAACTTATAAGAACGCTACTACACTTAACTTGGTGCAGGCTGGGACCGAGTCTGACCCTGGGGCTGGTCATATACTGCCGACGCAGAGAATTGCGGGGCCTACCTCGGTCCAGGTCTCAAAGGCCTACTATACCTCCTCCCACCCCTCCTCCACCTCCTCCTCCTCCGAATTACCATCCGTGGGCATGGCGCCATCAGTCGGTAGCTCTAGGCACAGCAGCAGTGCCGTCGCTAAGCGACAGCAGGCGGTGCTGAAACTGCTGAGCCTAGGCGATAAAAGGCACACCGCCCAAGAGCTATTACAGGGCATTCCACATCAAAGTTGTTAACTTTGTCGCCACCCTGCTGTGTAATCCACAAAATATACTTGCAAACTTTTACCATTTAGGGATATTATTTCAGCGCTTCTTGCGCATCTGTTTACATTCCCCTCACCCGCCATATCCTAAACTTATAAGAACGCTACTACACTTGATCTTATACAAAAGTGCTGTTTGGGGAGTAGCCTAGAGACAGGGGCTTGGATTTGCGAAAGCTCGCCTGGCAGCGGAGCGCCAGCTCCATGCGCATCATGCGCTTCTTGCGCATCTGTTTACATTCCCCTCACCCGGCATATCCTAAACTTATAAGAACGCTACTACACTTGATCTTATACAAAAGTGCTGTTTGGGGAGTAGCCTAGAGACAGGGGCTTGGATTGGCGAAAGCTCGTCTGGCAGCGGAGCGCCAGCTCCATGCCAAGATCCAACTAACATAGTTTTAACTGCAGCACCTTTAATCTACTACTAGTTCACTGCCTCCATACATGGTCCCCTTATCAAACGAGCTGTGTCAGGCAGAATTTTGGGTTGTTTTCATGGCTTCCATGTTAACTTTGTCGCCACCCTGCTGTGTAATCCACAAAATATACTGGCAAACTTTTATCATGTACCGATATTATTTGAGCACTTCTTGCTCACCTCCTTTGGTTCCTCTCTGCCACCCATTGGTTTGAAGCCTGAGTCCATTTAGGGTATGTCGCCATGACACTCTCTAGCCTGCTGCCGCTGCCTCTGCATGCCGTCCCCTATAGTGTCAGGGTCAATTATTGCATGTTTTAGATACTATCTAGCTTCATTCTGTCACTCTGTCATGGCCATGCTGTTGCCCATAATTTTGGCATAATGGTGCGTTTAAGCAGCCTCAGAGGCATCCATGCATGCTGCCCCTGCTGTTTCCTGTCCATTTCCGTGGTGTTTCCATCCTTTTCTGAGGTTCCCAGGTGTTTGGCCAAGCTTCCCTGTGCAGAGCCTTGGTCCCCTTGAAAAATGCTCGAGTCTCCCATTGACTTCAATGGGGTTCGTTTTTCGAGACGAGCACTCGAGCATCGGGAAAAGTTCGTCTCGAATAACGAGTACCCGAGCATTTTAGTGTTCGCTCATCTCTAGTAGTAACCTTTGGAATCATACCTGTCTATATGAAGCTGCTAATCTTCTCTACTCAATAAAATAGTTTAAAAATTGCCCAATGTTCCAGCAATAATGAGATGCAATTTATGGCTCTAACCCAGTCTACACAGAAAATCCCAAAAGTGGGATAAAGGAAAGAAGAAACAATCTGCTTCCTATGCTGCTTATATGGACACCTTTTTATATTACAGGCGGTCCCCTACTTAAGGACACCCGACTTACAGACAATCCATAGTTACAGACAGACCCCTCTGACCTCTGGTGAAGCTTTCAGAATGCTTTACTATAGTCCCTATAGTCCCCAGCTGTAAGGTGTCTGTAATGAAGCTTTATTGATAATCCTTATCCCATTACAGCAAAAAATGTTTAAACTCCAATTGTCACTGGGGCCAATTTTTTTTTTTTTTAATCTACAATTATAAAATATACAGTTTCGACTTACATACATATTCAACTTAAGAACAAACCTCCAGACCCTATCTTGTACGTAACCCGGGGACTGCCTGTAATAGCTTTTTTGTTTTTTGAATAATGAAATACAAAAACTCTAAAAAGTACTTTACATAAGCAGAGCATAAAACAGTTTAAAATTGTTTGTCGTTGATACTTTTTACCTTGATACGATCAATTACCACCCTTTTTAGATGGCTAATTCTGTTAAATAAAGAAGCAGGTTTCCTGAATGGTTTCGGTCCTAGACTTTAAGTGGGTTTTTGTTTGCATTTCTGCGGTTAATCATTTTCCTTTTAATCTATAAATCCACTTGTATATTTCATTTATCTACCTATAAACAATGAGTATAGCTTAATGTAACTTCAAATGTGCAAATACTGTTCTTTATGGGCTCTATAATTTGGCTATTACTCAATGACCCATAAACCTTAAGACAATTTTTTTTTTTATGGTAGGAGATAACAGTTGGGGAGAGGATGAGGAAATTTCCAACAAGGAAAGTGATAGGATGTTTTATATTAGCTAATGGTCTTTTTACGAGTGGTCAAATATTCTACTCACAATGTATAAACTTCTCTTGGGTTCGTGGCCAAAAACATGAAACAATAGGTTGAAATGCTTGACGAGAACTTCAAGTGAACTTTTTTTTCATCGTAAAAAGAAAAGAAATGAAGGAAAGCAATAAACACGGAGAACGTCAGTAAATCTCCAGTCACTTTATTAGTAAAGTAAGAGTTGGAATGATGAAAACAATTTCGGTTGTGTTCTAAGATGATAAGATTTATTTGCTGATATGTAAGTTATACTAGACTATGAGAAGAAAAAAGCTTTAAAGAGGAGACTAAGACACTGGTGTTGGAAAAACTAAAAAAAAAAGTGACTTTGTGAAATATTGGTACAGTTTCAGAGACAGAAAAATTGCCCAGGAAATACCATATAACATTTTTAATGTATTTACAATTCGATTGTTCTACTATTCCCCATCCTTTTCCCAGACAATATCCAGAATCTCTTCACTATGACTGCTTAAAGTGAACCTTTCACCAGAAATGTGACTTTTAGCTGGTAACAAGTTCCAGTAGCCTGTGCTTTGCTGATTATAAAAATGCCTTTGTCGGCATTCTGAAGCATTTCAGTAGTTTATTTGTTTTTACATTACCTGGCTCCCTGCCAGCAGTTTGAAGTGAGTCCCTAGGGAGTGGCAGCTGAAGCTTGTGTGTCCTGTGTCTCAGTCTCCTCTCCTCCATAGACATGCAGCTCCCTTCCCCTCCCCACTTTCTGTCATGTGCATTGAGCAGGCAGGGGTGGGAGGGGGATGATGTAGAGTAAAGGAAGAATCCATGAGGAGCAAATGGCATTCAGGCTTCAGCTGCCCCCCTCTTGTCATCTTCTGACACACTCATGACTAGAACTGTTAGAGGATAATCCCAGCATGCTCAGTAGCCCGATGAAGCCACATGCAATACAATTGTAGTAAGTATGCTTTGGTGTACAAGACAGCAGCACATGTGCAAAGTAACTAGGAGTAATGCACAACAGGAGGGGTTGGAGCAAGTATTGTGTTACTACTCCTAAAATTGGCCAGTCCTGGATGACTCTTCAAAGGTTATGTGCATATACTATTTGACAAAGTGATTTGTTGGATTTTGCTGTGTTATCTTTACCATATAATTGATGTAGCTGTCAGTGTTTCAGATATTTATTCTGGCAAGACAGATTAGTATGCTGACATACGAGTATCAGGAAACAGGCAGAGAATCAGGTCAGGTGAGGAATTCGGTACAAACTATGAACCAGGTGAGGAGTACGTATTCTGGGTTTCTGGATCAGGTTGGGATTCAAGGTGACCGCAACAGGTCAGGATAAAAGGTTTCTGTCATGTCATTATGTTATGATTCAGAGTTCTGGATCAGGTCAGTATACAGGTTTCCAAGCCAGGATACAGGTTTCCAGATCAATTCGGTATACGGGATCAGGTTTGAGTCCAGATCGGTGTTCACAATACGGCTCAAACTTGATCCAACTTCAGACCGGGCTCTGGATAGCAGCTCAGGCTGGATACAGGCTAAGATATAGGTTCCCGTTCATAAGGAGATTCATGGTACCAGCTCAGGCTGGATATGGGACTTTAGCTCCAGCAAACCAGAAACAGACAGTAGTGCTACAGGACACGAGAGAGTATAACCAACTCTCAATGAACCTAAGATTAGCTGTTTATCCAGTAACTGGATGCAGCCCCCAGAAGCTGACTGACTTGCCCCCTGAATCATTGATAATAATAATTCCTTTATTTATAAAGCATATGCAGATTACACAGCACTACACAGAACTTGCCAAATCAGTCCCTGTCCCCAATGGGGCTCACAATCTAATCTGCCTACCAGTATGTTTTGGAGTATGGGAGGAAACTGGAAGAAACCCAGGAAAACATGATAGAACATACAAACTCTTTGCAGATGTTGACCCTGGGACATGAACCCAGGTCCTCAGCGCTGCAAGGATGTAATGCTAACCATTAAGCAACCATTTGACCCCTACATTCAACCCACAGCTGAGTCAAATACAGAGCTCCAGAATGAAACCACCCAACTTTCCAGGTATCAGATCAGATACTCAGAGGATTCTGACAGTAGCATTTTGTTTAAAAAGCTTTAGTATGGGTTAAGGGTCCAAATATTACTTGACAGACAATAGATCATTTTTACCAATAAGTCCCTGTATATATACAACAAACTCTGAAGGCATTAGCAGAATATGTTACCGACACAAATCCCAGATACTGTATTTTCATATCCCATTACTTATGTCGCAGATATCTCAAAATGTCATCTACGCTCAACATTGCTTCAAAGATCAAGAACATTATCCCAAGCGAGAGTCTATAGGCTTTACCATAATACCAAAGGAGTCATTGACACAGAAGATGTACTTTAGTGGAAACATTCAATCATAACTTAGCAGATTACCTTGTATGATTAAAGATTAACACAAGCATATATCAAAATCTCAATCTTTATATCACTATAAGATTCGGTACTCGTCCATGTAGGCGATGTTACAATTCTGCCATTTCAGCATAAAACCTCTATCTGATTTACTTCTCCAACATGAAAGTGGAATCTTTCCCAAAACCCCCGATGAGTATCAGTTTCTAAAAATGATCTCAGCCTGTCTACACAGGATTATATTCCCTGAATAGTAAGCTCCACTGTATTTAGAGCCGGGTGCCTTTGCATTTGCAAATGTTTACTGTGAGACCAATACTTGGTAATTTTACTGCAGATCTACATGAGAATAGTGATTTCAGGAGGAGAAGCCGTGACTCTTACTAAAGTCATCCCATCATCCCGAACACTGCTCATATATTGTTTCAGCGGCTCGGATTCTTCGGGCTTTGCTAGGAAATGATCATATTAGCATAAAACTATTTTCTCCTGGGTCCTCCTGACTCTTGGAGAATAGATTGTTTTTATCAATAGTTCCTTAGTGTTCCTCTAAAATAATCTCATATATCTTAGAAGGGGGATTAGGCTTGTGTTAGAATTCCTTCTTTTTTTTAAGAATTGATTTCTCAATCAGTTTTTGTTATCTTTTTCTTTTTCCTTTTCCTTTTTTTCTATTTATGCTTTAATGATTTTGCAGTCGTGTAACTGGTCGTATTTATACTGAATATGCAGAAGAGTTAGAAAAGATTCGGCAAAGACTCGGCAAATAATCATTTGGAGAATTTTTGTATCTGTTATGTTATCTAGAAGAAGAACATAATGGAGGAATAATTTTTTATTACAAAATTGTCCATACTTTAATGAGTTTCTCTATTCATTAATGTTTCAGAATGTCATTGAATTTGAGGCTCGTTAAAGAGAAAGGTTCAAAAACAGTGTTTATCCAGAGAGAGTAAAAAATAATTATAATTTGTCCATCGTGGTAAAAAATTGCTTCCTCATTCCAAATGTAGCAGTTTGGGTTCTGTTTATGGCCTATCCCCTACTGTTATCAACCACAATCATTGATGACACTGATCATGAGTGTAAACTTCTTAAATGCCACTTTGTGATTTGTGACATTTTCAGAGAGCAACAATCTTCAAGAAAATGGTGGCACCAATCACAGGTGTTAATAGTTTGGGTTCAGTCCCCGAACCAAAACTCAACCTTCAGCTGTTTCTGATGAATCCAAACCTGGATGGCCCTGCTCATCCCTAGTCATGATAAATTCCTGGACCACATAACCATCACAATAATCTAGTTCTCACATCATGTTCAAATTTTGTATTTAAGAAATTCATGAAGGCCCAGGTTGAGCTTGTCCAGTCTTTAAATCATCACAACATCTTGTGGTAGAGAGTTCTGTAGTCTCACTGCTCGCACAGTGAAGAACCCCCATCTATAATGAGCACAAAACCAATTTGGCTTTAGGTCTAAAGGTCTAACCTTTACAGGCCTGGGTGTAAAAAAAATATTTCAAAGATCTGTCCATGAATGCATTGTATTTGCCCAATATCACCCTACTTTCATCCAAACAGGTTATCTCCAAGTTTTATAAAATGGTGTAATGCCCCACTGACACTGGCATCCCCACATGGGCCAATGATTGCCTGGTTTCTCTACACATTCCAGGTAACACTTCATTTGGCTATGAACTTATCTTAAGTTGTAGAAGTTCTGAGAAGGTTTGAGAAGACCAGGAAATGTTGTAGAAGGCTTGAACGGTATTTTCTTTGGGTGCAAGGACAATCGGGACAGAATTTTGTCTTAATGGATTTTATGAATATAACAAGATGACAGCACGTTTCTGAATAATATCTTCTGCTGGTCAGGTATTCTTCAGGTGATGAGCCACTATAATGGATCCTGGACAGTGGTTATCAATTAGGAGAAGAATTTCTGTGAAATGAATAGTATATCACTAAATGTATAACTTCTACCAGATGTCCTACAGACTATACGCATTTGGGAAGGGTGGAAGAGTAATTTTTTTGTCCCATTAAACTATAAATTATCCCACAAGAAACAAGCCCTCATACAGCTGTATTAAAAAATTGAAAATTTTGAAAAAAAAAGGATTTCCTTGGTATGTGATGTCCCCAAAAATGCAAAAAAAAAGGCAAGGTCATATAGAACTAGAATATAACAGACATGAAGTGGTTAAGAAAGCTCCCACTGAAATCTAGGTTTTATATAATTAGGTAAGAAAATGTCCCCCACTCATTAGCATTGTGCATCTTTTTAACCTGTCGTTGTTAGAATTAGAACCTTGTCTGAAAATGAAACATTCTACCATTATATACTAATTTAAGGAAACGGCATAACTTCTGTGAAGTACAAAATGGCTAATTAACAGCAGAAAATAATATTTCTTCAATATGTGTTCACTTAAATCAGTAAAGCAGAACTTGTTCATGGTAGTTGGCAGCCGAGTTAATCTAATATTAATTAACAATGTTTTACTCCAAAAATATTATTAACAGAAGATTCTGTTCTTGAATTTTTAAAGCTGAATTAAAATACAGAGAAAAGGAATGGAAAAGCAGGAAAAGTTATTAATAAAGATGAGGAAATCGATCCACTTGATATGTAGATCTACTAATTCTTCCAATATCCCACCCGCAGAATATAATGATTTACTGAATTTACATCCATCCAACAAGCCAGGGATTCACCAACGGACTCATTCAAAAACACATCGGAAGAGAGGCTACTCCAAATCCAACTTCAGCCAAAGCCACTTCCCCACCCTTCCCACCGACCAGCCAAAGACCATTCATGCCTTTCAGTAGTTGATGTGACTCTTTTTATGGCAATGTAGCACCAGCAGAAATATTTTTTAGGGTTTGAGATAGGATCACAAGCCTCTAATATGTTTTTCTGCCTTTCACCTTCAAAAAAAATATGGCGACTGGTTCTCAAAAATGCATGAGGAGCTGTTGCCTTAACATGAAGTTCTTTCTCGATCACCTTTATAGGTTGGCGATTACCAAAACTCCTTTATTAGTGAAAAGGATGGGAATAGGTATGAGCAGACCTGAACTGGCAATGTTTGGCTCCATGCTGAACATTGTGGGTTCAGGTCTCTGTAACTCCTGTCAAACTTCAACAAAAAGTCTGGCTATGGTGTTCAGGCTCAATCCCCCAAAGGTAACACCCGTAATTGTTTCTGGCACCGATCGTGAGTGTAAGCTAATTATATGTCGCCACCAGAGTTGCCATTTTTCCTTAGCGTCTTGCTCCCGATTGACATCATGGGAGCAACGACCCTAGGGAAAAATGACGACTTTGTTGGCGGTATTTAAACAGCCAACACACTTGGAATTTCAAAGAGGTGACATGCACATACCGCTGGCGGCACCATTTAAAGAGTAAAGTTTAGAGATGAGCGAGCATACTCGTCCGAGCTTGATGCTCGTTTGAGTATTAGTGTTCACGAAACGGCGCGTTGCTTGGACGAGTATTTGCCCTGCCTGAGAACGAGCTTTCACTTAGGGAAATACAGTGAAGAACAGTGAAGAACAGTGAAGAACACAGTGAACACAGGATCATTTAAGGATCATTAAGGATCATTTAAGTGAAGAACACAGTGAAGAACACATTGCAGATGTTTCTGTACATCTGCTAACTTATCAGAAGACATGAGTGCAGAACGGTGTTCTTCACAATAGTATGTGAAGAACAATATGTGTGAAGAACACATTGCAGATGTTTAACATGGGTCATTCTCCTTTTTGAAGCTCCACGAATATTCCATTGAATAAAAAAAAACAAAGAAACAGGACTGACTTCCTTAATTCTTAATAAAATGACACATTTTATTGGTCACCTTGAAAAATGCTCGAGTCTCCCATTGACTTCAATGGGGTTCGTTATTCGAAACCAGCACTCGAGCATCGGAAAAAGTTCGACTCGAGTAACGAGCACTCGAGCATTTTAGTGCTCGCTCATTTCTATTAAAGATCTGTACCAAGCTTGTCGAAACCTAACTTTAAAAGATCCTCCTATCTCTACTTGGTAATTATTGGCTTGGACTTTGCTTATATCTACACATTGGCACTCACATTGAAAAATAAATAACGTTGCATCTAACAATTTGACTGTTCCTATGAAACTCAAAGCTCCAAATTTCTAGTAACTGTATAAATAATAATTTTAGGAGCTATAGTTTTAAAGGGAACGTGTCACCAGTTGTAACAACGGTAAACTACCAGTCCCTCTGATAGAGTATAAAATATATTTTCTAGCATTCCCTCCTTGGGTGTTATCTCGACCAAAAACTCCTTCAAATTCATGTGAAAATTAGCAGAGGAAAGTCATATTTGGCTGAGGCGGTCAATCCAATGTCATTATGTTAGAATAAGGAGGCCTTCATGAGGTGGCTACAACTAGCAGTAACATCTATATCTCAATATGGCTGGAGAACTTGAATATAAGTTACCTGAGAGGTCCCATTGTTGTACTTGAGTCAATCACGCTTTCTAATGTAGTCATGGGATGACTACTGAGATCACATAATGATATTTAATTTGGGAACCATAATAAATACTGTAACCTAACCTGAGTTTTCCAAGGACTGACAGTCAAAACACTCCAGATTTCATCAAATAAGATAAATCAGAAGGTACATGAGTCTGTGTGAGCCACTGTATACAAGAGCTGAGAGTGTTTAGAATGCTAGTAATGAGGTCTCGCAGTAAGAAGGTGACGCACTGTGGTGGAAGTAACCTTATCCTCCTGCTGGGGAGAGATTTCTGTCTATTTCAGGAAACTGCCATCCATTATTTGGAAGTATGATTTAATTTCAATGTCAACAATGATTTAAAGATTACTTGTTTCGAAGCAAAACTGCACGGCTTAATGGTCTGCTACTGCTCGAAAGGACATGATTTCCTTTAAATAATATGTAATAAAAATAAGATACAAAGAGGAACTAAAAGCTTTTTGTTTCTGTTATGACAATGCAATAGAAGTATAAGCTGGAAGGTATGTAATTTCTATGAAATGTGGATGGGGGATCGCACATTCTGCGGAGGAATTTGTAGAATGAACAAGTGGCTTTTGGACTATGAATAATCCATAGCTCCGGTAAAAGTATGACATAGGTGGCAAATATTTTTATATCCAATAGTCACAATACTTGCAATGTGATTATGTCACCACTAGAGGCACACAATCATTTTGGAAATTTGTGTATTTCTAATGTATTGACAGGCAAACGGCCAAGTCACCAAGGAGTTCTGTCACTCAATAAAGGCACAGAAAATATAGAACTTTTCAAAGGTACCTAGTATAGTTTTGCCAGGCCTTATTTATAGGGGCTGCCTTATGACTACAGTATTATATAGATAGTGAGTCACCAGGTTTATGCTCGGCATTTCTTCCCATGTGATTTTGGCGCAGAGTCTTTTGCAGCTCAAATTCATCTGCAGGCCTGACATTTATGGGTTATGGAATACAGGGCTCTCAAGTCAACACAAGTAGAACACAACTATTTCTGGCATGTGTAACATGGCACTGCCATGCTGGATACTATATTATACTATGCTAGATACCAAGCTCAAATAACTCCTAAGTAGTGATGAGTGGATCTGTAAAAATTCCAGTTCAGTTAGGCCCCTTCCACACTAGCGTTGCATTTCACGTCAGGGTGCAATGCGTGAAAAACTGACGTTTTTGCCTGCGTTTTTGTTCCATTTTTCCTTGGAGTAATTAGCGTTTTTGCGTTTTTCACGCGCGTGTTGTTAGCGTTTTTTTGCGTTTTCGGCGCATTTTTCACGCGCGATTCAATGGGAGACTCGAGCATTTTTCAAAGGGACCATGGTTTGGGATTAAAATGTGTTATTTAATTGAAAAATAATGTCTTCTGATAAGTTGCAAACATCTGCGATCTATTCTTCACTGTTCCGCGCGTATATTATCTCCCGACAAGTTATCAGATGTGAAGAACAGTGAAGAATAGAATAAAAACATTGTACACAGTGAACACAGGGAACACAGGATCATTTAAGAGAAAAACACAGTGCAGAACACAGTGCAGAATAGATTACAGATGTTCGGAACATCTGCTTACTTGTCGGGAGATACGCACGGAACGGCGCGAACAAAATAGCATGTGAAGAACAATATATATGTGTGTGAAGAACACATTGCAGATGTTTAAATACATCTGCAATGTGTTCTTCACACATATATATTGTTCTTCACATGCTATTTTGGGCGCACCGTTCCGTGCGCATCTCCCGACAAGTAAGCAGATGTGCCGAACATCTGTAATCTATTCTGCACTGTGTTCTGCACTGTGTTTTTCTCTTAAATGATCCTGTGTTCACTGTGTTCACTGTGTTCAATGTTTTTATTCTATTCTTCACTGTTCTTCATTGTGTTTTTTTAATTAAATGCTCGATCGCGAGCAGGGGAAATACTGTTATTCTGGTCACCTAGCAAACCTTACGTTTAAAACGCATTGCACTCGCATTGCACTTGCAATGATTGCGAGTGCAATGCGTTCTTGATGCATCTCCATAGACTTGAATGGGGCGTGAAAAACGCGCGTGACACGCAAAAGTAGAGCATGCTGCGATTTTGACGCGCGTGAAAACGAACGCAAGCACGCGCGTGAAAACCAACGCTAATGAAGAAAGACCCATTGAATACAATGGGACAGAGTGCAATGCAAGTTCTGCGCGTCAAATGCACGCGCAGAACTCGCGCGTGAAAAACGCCAGTGTGGAAGGGGCTTTACCCCTGAATTATAAACCCTGTTTGCGCCTGGGTTCAGGAATCATGGGTGTTTACTGTTGAAATGCTGCTGTGCCCCAAAGTGACTGCCATTTACGGAAGGATCTTTGCTCCTCATGACCTCGTAGTCATTTAAAAAGTTAACACCCATGATTGGTGCCAGGACCGATCATGGGTATACACAGAGAGGGGCGGTAAATAGGGGATTTGCAGGACTCTAGGTTCTAGAAAGGTTTACATCCATACAAATCAACTTTGTGTTACATTCCCTGGCATCAGAGAAGGTTTGTCCTGCTTGGCCATCCCCTCCCATATACCCATCCCCATGCCCCATGCCTCTTCTCCGCATGTCATGTGACCAGGGTGACAACATCACAGGTCCCTTAGCCTCCTAACATTAGCAAACTGTACACCAATCATACATATGATCATTTGAAGTCCGGAAGTACGAGTTCTCCTTACGGAGACTTATAGCCAATGACGCTCCAGTAGGGGATTCTATGAAGATATGTAAATAAGTTTTCCAGGATAAGGAAAACCATGCCTCTTTTAGCCACCTTATAAGGCAGCTTGACTTAACATGATTGACATCAAGCATGACATTCAGGAAGCCTAATGACATGGTGCGGGATTAAAAGAAACCAGTATATCTATTCCAGAAGGAACAGATTCCCAGCTGTAGACAGCAGTGTAGGGAACTGGTTTGGCAGTTTAAGAAAAAAGTGAGAGGTTTTTGACCAGGGTCGTGAAGTAAGACTACCAATTAAGGCTGCCTTGTAGGCGTATGGAGACCTATAGCCATTTACGCTCCACTAGGGGATTCTGGGAAAATAGGCAAATAAGTTTTCCAGGATGTGATAAGGAAAACCCTACACTGTACTGAAGAGACCCAACCAGGTCAAAACAGTGCTGTATAAAGCTTGGAATCAGTTCCCTCTGGTAAAGATATACTGGTTTGGTTTTAATCCAATATGATGTCATTAGGCTTCCTGAATGTCATGCTTGATGTCAAGGGAGCTGCTTTACAATGTAGCCAAAAAAGGCGTTGTTTTCCTTATCCCATTTTGAAAAACGTATTTGCATATTTTCGCATAAAATCACAGAAGCTTCTACTTCCCCTCCTCCATGGACGTCTACTTCTTCCCATCAGCTATGGAGGCTGCTGGGATATCATGTGATCAGATATGTACATGAGGTAAATATTGCAGATGTACCAGGACCTTAGGTGACGTCATCCTGATCACATTACTTTAAGTGGCCAATGATGAAAGAGAGCTCTCTCAATGTGCCATATAGCAGAATACCATAGCCTGTTGATCAGGAACAAGGAGGCTGGGCAATATGAGTAAAATCTAATATGCATGACTCATTTAGTGTCACTGGACTCTCATCCGGTAAGCTGCATACTGTTACAAACAGAATTTTGTAACATTGCAAGGTGACGGACCATTTAGGGATAACTCAACTAGTATTGAGCTGAACTTTGCGAGTTCAGGTCCCCCGATTTCAGCTTTGAACTTTAATAGAAGTTCTGGTCCGGTTTCTGCTCAACCCACCCCTATCCCGTCATTAACACCTACAATAACGGCTGGCACAGATTGTGGGCATTAACTCTTTAAATTCTGCTAGCAAAGTCACTAGCCTCATTTAAAAGACAGTGGACATGCACGCACTAAGCTGCCAGAGGCCCAGGCAGCTGGCATTTTGTGGAGGATCATCTCGTCATTAGACTTATGCCTAGGGGGTCCTTGTGTACTGCCCGAAAGGTCTGTCACCACCTGAGCCAAATTTTCATATCCACACAGGAAATATGAACAATTTCATAGCAATTGAAACAGCTAAACATAATTTTCCTGGTGTGTAACGTTAAGTTTCAATATATAGCAGCTTTCGTTCTGTAGGATCAATTATATGGTGCAGGGAGTCTACTGTTGTAAATGGCTGTTTTGGGATGAAAAATAGTCAAAGTAGTTTTTTATGATCCAGTAATGAGATATTTATAACATTGATTCATTTTGATCATGTATCATGGATGTTAATCTGATATTCTACAACTTCTTGTAATAAATGAAAGTCTTGGTTTTCGGCCGTTAATATAAAATATTTCCCTTCCTCCACAATATCTTCTTACAAAGTGCTGGAAAAATCTAGGGAAGTTATGACTTGACGGGGATTCTTAAACTAGAACATTCACTTTAGTAACGGCCCATCTCGGGTAGAGGCTCTCAGGTCTTGATCTTTTTAATGGTGAATATAACAGTATGCTATTCTCATACATTCTCCATTTCACCATTAACAATGACCCTGCAGATCTACCAGATGGATTACATTTCCTACAGTAGGTGCTAGAAGGAGTTATTTTTTGCATAATATCCTTCTTTCCCAAGTCGTGGAACCAGAAGAGTTCTAGCACTTGTCTTTAAGATAAAGTAATTTCCTTTGAGAATGTATAATCACCAGGGGCATTGGTCAAACTTTGTGAAACTCTGTTGCCCTAGTCAGCTGGAGAAGACATGGACACATTCAAGCGACAATTCAACACAAGGACCTCTTTGTTCTTTACAAGGCTTTGTCCAGAAAATCCTTGTACTCCTTGAAAATCCTTGTTGGGGTGCTAGGTGTCAGATGCTGATGACCTATTGTAAAGATAAGTCATCAGAATTTCTAGTCACAAAATTTTTTACTGTAGTGGCCTCTAGGAAAAGGTTTATGTAGATGGGGTAAGACCAGACAGAACTGGATTTTTTAAAAAAATTCTTGTTTCTTAAATGGGGGTAAGCCCAATTGTATGCAAAAAGAAGGAAACATTTTGGATAAGATTTGGAGCCAATGACCACCTCTGATTCAAAATTTGTTAGGATTGTTCTAAGATGCATAGACTTTAGGTATAAGTAAAAAAGGAGGGGATGACAGAGTTACCCAATTCAGGAGTAAGGACTAGAGATGAGCAGATCCAAACTTTGACATCCTCCATTCGAAAGCTCACCCTAACATGGATATGTTGCTTGATTGTTGCTTGATTGGTTGCAGAGCAAGGCTGTGATTGGCCAGATGTGTTCACCTGGCCAATCACACCATGCCTAGTTGTTATGAACATAAAGCTGCCTGATCGGGTGCTCTGCAGCCCATCAAGCAACATGTTCGGGTTAGGCTGAACTGCCGAACGGTGGAGGCTGAACCTAAATTTTGTGTCTGTTGATCCCTACTAAGGACTAGAGCCCCATTTATAATACTTTTAATACTTAGAACTTATATGAAAACTTGGGAGTGTAATATGCAATGTCAGCTCTGATTGGACAATTTGTGCTTGGACACACCTCATACCAATAACACCCAACTGCCAAATTATTTATATCCTAAAAAGACCTGTCCGGAGAGGTGACTGGACCTCCCTGATGGGCAGAGTCTTTGTATATTCTACTGTATAGTACAGTAATAAAATTATAATGTTAGGCAGCTAAAAACAGCCTTTACGTAGAAACACCGTACAATTGTGATAATTAAAAATCACTTCCCTGCGAGGCAGAAATAATCTCCTATTTCAGTGCCGCAACCTGAAATGCTCCAGAATTGCAAATAAAAAGTAATTTCCAATCGTAAAGTTGGGAAAAAAAATGGAATTTTTTTCTCGTTTTATGTTGTTACTAAGTAACAAAATGTCTTAAAATAATATATATTAAGCCTCTCTCCTCCAATCTGTGTATTTGTAGCATTTGTGAAAAAGACACTAACCTACTGAAAGATGAGCCGTACCCTTGAGCAAATTACCAGCACATTTATTTCAGCCGCGTGAGTTTCAAACTCATTTTCTGGTGATATCAAAAGTGTTCGTAGAATTAATTTCCTGTCAGTTCAGCAGTAGTCAATTGAATATTTTATGATTTTGCATTAGCCTTATTTGTCTAGAATTGTGACATGATCGAGTCATTCTTTGAGGGATACACATTAATAATTAATCCGTGTCCAACGTGAAGTGCTAAGGATGACAGTGTAATTGCACATTTTTAGAAAGGCAGGAATGAGAATGCCCTACTACCATTTAAATGTCACATTTTTTACAAAAAAACTCTACATTAAAAAACAGAAAATAAGAAATTCTGATATTGTTCTATTGCATATAAAATACAATGAATGCAAATTGCTTCTCACATTTTGTTCCGGGCGAAGCCGAATAAACTGTCAGCTGGAGACACTTCCGTGATTTGGATGTTTTATCTGTCCTTTTCTTGGTCGATACTGTATATTCTATTTGGATAGACTGAACTAGGAGCAACTGCCGATTTTCCCAGTGGCCTCATGGATATTGTGCATTCTTTCATCGCTATCATAAGTTAAGAGTAAAAATTTAATTTAATGTACCCAAAGTCTAGGGAAGCTGGAAAGAGGTCACCTCAGTCATGGACCTCGGGTTAACTCTTGTCCCCTCAATAACTGGAAGGGTGACTAAAACAAATACAGAAGTGACTAACTCAAAAATCTCCTTAATTCTGTCATTCACCAGTCTATTTCTGGATACATAGATATCAAATATAACGTGTAGATGTATCATGGCCTGGAATGTATGAACAATTCATAATTTTCACTTATGGGTAGGGAGGAGGTGGGATTTGGGTCCGGCAATGAGGTTTACCCCCACCGATAACACACACATAGGGATTTAGAGGATAGATCATATCTTTGACCATCAGTAGGGTTGATTGGATCCAATGGAGTTTAGGTTTGGCGGGTTTGGCTAACCTTGAAAAACGATTTGGTGTTGATACCCAAACCGGAACACCCATGTTTGGTGTTATCCTGGGTGTTAACCCTCTATGTGCCATTGGGAGGGCCACTGTAATCATATAAATGCCTGCATGCAGGATTTTTAGGGCTGCATGTAAAGGGTTAACACCTGTCAATACCTGAATCTACCTCACCTGGACTCCATTAGGTCCGCTCATTCCTCCTTGTGGGTAAAGGCATCAACCATCTTGTAAACCACTATAGGGATCATTTACTAAGAGCCCCGCAGACCGCACATCCCGACAATTTCCATTTTGCGCCACTGGGACAGGGATTTTAAAGGGATTTTTGGGGAACGCTTTCAGATTTTGGTGCAATCGCGCTGGCTTTCATGTGACACAAATCAGGGGGCGGGACAATCCGACAAATTCGGACAAATCGCGGGATTTAACTGAAAAATTGTGTCGCAAGCCATGCACTTACATACACCGGGAAGAAGAAAGTGAACTCCGGCGGACCTGATTGGGGAAGCAACACATGCAGGATATAAGGCGCTCGATCTTCAGGAATCGCGGCAGAGTTCATCCTCGTCGGACAGTCCTGATCAAGGATCGTGCAGGGACCGGGTATATAAATGTGCCCCTATGTGTGTTATCAAAGATCCACAGAATTTTTTGAGGTTTTGTGAGTTTTTGGGTTACTTTGAGGAAAAAAAGTATTGGAAATCAGTATTACTTACAGCTGCAATCTGTATCAGATCATTGATTAAATAAATGGCCAATTTATAAGGTCACAAAATTGGGTGCTACTTGCTCCTGCGTGTCTTCTTAATTCCTAAGTCTTAGTAAATCCACACCAAAGCTGTACAGAGTCTGTCCACATACATCTTTGACCTAACCAGCCAGTAGCACCCCACATATATACTGCGGTTCCCATAAAACCTATGGCATCAGACATCTCCAATATCTGTCCTGTGCATCCCATATACACAAGAAGGCTACTAAAAATGGCAGAAACAAGGCAGAAAGGTCTGTAAAGATGCCCCTTCGCAATCCCTGGATCAACTTTTCACCTTAAAGGGAACCTATCACCCCGATTCTACCTATAAAGGTAGAAGGGGTGGTAAGTGGATGAATGGGACGTGAGGATAGCCCTTTTTTGGGCTAATCCTCATGTCCTGGCTATCTTTTAGAAAACTTTATTGCAGGCATATGTAAATTTTTTTATGCGGCTACTGGGGCGTGGAGTAGCCGGAAATGAGGCCCAGTAGCCACGTTACTCTGCCTACCATTTAATCTTCGGCGCGCAGCTTCTGGTAGCTGCACACCCTCATCCTAGTCCCCTGCTTTCTAGTGTTTGGCAAATTTTGGTATATAACATGCCTCAAGGATCAAGGATTGTAAACCGGGCACGCTTACTAGTGTGTGCCCTTCTCCCAGGATCTGCTTTTCTTTTAGCTTCTAATGCCTTTGCTTTTACAAAAAAAAGGCTTTAAGATTTATGCAAATGAGCCTGAGATGTTAATGGTGCTTGGAGCCCCTCTGACTCACATGCATAATTTTTAAAGCCATTTTTTTCATAAAAACAAGGGCATAAGAAGTAAAAGAAGAGCAGATCATGTCATAGGGGGCACACATGCAAGTGTGCTTGGTTAACAATCCTTCATCCTGTTGGTCAATATCCTTTAAAGTTGCTGTGTGTTGTACAAGATGACTTTAATATCCATGGGTGTCATGGTGAACATGCTGTTCACTCACACAGCCGACTAATGTCTGCGGAAATATTGTGCTATGGCTCGAACTTTAGGAACTGGACCATCACACATAAATACATAGTGCCTTTGAGACGTTGCAAACTAATAAAAATAACGTACAAATCACCACACTGTTGATGTGATCCAGTCCACGTTTTTGTGCGCCACTGATCCCGATCCACATTCCTCCATGAATACATAGTGGACAGTTGAGAATCAGTGAATATTTGTACATTAGCCATAGCCTGTCCTTGCACTCTAATCCACACATTCTTGTATTTTTTGGGTTGTTTTTCCTGGCACCTTCTCCGGTTCATCTTTGTCCTACTTCTACACTGGTGCCCAAGATTCTGCAGTCACTGCCCCCAAGCTAATCAACACAAAATTGATAATGACAGAAAGGGGCAGCATTGTGTGAGCATTCAGCTTGTATACAATGATATTATAACATTTTTTTCTATATTATTAACATGACTGTTAATTAATATTATTATTATTATTATTATTATTATTATTAATAATATTATTATTAATATTATTAATTTTAAGTATTAAAAAACATGTTAAGGAAGACAAATAAAATATAAATGACCTAAATATCCTTGTCATACCTGGATTTTTTTAAACCTCCTATGGATTCTTTATACAAGACTGTAGAAAAAAGTGAACCTTTCTATTTATGTATTATGCAAATGAGATATCAATCTTTATGCTTAATTTGTTTTTTTTTTCACACAATTTATGACACCAACATATTCATGCACTTAAACCAGTATTTCAGTGAATGTATATCAATATCAAAACATTCAATTATTTTCATCAATTACTGACAGAAGAAGTCAAAACAACCCAGTAAGAAAATGAAGTGTAATTAAAAATCTTGACAAAAACAGAAAACATAAAAAAAATATATATAATAACACCAGAGAAATAATTGTTAGTTCTTGATGCGGCTTTGTATAGCTACGAAACAATTCATGAATATATGAGTCATATTTTGCAGAATAAATGTGTATATATATATATGACATGCTATGTGGGCATATAACACTCAGGACGTGACAGATCGGCAGTTTTGCCCTCCAGAAGGAGTTGAAATCAGCCAGCCCCATCCATATTGGAGCAGCTGTCTCTTCTCATGGCAGGTACTGCTCCCATTGACTACAAAGAGAGTGACACCTTCTGTAAGCTGGGACAGCAACTCCCTTTTAAGGATATCACTGCACATTAAATTTTGGTGATGGTCCCAAGGGTACACTGTTTTCATGCCTTCCCAAGGGAATCCTTGTGTATTGTAACAGTGGTAGCGATACCATATCACTTATGTTGAGCTAGGTCAGATTTTTTTTACTCCCATGAATATTGAGGTGTTGACCAAGGCAATGCAACAATTTTACAAAGATTTGAAACTTACCAAAAAATGCCTTGTAACCCCAGCTCAAAGATTATATATAAATTTTAATGTACACATTGACCACTAGAGCACATAAATGATGATTTCTATTTTGTCTCCTCACTTAACAACTTTTCTGTGTAGACTGGGATGAAGGGTGGATTATAATAATAATAATAATAATAATAATAATAATAATAATAATTTATGAACTTATTAACTTATTATTATTAATAGTAGTAGTAGTAGTATTAGCATTATTATATTGTTGTTTTTTATTACATTAATATTGGCTGACATTTTCTGTTTTGTCAGCTCAGTTATTAGCTTTGCTGAGTAGACTGGGTCTGGGTGATTTTAGGGGATATATAATAATGATTGTTATTTATTATTCATGGTGTTTTTTAATTTTTATTTTTATGTTCACAATGGCCACTGGAGCACATGCAAGAAGCTAACATTTCCTTAGCTCAATTTCAGCTTTGCTGAGTAGACTGGGGCTTGGTAATTTTGAAGGATGTCTTATTATCATTTATGATGCTTTATTTTTATTTTATTGTTCACAAGGTCCACTGGAGCTCATCCAATAAACTGCCGTTGTCGGTTTGGTCATGGATCAGCTTTGCTGTGTGGACTGGGTCTTGGTCATTTCATAAGATTTGAATAAGGCTGAAGCTCAAAAAAAGTTTGATTTGGGTGCCCAATATCGAACACTCACCTGGTTGGTTTTATCTGGTTAAAAATAAAATAAAAACTACTAACGGACTGTTGTGTTTAGACAAAATAACTTTTTATGTACACTGGTGCAATACAATAAAATATCTTGTAAGTAAGTTTTTACAGGTGGCAAGTACAGGCTTAACATCTTTGATCAGTGCCAGTCCTCTGGTGTTACCGGTAGGGGTGAGCCTGAACAATGTTATCAATTTAACCCTAATTACCATACTACTATAATAACATTTATTATTATTAATATTAATGTATGGGGTTGTTTTATTATGTATTTTTATGTCCACATTTGCCACCCGCGCACATACAATAAGCTGGCATTGCCTGTTTCTGCTCCCCTCTTTCCAGCTTTGCTGTGTAAATTTGGACAGAGTTAGCAGAGTCATTTCAGAGGACGTATTGGAAATGTATTACAAAAGGCAAAATTGTATTTTTGCCACAGCTGGAGAACCACAGGTTAATGACCGCTACACTAAGAAATAACAATTACCTTCCTACAGCCTTTCAGCAGTCCATTATTTCATGCTCCTTTAGTTCTGCCATTTCTTCTCCCTTCCCTTTTAGATTTCGCTTGGCTTTCTTTGATAGGGGCCTAGATGAATTTTGACAGACTAATCTTTCCTGTAATAGCATTAGACACACCAAATTAATTTCCACACAAGTCGGACCCCAAGTGATCAACAATGCAATCCAACACCTCTGACCTGCTCTTAATTAACTCTGTGTACAGTTCTATATCAAAAATCACTAGAAATGCCTCCGCCAGCGCAATTCTCCTTAAATCATCCTGATTGTGTATCTCGGGAAGGATGCATTAAAAAAGAGCATTTCCATCGTTCTCAAGACTAATTTATAAATCTTATCAGTAGTTCACTACACTTGACTGCTGAACACCAGAATACTTTCGGTAGCGTGCTAACATTATTTCCTTTCACATTCAAATGACTATTCAGAAAAACCTTAGAAAATCAGATGCTCTTCTAAGGTTCTTTTTTTGTCAGGCATCTTCATTTCAATGGAATGAGGGGGAGAAGGGACACTTTTTTACATATGTCTTATTTTCCCTTGAATACAAGCATCTGTGGAAGCAGTGTAAAGGTATCCCTGCCACATCAAGAACCGTGTGCCTTCACTTTTTTAGAAATTTTAACATTAACCGTTGCGTTCAGATACATATGTAATTGCAATTTTGTAAGAATTGTCTAAAAGGTTGATATAATCCATTTTTCTTGGAAGTTTTACAAAAATGTCTGATATTTTGAGAACAGATTTTTGGGGAAATGAAATAACTCGTACTCGGAACGGCTCGTTGCTCGGGCAAGTATTTCCCCTGCTCGAGATCTAGCATTTAATTAAGAAAAGACAGTGAAGAGCAGTGAAGAATACAATTAAAACAGTGAACACAGTGAACATAGGCTTATTTAAGTGAAGAACAGAGTGAAGAACACATTGCAGATGTTCCGAACATATAGTAACTTAGCCGAAGACACGAGCACCGAAAGGTGGAGGAGCGGGGGCTGGAGGGCTGGAGTGAAACGGAGCGGGCATCACGGAACAGAGAGGGGATCAGGCATGGAGGACCGTAGAGGGGCTGGAGCAGGCATGGAGGAGGGGAGCAGGGCAAGAGCGGGCATGGAGGAGTGGAGCGGGGGCTGGAGCGGGCATGGAGGAGCGGAGCAGGGGCTGGAGCGGGCATGGAAGAGCGGGGGCTGGAGCGGGCATGGAGGAGCGGAGCAGGGGCTGGAGCGGGCTGGATCGAAACGGAGAGGGCATGGAGGAGAGGAGCGGGCATGGAGGAGCGGAGCGGGGGGTTAAAGTGGAGGCTGGAGCAGAGCAGGCTGGAGCAGGACCAACAGTCCGACCCTGATCACATCACAGCCCAGCCCGAGCACAGAAAAAACACAGTGAAGAACACATTGCAGATGTTCCGAACATCTGCTAACTTATCGGAAGACACGCGCGCCGAACGGTGTTCTTCACAATAGTATGAGAAGAATATTATGTGTGAAGAACACATTGCAGATGTATGGAAACATCTGCAACGTGTTCTTCTTTAGTGTTCTTTCAATGTGTTCTTTCAGTGAAAAATGCTTGAGTCTCCCATTGACTACAATGGGGTTCATTATTCGATACGACCACTCGAGCATCAGGAAAAGTTCGACCCGAGTAACGAGCACTCAAGCATTTTAGTGCTCGCTCATCTCTAGGAATAACCCTTCTGGTGGCAACCCAAAAATCATCTCTTTTTTTAGGACCTCTTTGAATCCTGAAGTGGTGATTGAAGGAAGGGGAGAGGAATGAGGGAAGGGGAACGCTGTAGTAAAAGAGATAGAAATAAAACCCAGTGCTCAAGGACTCTTCTATCACATAAGAAAATACCAGTTTTAATAATGGGACATTGTAGGGTGGATGTCGGCCATTTCAGCCTTTTCGCAAGGGCAACAGAAGCTCCCATAGACAGTTGATAGCCGAATGTTCAACCTGACTCTGTCATAAGCATTTGCAGTTGTCTTGTTCTAACATACTTTTGGAGCGTGAGAGCCGGGTTGTTGGGAACCCCATACACATCAGATGGGTGACCAATCCAACTAAAATGCCAGAATTAAACAATTTTTGTCTAATGTGCATGGAGGTAATAATAATAATAATAATTCTTTATTTATATAGTGCACACAGATTACGCAGCGCTGCACAAAGCATGTCAAATTGTGAGCCCCATGGGGACAGGGACCAATCTAAACAGCCTAACAGTATGTTTTGGAGTCTTTAGTTTTGTTTCTTGGCTATTAGGATAGCTTTTTATTTAAACTCTACACATGCAAGCATCACCCCTTGGGCGTTAACTTAACTTGGCTTCTACAGCAGAACTCCAGCAAGAAGATGGAAACACAACTCTAGTTATTCGTCTAAATTACTATTACAGCATTATGTGTAACCATGAGCATTGACTTTCTTGTCATGTTTACTTCTTTATATAAGTTGCACCTGTATCTTTACTGCCTTGTAGATAATACCTGAATGTTCATCAAATGATTCAGTAGTCCTTTTGTACTGTGTGCGGACCCTCCATGCTTCTTTTTTGACATGGCTTTGCACTATGCAGCAGTAGAATATGGTTCTCCCCGCTTGCACTCCTCTCTTTCCTTGTCTATGTCAGTGTGGATGGACTGTGAGAAGAAAGGGTGATGTCACATGGACAACCCTAAGCAGAGAAGACCATGGCATCTGTGTGGATGTGTATGCAGGCTGCTGCATGCTTAGAACAGGGATAGGATGCAGAGACATGTCTAATAGAAGAGATTTGAAAAGTGGCCAACCCCTTTAAGCTGAAACCAACCTAAAATATTTTGGGCTTAAATATTTTAAAAACCAACCTAAAGTATTTTAAGGTATTTAAGTTTTATGAGCTTATTTTGTTATGGTGGGAAGACAACAAAACTCAAACAAGAAGATAAAAATACAGCTCCAGAAAAGGATTGGTAGCAACTTTAGTTAGGTACACATGCTCTTATCAGTACTATTACAGCAGTATGGATCACATGGGCAATGAATTTCTAACTCCCTCCCACAGGCTCCATCTATTCAGCAGAGATCAGAGATGTAAAGAAAGAAACATGGAGGATCTGCACACGGTACAAAAGTGAGTAGCAGGAGGTGTTACGCTGCTTGATAATATTCCGGTAGGGGTTTATTAGCTCAATTGTTGACGACAGGTTCCCTTTTAGACAAATGAATCAGCATTCCCACTGGCAATATCTATCAACCATTGCATTGGAGGGGCATGTGGATAATGTTTGTTAAAATCATCCATTTTGCCGTAACTGCAAATTACAGTAGAGTTTCTGCAGGAAAATACATGACTGTAAAAATATTGGAAACTCTCCCCTTGTCCCTTAAGGAGTTTTACGGTTTGAACATGTGCACCTCATATTGGAATGGACTTCCCTTCTAGAAGACAGTCATATGGTAGAGAGGTTAGTTCCCCAGCGGAAAGCTCCACCAAAGAATCATCTACACTCTCCAAGGTTTTTGCCCATATTCCCTACAGACAAAGAATAACATGGATTCCAAAAATCTCAAATCTTTTTTTTTTGGAAACTTTCAGAGAATAAATATTTATTGAGGCTCTATGTTTACCCTTTCCCCTTCCATACAATTCCTCACTTGTTCTTCAGATATCTCCCCCACCCTCCTCCTCTTAGGAGCAAATACTCCTGAGATCTGACCTTCAAACAAAGTAAATTGAGATGAACCAACTAATTGCTAATTGTTATTGTAGTTCCTAACCTGATCTATAGCTCTGAAAGTCAAACAGAAGCCTCCAGAGTGTAACCTGATTCTAGAGCCAGTCTTTGAGGTTGTTGAAACACACATTCGCTAACAGCTGAAAACCTTCACAGTTGTTACAATAATTAGCAGTATTACGTTTGATATACTCTTTACCGACTTGAAAGTAAGTAAATGGGTGTTTAACAATTATTTAAAGTGGATAGGAAGATTTGTTTCAGCATGCATTACAGATGACGAGGCGTTATACGTTTAAACTTCATGAAGTTTTGGGGGAGGGGGGGAGTAGAACAGCACCCACATGGTGATCAGGTTTACATTGTTCGCTATAGCATTGCTTGAAAGAAAAGCAGAAAATTATACATGTAAAACTTTGTACCTTCAAGTTTCGTACAAAAAAAAAATGTTAATAAAGAGGAATGCTCAATGGTTTTTATTCATTTCATACATTTGTAGGCTGCACACTCTGTTCATTTCAATATGGGGAAAAGTAGGAAGATACTTGAATTACTATTGTCCTTTGCTTCCACCCTGCTGAGAAAGAGGTAGAAATATAACTTGAGTAAGTTATTTAAACTGACAAGAACCTTCTAGTTCCTCTTGCTCATATAGTGTAGCATCCATATCAAAGTCTTCCTCGGTTCGCAAAATGCGGCTTGGATTGAGTTAATTTTACTTTGTGTTTATGTGAACTGTGGCTAAGTTTCTGCTGTTTTTGGACTGATTGAACTACAACCAGCTCTCCGCAACTCAGCCCTGTCCAGCGAGGGCTATTAGAATGATGGATAGTCAATCCTGTCAGCTGCTGGGGGTGGCGTCAGGATCTACTTTTTGTATCTGCCAAATACCATTATCATTACTTACTGTCTCTAGTAGGACCTAAAGTTTAAATGTTTGATCCCTGTCTTTGATGTGTGGGAAGCATCTAAAAAACCTTACAGAAACTACAATCACAGCAGAAACACACAATTTATGGAGCGATTGTTGTTAGTTGTATTTTAACCCAGAACCCCATAGATGCAACAGTGCTAACCAATGAGTAGAGATGAGCGGACATGACGTTTGTGGTAAAAGTAGAGTTTTTTAAATATTTATTAAAGATAAATAAAGCTCAACACTTGATGACCCGGTAGCGACAAACTTGGCTGGGAGGGTGAAACACTTACAAAATAGGCAAATCCACCAATGTGCCCATAAAGAAGTGTAAAAAAAAGGAACAGTGTATGTTTTTAACTGGAATTTTCATTGGAATTTTTCAACAAACCAAAACAGTTACAAGAAGTCTGTTTTTGCACAGTTTGTACAAGTTAGAAATATAGGTCAAATATATTAAACATGATACAGTCTATAAGGCCCTGTACATGCCAAATACTTTGAAAACCATAAGGGAAATAATACATGATCACATTGCATCTTTGGAAGTCATTACCTGCCATTGCTTTGTGAGTATATACAAGATAGTAGGGATCGGGGACCTGTGCATATTGCATCTGTTTGTCTTCATGTGATTGCATGGCAGCGGGAGGTGGGGGGGGGGGGTGTCATGCCCATGTCATATCACAAGTTCCAATATCTTGCTGTATGTCTACTGTAGACCTCAGCTGTTTTCCTTGTCAAGGTCTGTATTCACTTTGGCTTCCACAATCCTATTGTTTGCCACTTTTATGTGCAGTGTCGGCAATTTCCATACACGGTTGAAGTTTTCCCAACAAAAAAATGTATTTGTATTTTCATTTCATGGAAGAGCGACGTATTTCACGTCCTTTATTGTACGGGGAAAGAATATACAGTTAATGAGACGGCGTTTAATTGAGGTGACAGCTTCCAAAACACTCTTAAGCTTTATGCCGCCTGACATGAAAATTGGGCTTTTGCTCTCCTGTTGAGAATAAAACTGCAACCTATTCAAATCTCAGTAAAATGAAAGGAATACACTTAATTATTGTACCTTGCAATATTTCAGGGCAATTCAACTTGCTGCGGTTCATAGTCAAACAGGCTCATTGAATTCTGTTTTTGGTAATAAGCAGAACGCATTCAATCCGCCGAGAACATGACCCATGTACAATTACCGAGCTACTAATGATAAGAAAACTGTTGATCAAACCATTTCGTAGTTCTATATGTCTTTATAGGCAAATAGTGACAAGCAAGTAACAACAGAGTATGCAGAAATGAAAGACCCCTGTTAAATCTCAAAACTTCATGAAAAATGTGATGCAAAATTCTGTGTTCCAACTCAAGATTGGGCCAGAGGCTACAAAGCCTCAGAAAAAGGCTACAAGGTAAGAAGACTTTGAGCAGAACCAAACAGCAAAATTTGGGTCTGTACCGAACTTGCATGTTCGGGGCCCCCAGACCTGACCTCAAATTTCATTAGAAGCTCAGGGCTGGTTTCGGCTCAACATCCACCCCCATGGTGAACTCTTTAAATGCCGCACGCAAAGTCGTCATTCCCATTTAAATAGCTGTGGCCAGTCTCCGCCACTTACTCACTAGTTTTGGGAGAACGTCGCTCTCCAATAATGTCATTGGTTCCAACTACCTTTCCCAAAATGGTGGCGCACAGTGCTACTGCCAAGTTATTGCATTCATTTAAATGCCAGTTCGGACTTTGCCAGTGGCATTTGAAAAGTAAATACCCGCAATCGGTGCTTGCACCAATCGCAGGTGTTACTGGTTGCAATTTTGTATCCAAACTTGAACATTTTTAAATTCGGGTTAAAAATCCAAACCCGATTTTTAAATTCGGGTTTGGCCAAAAAGTGCCGAACTACCCTGTTTGTTGTTAAGAAGAACACCCACATAAAGTATTTAGTTTTACGTTTCTGATAGAGGTTATTTATTCACTTACAGGGAATACTAGTGGGTGTGAATAGTGTCGATATATAATTATACAACAACTGCATCTGTAGAACTGGAGACCTTGGTTTGAGTGTGCAGATACTTTATGCTGCCATTTTTCCACCATTTTGGATTAACAAGGATGGGTAGAAGAAATGCATCTCCACCCCTAAGCTTGATTGTTAGATGGATATTATTCCTAAATTCAAGTAGACTTCAATGGGCACTTAGCATAGTCCTTTTTTACTGTTGTCTATATGCACTTTTTGTAATATTTGTTTAGTTTTGGTTATTGAAGAATTCTTCTCTTCTGAACCATCATGCAAGGGTGAAACACGTCGGATAAGGGGACTAAGTGTTGGCCTACCTTACCCTTGTTAAAGGGAACCTGTCACCAGGGACCTAATTTTCACTAAAGACAGGTTATAGAAGCCCAACTCATCTGAAGTGCAAAAATGCCTCTCTGCCTTTTCTAAGCATTTGCATTACAATATAATTGTGTGTTATAACTTACTCTTGCACCCTGACAAAATCCTGGAGGTGTCACAGGGGTTGGGCTTTGGCTTGGATGCATTTCAAAAAACAACATTTGACTTGTCTGTGTTACTCACTCCTCAGAGCTTGGACCCCAGCTTTGTGCTCCTGTACAGCTCCCAAACTTTATTTGTAGTCTGTTACTATAAAACCGTAAATAGGGTCAAACTACAAACAGAGATTATCTGTAATCTGTTACCATGGAAGCATATACAGAATTAAAATACACATAGAAATAAACTGTAATCTATCTCCCTGAAAACATATACAGGGTCAGAATCTATACAGAGATTATCTGTAGTCTGTTACCACGGAAACATATACAGGATCTGATTACATATAGTAATTGACTATAGTCTGGCAGCAAGGATGCAGATAATTCTTGGAGGCTACACTTAGTGTAGTCTGTTGTCCTAGGACCACATTGGTCTGCATAGGAGCTGTAGACACAAAAGTAAAGATTTTTTAATTTTTTCGATAATTTGGAGTAATAACAACTAGAGATGAGCGAGCACTAAAATGCTGGGGTACTCGTTATTCGAGACAAACTTTTCCCGATGCTCGAGTGCTCGTCTCGAATAACGAACCCCATTGAAGTCAATGGGAGACTCGAGCATTTTTCAAGGGGACCAAGGCTCTGCACAGGGAAGCTTGGCCAAACACCTGGGAACCTCAGAAAAGGATGGAAACACCATGGAAATGGACAGGAAACAGCAGGGGCAGCATGCATGGATGCCTCTGAGGCTGCATAATCGCACCATTATGCCAAAATTATGGGCAACAGCATGGCCATGACAGAGTGACAGAATGAAGCTAGATAGCATCTAAAACATGCAATAATTGACCCTGACACTATAGGGGACGGCATGCAGAGGCAGCGGCAGCAGGCTAGAGAGTGGCATGGCGACATACCCTAAATGGACTCAGGCTTCAAACCAATGGGTGGCAGAGAGGAACCAAAGGAGGTGAGCAAGAAGCGCTCAAATAATATTGGTACATGATAAAAGTTTGCCAGTATATTTTGTGGATTACACAGCAGGGTGGCGACAAAGTTAACATGGAAGCCATGAAAACAACCCAAAATTCTGCCTGACACAGCTCGTTTGATAAGGGGACCATGTATGGAGGCAGTGAACTAGTAGTAGATTAAAGGTGCTGCAGTTAAAACTATGTTAGTTGGATCTTGGCATGGAGCTGGCGCTCCGCTGCCAGGCGAGCTTTCGCCAATCCAAGCCCCTGTCTCTAGGCTACTCCCCAAACAGCACTTCTAAGAACCTTTTGTATAAGATCAAGTGTAGTAGCGTTCTTATAAGTTTAGGATATGCCGGGTGAGGGGAATGTAAACAGATGCGCAAGAAGCGCTGAAATAATATCGGTAAATGATAAAAGTTTGCAAGTATATTTTGTGGATTACACAGCAGGGTGGCGACAAAGTTAACAAGTTTGATGTGGAATGCCCTGTAATAGCTCTTGGGCGGTGTGCCTTTTATCGCCTAGGCTCAGCAGTTTGAGCACCGCCTGCTGTCGCTTAGCGACGGCACTGCTGCTGTGCCTAGAGCTACCGACTGATGGCGCCATGCCCACGGATGGTAATTCGGAGGAGGAGGAGGGTTGGGAGGAGGTTTAGTAGGCCTTTGAGACCTGGACCGAGGTAGGCCCCGCAATTCTCTGCGTCGGCAGTATATGACCAGCCCCAGGGTCAGACTCGGTCCCAGCCTGCACCAAGTTAAGTGTAGTAGCGTTCTTATAAGTTTGGGATATGGCGGGTGAGGGGAATGTAAACAGATGCGCAAGAAGCGGCTGATGCGCATGGAGCTGGCCAGGCGAGCTTTCGCCAATCCAAGCCCCTGTCTCTAGGCTACTCCCCAAACAGCACTTCTAAGAACCTTTTGTATAAGATCAAGTGTAGTAGCGTTCTTATAAGTTTAGGATATGCCAGGTGAGGGGAATGTAAACAGATGCGCAAGAAGCGCTGAAATAATATTGGTAAATTATAAAAGTTTGCCAGTATATTTTGTGGATAACACAGCAGGGTGGCGACAAAGTTAACAACTTTGATGTGGAATCCATGAAAACAACCCAAATTTCTGCCTGACACACCTCTTTTGATAAAGGGACGATGTATGCAGGCAGCTATATGGACGACTTTTGGAGGTAGCAATGGAGACAACGTGTGGAGGCTGCTATGGAGACAATTTAATTTGGATAGTGCCTGTATGTGGCAGTCCCAAAAATTTTTCAAACCAGAGGAGCAGGTAGGTGGCCCTCCAGTAAAATGGAATAGATTGAGTGCCTGTATGTGGCAGTCCAAAAAAATTTTCAAACCAGAGGAGCAGGTAGGTGGCCCTCCAGAAAAATTGAATAGATTGAGTGCCTGTATGTGGCACTCCCAAAAATTGTTTAAAACAGAGGACCGGGTAGGTGGCCCTCCAGAAAAATTGAATAGATTGAGTGCCTGTATGTGGCACTCCCAAAAATTGTTTAAAACAGAGGACCGGGTAGGTGGCCCTCCAGAAAAATTAAATGCATAAAGTACTATAGCTAGAGCCAGTGGGCCCTGTCAAAAAATAGCCAGTTTCCTCTGCTTTACTGTACAAAGAGGAGGAGAAGGAGGAAAATGAGGAGGAGGAGGAGTGGATCAATTATTCAGGTTGAGCTTCCTTCACCTGGTGGAGATTGGAAATTATGAGAAATCCAGGCTTTATTCATCTTAATAAGCGTCAGCCTGTCAGCGCTGTCAGTCGACAGGCGTGTACGCTTATCGGTGATGATGCCACCAGCTGCACTGAAAACCCGCTCGGACAAGACGCTAGCGGCAGGGCAGGCAAGAACCTCCAAGGCGTACAGCGCCAGTTCATGCCACATGTCCAGCTTTGAAACCCAGTAGTTGTAGGGAGCTGTGTGATCATTTAGGACGATGGTATGGTCAGCTACGTACTCCCTCACCATCTTTCTGTAAAGATCAGCCCTACTCTGCCGAGACTGGGGACAGGTGACAGTGTCTTGCTGGGGTGACATAAAGCTGGCAAAAGCCTTGTAAAGCGTACCCTTGCCAGTGCTGGACAAGCTGCCTGCTCGCCTACTCTCCCTCGCTACTTGTCCCGCTGAACTACGCACTCTGCCGCTAGCGCTGTCAGAAGGGAAATACTGTTTCAGCTTGTGCACCAGGGCCTGCTGGTATTCATGCATTCTCACACTCCTTTCCTCTGCAGGGATGAGAGTGGAAAGATTTTGCTTGTACCGTGGGTCCAGGAGAGTGAACACCCAGTAATCGGTGCTGGAATAAATTCTTTGAACGCGAGGGTCACGGGATAGGCAGCCTAGCATGAAATCTGCCATATGCGCCAGAGTACCAACGCGTAAGAATTCACTCCCCTCACTGGCCTGACTGTCCATTTCCTCCTCCTCCAACTCCTCCAACTCCTCTTCTTCTGCCCATACACGCTGAACAGTGAAGGACTCAACAATGGTCCCCTCTTGTGTCTCGCCAACATTCTCCTCCTCTTCCTCCTCATCCTCCTCCACCTCCACCTCCTCCGATATGCGCTGAGAAACAGACCTGAGGGTGCTTTGGCTATCAACAAGGGAATCTTCTTCCCCCGTCTCTTGTGACGAGCGCAAAGCTTCCGACTTCATGCTGATCAGAGAGTTTTTCAACAGGCCAAGCAGCGGGATGGTGAGGCTGATGATGGCGGCATCGCCACTGACCATCTGTGTTGACTCCTCAAAGTTACTCAGCACCTGACAGATATCAGACATCCACGTCCACTCCTCATTGTAGACTTGAGGAAGCTGACTGACCTGACTACCAGTTCTGGTGGAAGTTGACATCTGGCAGTCTACAATCGCTCGGCGCTGCTGGTAAACTCTGGATAACATGGTCAGTGTTGAATTCCACCTCGTGGGCACGTCGCACAACAGTCGGTGAGCGGGCAGTTGGAGGCGGCGCTGCGCTGCCCTGAGAGTGGCAGCATCTGTGCTGGACTTCCTGAAATGCGCACAGATGCGGCGCACCTTCGTGAGCAAATCAGACAGATTGGGGTATGTCTTGAGGAAACGCTGAACTATCAGATTTAACACATGGGCCAGGCATGGCACATGTGTCAGTCTGCCGAGTTGCAGAGCCGCCACCAGGTTACGGCCGTTGTCACACACAACCATGCCTGGCTTCAGGTTCAGCGGTGCCAGCCACAGATCAGTCTGCGCCGTGATGCCCTGTAATAGCTCTTGGGCGGTGTGCCTTTTATCGCCTAGGCTCAGCAGTTTGAGCACCGCCTGCTGTCGCTTAGCGACGGCACTGCTGCTGTGCCTAGAGCTACCGACTGATGGCGCCGTGCCCACGGATGGTAGTTCGGAGGAGGAGGTGGAGGAGGGGTGGGAGGAGGAGGAGGCATAGTAGGCCTGAAACACCTGGACCGAGGTAGGCCCCGCAATCCTCGGCGTCGGCAGTATATGACCAGCCGCAGGGTCAGACTCGCTCCCAGCCTCCACCAAGTTAACCCAATGTGCCGTCAGCGATATATAGTGGCCCTGCCCGGCAGCACTCGTCCACGTGTCCGTGGTCAGGTGGACCTTGTCAGAAACGGCGTTGGTCAGGGCACGGATGATGTTGTCTGACACGTGCTGGTGCAGGGCTGGGACGGCACATCGGGAAAAGTAGTGGCGGCTGGGGACCGAATACCGAGGGGCGGCCGCCGCCATGAGGTTGCGAAAGGCCTCGGTCTCTACTAGCCTATAGGGCAGCATCTCCAGGCTAAGCAATCTGGAGATGTGCACATTAAGGGCTTGGGCGTGCGGGTGGGTTGCACTATATTTGCGTTTCCGCTCCAGCGTCTGGGGTATGGAGAGCTGAACGCTGGTGGATGCTGTGGAGGATCGTGGAGGCGACGATGGGGTTTTTGTGGCAGGGTCCTGGGCAGGGGGCTGACTATCAGCTGACACAGGGGAAGGAGCAGTGGTGTGCACGGCCTGAGGTGAACGGGCTTGTTGCCACTGAGTGGGGTGTTTAGCATTCATATGCCTGCGCATACTGGTGGTAGTTAAGCTAGTAGTGGTGGAACCCCTGCTGAGCCTGGTTTGGCAAATGTTGCACACCACAGTCCGTCGGTCATCCGGTGTTTCCTTAAAGAACCTCCAGACTTCTGAAGATCTAGCCCTCGCCGCAAGAGCCCTCGCCACGGGAGCTTCACTAGTTGACACATTTGGCGCTGATGCACCAGCTCTGGCCCTGCCTCTCCGTCTGGCCCCACCACTGCCTCTTCCAACCTGTTCTGGTCGAGGACTCTCCTCCGTCTCAGAAGCACTGTGTTCACCCGGCCTCTCAACCCAGCTTGGGTCTGTCACCTCATCATCCTCCGATCCCTCAGTCTGCTCCCCCCTCGGACTTCCTGCCCTGACAACAACTTCCCCACTGTCTGACAACCGTGTCTCCACATCGTCGGACACCTCTTTACACACTTCCACTACGTCAAGAAGGTCATCATCACCCACAGACTGTGACTGGTGGAAAACCTGGGCATCGGAAAATTGCTCAGCAGCAACCGGACAAGTGGTTTGTGACTGTGGGAAGGGTCCAGAAAACAGTTCCTCAGAGTATGCCGGTTCAAATGCCAAATTTTCCTGGGAGGGGGCAGACTGGGGGGGAGGAGGCTGAGGTGCAGGAGCTGGAGGAGTGGCGATTTCGGTGACATGGGTGGACTGTGTGGAAGACTGACTGGTGGACAAATTGCTCGAAGCATTGTCAGCAATCCATGACATCACCTGTTCGCACTGTTCTGGCCTCAACAGTGCTCTACCACGAGTCCCAGTAACTTCAGACATGAACCTAGGGAGTGTAGCTCTGCGGCGTTCCCCTGCTCCCTCATAAGCAGGTGGTGTCTCACCCCGGCCAGGACCACGGCCTCTGACCCCTGCAGTAGTTGGACGCCCACGTCCCCGCCCTCGTCCTCTACCCCTAGCCCTTGGGTTAAACATTTTTAAAATGAGAGTTATAGCTTTAATTTTTTTTTAACTTTTTTTTGTGTTTTTTTTTTTTTTTGTGTTTTTGAGTTTTTAAAACCAAACGATGCTATCCTATTGCTATGGCTATGGTTATTTTCTAGCCAAGTATGAAAGCACACTACTATGCCAGATGAGATGACACTGAGTTATTAAACAAAATAAACGTAAAATAAAAAAGGACAAATGGCAGACTGTGCCTAATTGAAATCCAACCCCTACTAAATTTTCCCACTTCGGTCTTTGCAATGGATATGTGCGTCACTAAGCGCAAAACACAGCGGTCGCAAGTCTCACTACAAATTGCTCACAATTGGCTAGTAGATGCACTGCAGCAAGTACAGCCACCAGCAGATCAACCAGAAATCAAATATATAACGCTACTGTAGGCGTAAGTAAGCCGTTTGGATTCTCCTATGGCTATTTTCTAGCCAAGTATGAAAGCACACTACTATGCCAGATGAGATGACGCTGAGTTATTAAACAAAATAAACGTAAAATAAAAAAGGACAAATGGCAGACTGTGCCTAATTGAAATCCAACCCCTACTAAATTTTCCCACTTCGGTCTTTGCAATGGATATGTGCATCACTAAGCGCAAAACACAGCGGTCGCAAGTCTCACTACAAATTGCTCACAATTGGCTAGTAGATGCACTGCAGCAAGTACAGCCACCAGCAGATCAACCAGAAATCAAATATATAACGCTACTGTAGGCGTAAGTAAGCCGTTTGGATTCTCCTATGGCTATTTTCTAGCCAAGTATGAAAGCACACTACTATGCCAGATGAGATGACGCTGAGTTATTAAACAAAATAAACGTAAAATAAAAAAGGACAAATGGCAGACTGTGCCTAATTGAAATCCAACCCCTACTAAATTTTCCCACTTCGGTCTTTGCAATGGATATGTGCGTCACTAAGCGCAAAACACAGCGGTCGCAAGTCTCACTACAAATTGCTCACAATTGGCTAGTAGATGCACTGCAGCAAGTACAGCCACCAGCAGATCAACCAGAAATCAAATATATAACGCTACTGTAGGCGTAAGTAAGCCGTTTGGATTCTCCTATGGCTATTTTCTAGCCAAGTATGAAAGCACACTACTATGCCAGATGAGATGACGCTGAGTTATTAAACAAAATAAACGTAAAATAAAAAAGGACAAATGGCAGACTGTGCCTAATTGAAATCCAACCCCTACTAAATTTTCCCACTTCGGTCTTTGCAATGGATATGTGCGTCACTAAGCGCAAAACACAGCGGTCGCAAGTCTCACTACAAATTGCTCACAATTGGCTAGTAGATGCACTGCAGCAAGTACAGCCACCAGCAGATCAACCAGAAATCAAATATATAACGCTACTGTAGGCGTAAGTAAGCCGTTTGGATTCTCCTATGGCTATTTTCTAGCCAAGTATGAAAGCACACTACTATGCCAGATGAGATGACACTGAGTTATCAAACAAAATAAACGTAAAATAAAAAAGGACAAATGGCAGACTGTGCCTAATTGAAATCCAACCCCTACTAAATTTTCCCACTTCGGTCTTTGCAATGGATATGTGCGTCACTAAGCGCAAAACACAGCGGTCGCAAGTCTCACTACAAATTGCTCACAATTGGCTAGTAGATGCACTGCAGCAAGTACAGCCACCAGCAGATCAACCAGAAATCAAATATATAACGCTACTGTAGGCGTAAGTAAGCCGTTTGGATTCTCCTATGGCTATTTTCTAGCCAAGTATGAAAGCACACTACTATGCCAGATGAGATGACGCTGAGTTATTAAACAAAATAAACGTAAAATAAAAAAGGACAAATGGCAGACTGTGCCTAATTGAAATCCAACCCCTACTAAATTTTCCCACTTCGGTCTTTGCAATGGATATGTGCGTCACTAAGCGCAAAACACAGCGGTCGCAAGTCTCACTACAAATTGCTCACAATTGGCTAGTAGATGCACTGCAGCAAGTACAGCCACCAGCAGATCAACCAGAAATCAAATATATAACGCTACTGTAGGCGTAAGTAAGCCGTTTGGATTCTCCTATGGCTATTTTCTAGCCAAGTATGAAAGCACACTACTATGCCAGATGAGATGACGCTGAGTTATTAAACAAAATAAACGTAAAATAAAAAAGGACAAATGGCAGACTGTGCCTAATTGAAATCCAACCCCTACTAAATTTTCCCACTTCGGTCTTTGCAATGGATATGTGCGTCACTAAGCGCAAAACACAGCGGTCGCAAGTCTCACTACAAATTGCTCACAATTGGCTAGTAGATGCACTGCAGCAAGTACAGCCACCAGCAGATCAACCAGAAATCAAATATATAACGCTACTGTAGGCGTAAGTAAGCCGTTTGGATTCTCCTATGGCTATTTTCTAGCCAAGTATGAAAGCACACTACTATGCCAGATGAGATGACACTGAGTTATTAAACAAAATAAACGTAAAATAAAAAAGGAAAAATGGCAGACTGTGCCTAATTGAAATCCAACCCCTACTAAATTTTCCCACTTTGGTGTTTGAGGTGGATATGTGTGCCACTAAGAACTAAACACAACGGTAGCAAGTCCCCCTGCTAATTCCTCACAAAATGGTACTAGATGCAAATAAAAAAAAAAAAAAGTAGAACGTTATTGTAGCCCTAAGAAGGGCTGTTGGGTTCTTGGAGAATCACTCCTGCCTAACAGTAAGCTAATAGAACACCCTAACGCTTTCCCTGACCAGCAGCAGCTCTCTCCCTAGCGGCATCCAGACACAGAATGATCCGAGCAGCGCGGGCAGCGGCTAATCTATCCCAGGGTCACCTGATCTGGCCAGCCAACCACTGCTATCGACGTGTAAGGGTACCACGTCATGCTGGGTGGAGTGCAGAGTCTCCTGGCTTGTGATTGGCTCTGTTTCTGGCCCCCAAAAAGCAAAACGGCGGGAGCTGCCATTTTCTCGAGCGGGCGAAGTATTCGTCCGAGCAACGAGCAGTTTCGAGTACGCTAATGCTCGAACGAGCATCAAGCTCGGACGAGCATGTTCGCTCATCTCTAATAACAACATAAATGCAATTAGTATGTCTAGTTTTGACAGTCACCTCTAAATTTCCCATGCGGGAGGTGGGGAGCTGGCACATATACATACATTCTAATGAATTGTTTAAATAACAGGACTCATTTTCATGCTGACTGATGCATAAGTGCGAGGCTTCAAGTCACATTACAAAGAAGATAACATTATACTTGGAGAAAGCTTCGCTTGCGCAGTAAATGGTAATTTCTGCTGAATTTAGACTTTATAACCTCTAATGTTTTCAAACTGCCCCTAAAAGATTCCTTTGGTGTAATTTACATATCCTTCAAGCCCGGTGGGGCAGCAGCTTAGAATACATTTTAGAGTACCCAGTGTTCAGGTGTTTAAACAAGGAAAAAAAATAGAATTTACATAAAATATTCCCTTTTGCCTCTAACTCATAAAACCATATTCTAATCACTACCAGACTCACAATCTCTTTTACCTGAACGGGAAAAAAAAAAGTTCTATATTTTGTAGTCTTCCCCCCAAGCTATCATGCACAGTAATTGTACACCGAGCGCAATGGGAGGAGGCCGTGGAGGAAGGAATGATATTGTTCTTACATTGTCCGTCAGGTCTATAGATTGCAGGCGCTGCATTAAGTATACATGAAGAAGAGATTATAATTAGTCACAGGGGCTTCATTCTCACAACAACATAATGTAGGATGGCAGATGCCCGATCCTTTTATCCAAGATGTAAGATTTGGGTCCCCCCCCCCCCCATAAGCAGATGATCCCCATTTATTCAGTTTTAATGGGCAATTGGACCTTCATTTTATCAGAAAATTTTTAGGATTTTTTATAGAGTGATCCTATAGGGGCTCATTTACTAAGGGTAGAGCTACTCACTTTTGTCGGACTTTGCACTTTTTCTGGGGATTATACGGCTTGCACAGGTATCTAATAAGTGTATGTGCTGGGATTTTGGCGCATTCAATACTTTTTTGGCGCAGCTGCCCTGGCTTCCATGTGACACAATTTAGGGGGAGTGCTGTTGGACTACATATACTCATCTAATTTGTGCGGTCGCACATCGATGTTGGGTGCTGTTTAGGATTAGGGTTCCCACCCCGATAATATCCAAATAAAAGTAAATCCAAGCACTCCGTGTGGGTTTTTGATGCCAGAAAGTGATATTTTATTTACACAGAAGTGATCAAAAGGTGTGATCACTACAGACACATAGGGGCAAATTTACTTACCCGGCCCATTCGCGATCCAGCGGCGCGTTCTCTGCTCTGGATTCGGGTCCGGGATTCATGAAGGCAGTTCCTCCGCCATCCACCAGGTGGCGCTGCTGCGCTGAAAATCATCTCCACGCGCCGGAATGCACCACCTCGGACCAGGTGAAGGTAAGCGATCCCCAAGCGACACTTTTTCGGTTTTTAAATGCGGCGGTTTTTCCGAATACGTCGGGTTTTCGTTCGGCCACGCCCCCCGATTTCCATCTCGCGCATGCCGGCGCCGATGCGCCACAATCCGATCGCATGCGACACAATCCCGGGGCAATTCAGGTACAATCGGCGCAAATCGGAAATATTCGGGTAACACGTCGGGAAAACGCGATTCGGGCCCCTAGTAAATGACCCCCATAGTGTCAATACCTGATGCTCGCCAGCACAGCCAGCCAAGCCCTGACCTCCATCCTGATCGTGTTTGACAAAGACCTGAGTGTAGGTCGAAACGTCACACCTTTTGATCACTTCTGTGTAAATAAAATATCACTTTCTGGCATCAAAAACCCACACGGAATGCTTGGATTTACTTTTATTTGGACTACATATACTGCCATACTAGAGTATGGAAGTATAAGGGGATTTTGCACATCATCTACTACAATATGCGATAACCTAAAACATGACAGCCTTGGGTCTTGTGTGACCCGAGGCTGTCATAGCAATGGATCGCTGACGTCACGGGGAGTGGTAATCCAAGCCAAGATGGCAGCGCCCATGCACTGCCGGCTTGTTAATGCCGTCGACAGCTTTCCTTGTGGTGATCAAAGGGCAAATACCAATCTCAGGTGTAAGCGACGGGTGTTTGCTCCATTGTGCAGCAAATGAGTATGAAGAGGGCTCAGCCGGTTAACCCCACTCCGCTACTGGACATACAGTAACGTCCAAATGCGATAAGGGGTTAAATTGCATTGGGACCAGCAATCACTCAATGACCACCCCCAAAATATTGCATGTGACCTGTAGATTTTGCCAGCAGCATTTAAACATTTAATACCTGCTACATGTGCCAGCACCGATAGCAGGTGTTGTTGGTAGGGGTTCAGGTCTGGGTTTTGTCCCCAGACCCCAAACAGATTTCTAAATTTTGACAGGTCCATTCATCAATACCCACACTATGAATTTTGGGTACTGATAGACGGACCTGTTAAAGTTTGACTTTAGAAATCTGTTCAGTAAGTAGATCTGTAGGAAGTTTCAGGAAAATATGAAAAGTATTTACTGAACGGATTCAAAGAGGATCCTTCAACTCTGTTGCTGGCACCGATATTAAATAGTGATCAGCTGGAGCTTTTCCCAACTGTATTTAAAGGGTTATCACCGATGATGGGTGTTCAGGTTTGGTACCCAAACCAAACTTTAGTATGAGGTTGGTGAACCCAAACCTGGTTTGGTCGGCTCATCACTACTCTAAAATAATAGAGGCTACAAAATAAATACCTACTGTGCCAGAATCGGTGGAGTGGCACCTAGTATGAGACGCATTGGAGTTGGTGAAGGTGGTGAACGGACCTCTTTAAACACAAATAGGGCACAATCTTCTCTTAAAATAGAAGAGTAATTGTTAAATATTTCACTAGCTTTACTGTAGTTGCTTAGGTATAAATTTAAACCCTGCGTCGCTCGGAAATGTTTAATTTGGTCTTGTCCTTAATAGAACATCCATTCTTACTCTGCACAGACTCTAATTCTATGTGACTTTTCCTTCCATTTGCCTTAAGGACAAGACAGTTTAAAACTGCTCAGCCTACCCCACCATGCATAACAGGTAATCTGTCTAATTAAAGTCTATAAGGATGTTCAAAGTTAAATATTGAAGAGATTCCATAACCTCCCGTTCACCCTCCCAACGTTCCGCAGCTTCAGAGACTCGCGGATATCTTTGCCATTAACTCAATTGTTTACACTTTAAGATCAAATTCGACTTTGCCAGAATGGTTCATTTCACAATTTACAAGTCTATTTTCTCATTTACAGGCACAAAGTAATTTATCAAATTTTTATATGACATTCCTCAGCTCCTTCCGATATTGAATTATCTGATGGATGCCTGGAAATTTAAAACGTGAAAACACACTGATTTTATCAAGGGACCCGCCACTATTTATATCCACATTCCTTGTGTGTTCATATGGTACATTTCAATAAATTATTCACTACAGTCACAACACAAAAACTGTAGCCTGAAAAAAACGAGGGCAGAAAGGAGGAATCCAAGGGAAAAGAGACTATAATTCAGGTCCTGGCTGCTTTAATGTGAGGGTGCGGATTTTAGGTGAAGTGATTCCGTGCTCATTTATATGTATGTATTTATATTATAACAGAAAATGGAATGAGATTAAGAAAAAAACTTTAATTTGTAAACATTTACTATTATATATAAAATTTTTAGGAATCTCAAAATTATTTTTGTTGGTACCCAGAGTGAAGTATCCTCACCCTTCAAACTGGGCTGCCTTATGGTTAGTCTATTAGTCACCCATCTACTAGGCATAGTATAAGGGTTGTGGGGCAATTATCAGAGCTAGAAAGCTATTGGAAAAGGCCTGAAATAATGGCAATTGGCAGAAAACTGCAAGCAATCCCCATTATTTCCACTTTTACACCTCCTGCATGGGGCATATTTCCCTAGGATCGTTGCTCACCATCTTTGCCGGCATTCAAAAGTTTAACACCCACTATCAATACTAGCGGTAGTCTGCCTTAACACCGAACCCAAATTTCTGTCTCTAGTCTGGGTTCAGGGACCCGAACCCACAATTTTCAATATGGACCCAAACATTGCTGTCGGGGTCTGCTCATCCCTATTTAAAATCCCGAAAATTACATCTTATCTAAAGATTTGTTTAATGATAGCATAGTTCCAATACCTTGGTCCCTCATGTTCTCATGGTTACTTACATGTCTGCAGAGGTCCTTGTTAATGGGTACTGCACTGTATGGTGACATTATTAACTAATTATGTAAACTATGTCCTATTTTATGGATTTTTAATTTAAAAAATTATTCCCCATTATATCCTATCCACAGGTCGGGAACACCAACTACCACTGCTCATGAGATTGATTTTTTGGATGTCAATTCACCACCTGTGAGACCTCCAGAGATCACTGAGTACCTAGAGAATCAATGGATACACTAGGTGCCGTTCTCCCTATTCATTGGAGGGAATGAGAGCCACATTCTTTTGATTTTATGTCGTAAGGAGATAGATAGCAAATGGAGGACAACCCCTTTAAAATATTTAAAAAGTAGCTTACATTTCTTTCCCTGGGATCATGAAGCCAACTTATTACCGTATTTTTTGGACTATAAGGCGCACAAAAAATCCTTTGATTTTCTCAGAAATCAAAGGTGCGCCTTATAGTTCAGTGCACCTTATATATGAACCGTACTTACAGACAACAGCTGCTTTGAACTGTGCACAGGTCTGCCACCTGCTGGTCGTTCATCCTTATAATCAGGTGCTCCTTATAATCCTGTGCGCCTTATATATGAACCTAGACATTTCAGCAGGCATTTATTGATGGTGCACCTTATAACCCAGTGTGCCTTATAGTCCGAAAAATACGGTACTAATATTGATACTGTTTATATTAGAAATTACATTGTAGAATACACGTAGAATTCTTTTTACTGCCATTCATAGAAAAATACAAACTACATCTTATTTAAAGGGCACCTACCACCAAAAATCTACCTATAAAGGTAGATTGGGTGGTAGGTGGATCAATGGGACGTGAGGATAGCCCTTTTAAGGGCTAATCCTCACGTCCCTGCACTTTTTTGATAACTTTTATTAGATATATATTCAAATTTACTTATGCGGCTACTGGGGCGTGGAGTAGCCGCATATGAGATTACACGAGGCGGCTACTCCACACCCCGGTAGCCACTTTACCCCTCCTACTCACCCATCTTCGACGCGCAGCGCCGCGTAGCTGCGCGCCCTCGTCCGGCGATCCTGCCGTCTGCGCATGCGCAGAAGAGCAGGCCCGCGCCTGCGCGATCACTGCTCCGAAACAGGCGCGGGCCTGCTCTTCTGCGCATGCGCAGACGGCAGGATCGCCGGACGAGGGCGCGCAGCTACGCGGAGCTGCGCGCCGAAGATGGGTGAGTAGGAGGGGTAAAGTGGCTACCGGGGCGTGGAGTAGCCGCCTCGTGTAATCTCATATGTGTAAATAGCCTCTTTAAATGCATTCCACCAGGTAGTATGTATGATGTATGCGTGGAGGAAAGTGTTTGCACTGGACTATGGCTTAAAGGGAACCTACCACCACAAATCTACCTATAAAGGTAGATTGGGTGGTAGGTGGATCAATGGGACGTGAGGATAGCCCTTTTAAGGGCTAATCCTCACGTCCCTGCACTTTTTTGGGGCGTGGAGTAGCCGCATAAGTAAATTTGAATATATATCTAATAAAAGTTATCAAAAAAGTGCAGGGACGTGAGGATTAGCCCTTAAAAGGGCTATCCTCACGTCCCATTGATCCACCTACCAGCCAATCTACCTTTATAGGTAGATTTGTGGTGGTAGGTTCCCTTTAAGTCATAGTTCAGTGCAAACACTTTCCTCCACGCATACATCATACATACTACCTGGTGGAATGCATTTAAAGAGGCTATTTACACAGTCATGTCTGATAATTATATGGTGTCATTCATGGCATGGATATAAAACTTGTCGCAAAGTTTACAGTGAAGTTTGTTACTGGGGTTATGAGACGTTATGTAACGGGGGTGCACACGTGTCCCTGCTTTATAGAGACAGTCCTGGTGTTTGACATTTAAGATCTATGACTCAGAGCAGGTTTTCTTGTGTAAGACATAGATTCCTAATGCACCTGGACTAACAATTAAAGGTAAAAGGTTCCCATAACTGTTTTATGGCTTCTTCCATACATAAAATGGGTGGCATTTACAGGTAGAAAACTCTACAAAATGCTCTCATTTACTGACATGAAAACCACTCAGTGACTGTAGGATTTAATGCTACATGTAATACAAACTAAGATTATGAATAGAGATGAGCGAACATGCTCGTCCGAGCTTGATGCTCGGTCGAGCATTAGGGTACTCGAAACTGCTCGTTGCTCGGACGAATACTTCGCCCGCTCGAGAAAATGGCAGCTCCCGCCGTTTTGCTTTTTGGCGGCCAGAAACAGAGCCAATCACAAGCCAGGAGACTCTGCACTCCACCCAGCATGACGTGGTACCCTTACACGTCGATAGCAGTGGTTGGCTGGCCAGATCAGGTGACCCTGGGATAGACTAGCCGCTGCTCGCGCTGCTCGGATCATTCTGTGTCTGGATGCCGCTAGGGAGAGAGCTGCTGATGGTCAGGGAAAGCGTTAGGGTGTTCTATTAGCTTACTGTTAGGCAGGAGTGATTCTCAAAGAACCCAACAGCCCTTCTTAGGGCTACAATAACGTTCTACTTTTTTTATTTTAATTTGCATCTAGTACCATTTTGTGAGGAATTAGCAGGGGGACTTGCTACCGTTGTGTTTAGCTCTTAGTGGCACACATATCCATAGCAAAGACCGAAGTGGGAAAATTTAGTAGGGGTTGGATTTCAATTAGGCACTAACTCAGTGTCATCTCATCTGGCATAGTAGTGTGCTTTGATACTTGGCTAGAAAATAGCCATAGGAGAATACAAAGAGCTTACTTACGCCTACAGTAGCGTTCTATATATTTGATTTCTGGTTGATCTGCTGGTGGCTGTACTTTCTGCAGTGCATGTACTAGCCAATTCTGAGCAATTTGTAGTGAGACTTGCGACCGCTGTGTTCTGCGCTTAGTGACGCACATATCCATAGCAAAGACCGAAGTGGGAAAATTTAGTAGGGGTTGGATTTCAATTAGGCACTAACTCAGTGTCATCTCATCTGGCATAGTAGTGTGCTTTGATACTTGGCTAGAAAATAGCCATAGGAGAATACAAAGAGCTTACTTACGCCTACAGTAGCGTTCTATATATTTGATTTCTGGTTGATCTGCTGGTGGCTGTACTTTCTGCAGTGCATGTACTAGCCAATTCTGAGCAATTTGTAGTGAGACTTGCGACCGCTGTGTTCTGCGCTTAGTGACGCACATATCCATAGCAAAGACCGAAGTGGGAAAATTTAGTAGGGGTTGGATTTCAATTAGGCACTAACTCAGTGTCATCTCATCTGGCATAGTAGTGTGCTTTGATACTTGGCTAGAAAATAGCCATAGGAGAATACAAAGAGCTTACTTACGCCTACAGTAGCGTTCTATATATTTGATTTCTGGTTGATCTGCTGGTGGCTGTACTTTCTGCAGTGCATGTACTAGCCAATTCTGAGCAATTTGTAGTGAGACTTGCGACCGCTGTGTTCTGCGCTTAGTGACGCACATATCCATAGCAAAGACCGAAGTGGGAAAATTTAGTAGGGGTTGGATTTCAATTAGGCACTAACTCAGTGTCATCTCATCTGGCATAGTAGTGTGCTTTGATACTTGGCTAGAAAATAGCCATAGGAGAATAAAAAAGAGCTTACTTACGCCTACAGTAGCGTTCTATATATTTGATTTCTGGTTGATCTGCTGGTGGCTGTACTTTCTGCAGTGCATGTACTAGCCAATTCTGAGCAATTTGTAGTGAGACTTGCGACCGCTGTGTTCTGCGCTTAGTGACGCACATATCCATAGCAAAGACCGAAGTGGGAAAATTTAGTAGGGGTTGGATTTCAATTAGGCACTAACTCAGTGTCATCTCATCTGGCATAGTAGTGTGCTTTGATACTTGGCTAGAAAATAGCCATAGGAGAATACAAAGAGCTTACTTACGCCTACAGTAGCGTTCTATATATTTGATTTCTGGTTGATCTGCTGGTGGCTGTACTTTCTGCAGTGCATGTACTAGCCAATTCTGAGCAATTTGTAGTGAGACTTGCGACCGCTGTGTTCTGCGCTTAGTGACGCACATATCCATAGCAAAGACCGAAGTGGGAAAATTTAGTAGGGGTTGGATTTCAATTAGGCACTAACTCAGTGTCATCTCATCTGGCATAGTAGTGTGCTTTGATACTTGGCTAGAAAATAGCCATAGCAATAGGATAGCATTGTTTGGTTTTAAAAACTCAAAAAAAAACAAAAAACACAAAAAAAAACAAAAAACACAAAAAAAAAACAAAAAACACAAAAAAAAACCAAAAAAAGTTAAAAAAAAAAAAAAGTTATAACTCTCATTTTAAAAATGTTTAACCCGAGGGCTAGGGGTAGAGGACGAGGGCGGGGACGTGGGCGTCCAACTACTGCAGGGGTCAGAGGCCGTGGTCCTGGGCGGGGTGAGACACCACCTGCTGATGAGGGAGCAGGGGAACGCCGCAGAGCTACACTCCCTAGGTTCATGTCTGAAGTTACTGGGACTCGTGGTAGAGCACTGTTGAGGCCAGAACAGTGCGAACAGGTGATGTCGTGGATTGCTGACAATGCTTCGAGCAATTTGTCCACCACCAGTCAGTCTTCCACGCAGTCCACCCATGTCACCGAAATCGCCACTCCTCCAGCTCCTGCACCTCAGCCTCCTCCCCCCCAGTCTGCCCCCTCCCAGGAAAATTTGGCATTTGAACCGGCATACTCTGAGGAACTGTTTTCTGGACCCTTCCCACAGTCACAAACCACTTGTCCGGTTGCTGCTGAGCAATTTTCCGATGCCCAGGTTTTCCACCAGTCACAGTCTGTGGGTGATGATGACCTTCTTGACGTAGTGGAAGTGTGTAAAGAGGTGTCCGACGATGAGGAGACACGGTTGTCAGACAGTGGGGAAGTTGTTGTCAGGGCAGGAAGTCCGAGGGGGGAGCAGACTGAGGGCTCGGAGGATGATGAGGTGACAGACCCAAGCTGGGTTGAGAGGCCGGGTGAACACAGTGCTTCTGAGACGGAGGAGAGTCCTCGACCAGAACAGGTTGGAAGAGGCAGTGGTGGGGCCAGACGGAGAGGCAGGGCCAGAGCTGGTGCATCAGCGCCAAATGTGTCAACTAGTGAAGCTCCCGTGGCGAGGGCTCTTGCGGCGAGGGCTAGATCTTCAGAAGTCTGGAGGTTCTTTAAGGAAACACCGGATGACCGACGGACTGTGGTGTGCAACATTTGCCAAACCAGGCTCAGCAGGGGTTCCACCACTACTAGCTTAACTACCACCAGTATGCGCAGGCATATGAATGCTAAACACCCCACTCAGTGGCAACAAGCCCGTTCACCTCAGGCCGTGCACACCACTGCTCCTTCCCCTGTGTCAGCTGATAGTCAGCCCCCTGCCCAGGACCCTGCCACAAAAACCCCATCGTCGCCTCCACGATCCTCCACAGCATCCACCAGCGTTCAGCTCTCCATACCCCAGACGCTGGAGCGGAAACGCAAATATAGTGCAACCCACCCGCACGCCCAAGCCCTTAATGTGCACATCTCCAGATTGCTTAGCCTGGAGATGCTGCCCTATAGGCTAGTAGAGACCGAGGCCTTTCGCAACCTCATGGCGGCGGCCGCCCCTCGGTATTCGGTCCCCAGCCGCCACTACTTTTCCCCATGTGCCGTCCCAGCCCTGCACAAGCACGTGTCAGACAACATCATCCGTGCCCTGACCAACGCCGTTTCTGACAAGGTCCACCTGACCACGGACACGTGGACGAGTGCTGCCGGGCAGGGCCACTATATATCGCTGACGGCACATTGGGTTAACTTGGTGGAGGCTGGGACCGAGTCTGACCCTGGGGCTGCTCATATACTGCCGACGCCGAGGATTGCGGGGCCTACCTCGGTCCAGGTGTTTCAGGCCTACTATGCCTCCTCCTCCTCCCACCCCTCCTCCACCTCCTCCTCCGAACTACCATCCGTGGGCACGGCGCCATCAGTCGGTAGCTCTAGGCACAGCAGCAGTGCCGTCGCTAAGCGACAGCAGGCGGTGCTCAAACTGCTGAGCCTAGGCGACAAAAGGCACACCGCCCAAGAGCTATTACAGGGCATCACGGCGCAGACTGATCTGTGGCTGGCACCGCTGAACCTCAAGCCGGGAATGGTTGTGTGTGACAACGGCCGTAACCTGGTGGCGGCTCTGCAACTCGGCAGACTGACACATGAGCCATGCCTGGCCCATGTGTTAAATCTGATAGTTCAGCGTTTCCTCAAGACATACCCCAAGCTGTCTGATTTGCTCACGAAGGTGCGCCGCATCTGTGCGCATTTCAGGAAGTCCAGCCCAGATGCTGCCACTCTCAGGGCAGCGCAGCGCCGCCTCCAACTGCCCGCTCACCGACTGTTGTGCGACGTGCCCACGAGGTGGAATTCAACACTGACCATGTTATCCAGAGTTTACCAGCAGCGCAGAGCGATTGTAGACTGCCAGATGTCAACTTCCACCAGAACTGGTAGTCAGGTCAGTCAGCTTCCTCAAGTCTACAATGAGGAGTGGACGTGGATGTCTGATATCTGTCAGGTGCTGAGTAACTTTGAGGAGTCAACACAGATGGTCAGTGGTGATGCCGCCATCATCAGCCTCACCATCCCGCTGCTTGGCCTGTTGAAAAACTCTCTGGTCAGCATGAAGTCGGAAGCTTTGCGCTCGTCACAAGAGACAGGGGAAGAATATTCCCTTGTTGATAGCCAAAGCACCCTCAGGTCTGTTTCTCAGCGCATATCGGAGGAGGTGGAGGTGGAGGAGGATGAGGAGGAAGAGGAGGAGAATGTTGGCGAGACACAAGAGGGGACCATTGTTGAGTCCTTCACTGTTCAGCATGTATGGGCAGAAGAAGAGGAGTTGGAGGAGTTGGAGGAGGAGGAAATGGACAGTCAGGCCAGTGAGGGGAGTGAATTCTTACGCGTTGGTACTCTGGCGCATATGGCAGATTTCATGCTAGGCTGCCTATCCCGTGACCCTCGCGTTCAAAGCGGGATGGTGAGGCTGATGATGGCGGCATCGCCACTGACCATCTGTGTTGACTCCTCAAAGTTACTCAGCACCTGACAGATATCAGACATCCACGTCCACTCCTCATTGTAGACTTGAGGAAGCTGACTGACCTGACTACCAGTTCTGGTGGAAGTTGACATCTGGCAGTCTACAATCGCTCTGCGCTGCTGGTAAACTCTGGATAACATGGTCAGTGTTGAATTCCACCTCGTGGGCACGTCGCACAACAGTCGGTGAGCGGACAGTTGGAGGCGGCGCTGCGCTGCCCTGAGAGTGGCAGCATCTGGGCTGGACTTCCTGAAATGCGCACAGATGCGGCGCACCTTCGTGAGCAAATCAGACAGATTGGGGTATGTCTTGAGGAAACGCTGAACTATCAGATTTAACACATGGGCCAGGCATGGCACATGTGTCAGTCTGCCGAGTTGCAGAGCCGCCACCAGGTTACGGCCGTTGTCACACACAACCATTCCCGGCTTGAGGTTCAGCGGTGCCAGCCACAGATCAGTCTGCGCCGTGATGCCCTGTAATAGCTCTTGGGCGGTGTGCCTTTTGTCGCCTAGGCTCAGCAGTTTGAGCACCGCCTGCTGTCGCTTAGCGACGGCACTGCTGCTGTGCCTAGAGCTACCGACTGATGGCGCCGTGCCCACGGATGGTAGTTCGGAGGAGGAGGTGGAGGAGGGGTGGGAGGAGGAGGAGGCATAGTAGGCCTGAAACACCTGGACCGAGGTAGGCCCCGCAATCCTCGGCGTCGGCAGTATATGAGCAGCCCCAGAGTCAGACTCGGTCCCAGCCTCCACCAAGTTAACCCAATGTGCCGTCAGCGATATATAGTGGCCCTGCCCGGCAGCACTCGTCCACGTGTCCGTGGTCAGGTGGACCTTGTCAGAAACGGCGTTGGTCAGGGCACGGATGATGTTGTCTGACACGTGCTGGTGCAGGGCTGGGACGGCACATCGGGAAAAGTAGTGGCGGCTGGGGACCGAATACCGAGGGGCGGCCGCCGCCATGAGGTTGCGAAAGGCCTCGGTCTCTACTAGCCTATAGGGCAGCATCTCCAGGCTAAGCAATCTGGAGATGTGCACATTAAGGGCTTGGGCGTGCGGGTGGGTTGCACTATATTTGCGTTTCCGCTCCAGCGTCTGGGGTATGGAGAGCTGAACGCTGGTGGATGCTGTGGAGGATCGTGGAGGCGACGATGGGGTTTTTGTGGCAGGGTCCTGGGCAGGGGGCTGACTAGCAGCTGACACAGGGGAAGGAGCAGTGGTGTGCACGGCCGGAGGTGAACGGGCTTGTTGCCACTGAGTGGGGTGTTTAGCATTCATATGCCTGCGCATACTGGTGGTAGTTAAGCTAGTAGTGGTGGAACCCCTGCTGAGCCTGGTTTGGCAAATGTTGCACACCACAGTCCGTCGGTCATCCGGTGTTTCCTTAAAGAACCTCCAGACTTCTGAAGATCTAGCCCTCGCCGCAAGAGCCCTCGCCACGGGAGCTTCACTAGTTGACACATTTGGCGCTGATGCACCAGCTCTGGCCCTGCCTCTCCGTCTGGCCCCACCACTGCCTCTTCCAACCTGTTCTGGTCGAGGACTCTCCTCCGTCTCAGAAGCACTGTGTTCACCCGGCCTCTCAACCCAGCTTGGGTCTGTCACCTCATCATCCTCCGAGCCCTCAGTCTGCTCCCCCCTCGGACTTCCTGCCCTGACAACAACTTCCCCACTGTCTGACAACCGTGTCTCCTCATTGTCGGACACCTCTTTACACACTTCCACTACGTCAAGAAGGTCATCATCACCCACAGACTGTGACTGGTGGAAAACCTGGACATCGGAAAATTGCTCAGCAGCAACCGGACAAGTGGTTTGTGACTGTGGGAAGGGTCCAGAAAACAGTTCCTCAGAGTATGCCGGTTCAAATGCCAAATTTTCCTGGGAGGAGGCAGACTGGGGGGGAGGAGGCTGAGGTGCAGGAGCTGGAGGAGTGGCGATTTCGGTGACATGGGTGGACTGCGTGGAAGACTGACTGGTGGTGGACAAATTGCTCGAAGCATTGTCAGCAATCCACGACATCACCTGTTCGCACTGTTCTGGCCTCAACAGTGCTCTACCACGAGTCCCAGTAACTTCAGACATGAACCTAGGGAGTGTAGCTCTGCGGCGTTCCCCTGCTCCCTCATCAGCAGGTGGTGTCTCACCCCGCCCAGGACCACGGCCTCTGACCCCTGCAGTAGTTGGACGCCCACGTCCCCGCCCTCGTCCTCTACCCCTAGCCCTCGGGTTAAACATTTTTAAAATGAGAGTTATAACTTTTTTTTTTTTTTTACTTTTTTTGGTTTTTTTTTGTGTTTTTTGTTTTTTTTTTAGTTTTTAAAACCAAACAATGCTATCCTATTGCTATGGCTATTTTCTAGCCAAGTATCAAAGCACACTACTATGCCAGATGAGATGACACTGAGTTAGTGCCTAATTGAAATCCAACCCCTACTAAATTTTCCCACTTCGGTCTTTGCTATGGATATGTGCGTCACTAAGCGCAGAACACAGCAGTCGCAAGTCTCACTACAAATTGCTCAGAATTGGCTAGTACATGCACTGCAGAAAGTACAGCCACCAGCAGATCAACCAGAAATCAAATATATAGAACGCTACTGTAGGCGTAAGTAAGCTCTTTGTATTCTCCTATGGCTATTTTCTAGCCAAGTATCAAAGCACACTACTATGCCAGATGAGATGACACTGAGTTAGTGCCTAATTGAAATCCAACCCCTACAAAATTTTCCCACTTCGGTCTTTGCTATGGATATGTGCGTCACTAAGCGCAGAACACAGCGGTCGCAAGTCTCACTACAAATTGCTCAGAATTGGCTAGTACATGCACTGCAGAAAGTACAGCCACCAGCAGATCAACCAGAAATCAAATATATAGAACGCTACTGTAGGCGTAAGTAAGCTCTTTGTATTCTCCTATGGCTATTTTCTAGCCAAGTATCAAAGCACACTACTATGCCAGATGAGATGACACTGAGTTAGTGCCTAATTGAAATCCAACCCCTACTAAATTTTCCCACTTCGGTCTTTGCTATGGATATGTGTGCCACTAAGAGCTAAACACAACGGTAGCAAGTCCCCCTGCTAATTCCTCACAAAATGGTACTAGATGCAAATTAAAATAAAAAAAGTAGAACGTTATTGTAGCCCTAAGAAGGGCTGTTGGGTTCTTTGAGAATCACTCCTGCCTAACAGTAAGCTAATAGAACACCCTAACGCTTTCCCTGACCAGCAGCAGCTCTCTCCCTAGCGGCATCCAGACACAGAATGATCCGAGCAGCGCGGGCAGCGGCTAGTCTATCCCAGGGTCACCTGATCTGGCCAGCCAACCACTGCTATCGACGTGTAAGGGTACCACGTCATGCTGGGTGGAGTGCAGAGTCTCCTGGCTTGTGATTGGCTCTGTTTCTGGCCACCAAAAAGCAAAACGGCGGGAGCTGCCATTTTCTCGAGCGGGCGAAGTATTCGTCCGAGCAACGAGCAGTTTCGAGTACCCTAATGCTCGACCGAGCATCAAGCTCGGACGAGCATGTTCGCTCATCTCTAATAATGGTATACACGGCACAGTAACACATGGAAGCTCCTTTTATTAGTGGTGAAACTTTGTCGTAGCCATAGACTTAAATTGAATAAATAATGATGTCAAACGGGTAATTAAGTTATTTGGCTTTTCGTTTTTTTGCTTAGACAAGGTACTTTTTTGCCTTACAATAATTTTGGCATTTTAATTGCTGTTGAGGAAATAGCTCACGTATCGGATTTGCGCTGAACATGATACATACAATTACCCCACTCATGTCAAGAACTGTCTCCGCGTACATTTCTTATTGCTCTAATTGATACTGAAACAAAAGAATTTTGCATTCTTGCTTCTGAGTTCTGTGCATGCTAATTAACCAGACACGTCAAAAACACAAAACGGGGACAACTTCTTGTGCTTTGCTACTAGAATTTATTTTCGTTTGTGAATTTCATTAACCTGGTCATACACATTAGATGAGCATCAGCCAAACCTGACAATTCAGACTGGGCTGGTAACTATGTAATGTAGTGGCTTCCAGACAATGCTCTGATGCAAGATAAATTTCAACTGCCCAATCCTCTGGTCGTTAAGCTCATCCCCAAGTAGTCTATCCTGCTTCGGCATGCATGAATATATCTAATGAGCTTATGACACACAGCCATTAGGCACACTTTAAAAAAGTATTTGAATAATATCAGCTGGGAGATTGTTACTCAAATCTTGGAGAACAGAGCCTCTCACGCACCTCTAAGCCTGGTTTTCCCCTGGTTTCCTGTACTGTCGAGATGCAAAAACATTGAAACGTCACTATCTACTGTTGGGAATCTGTTCCTTCGTGTTCCTTCAGGTATAGATATACTGGTTTGGCTTTAATCTTGCATTATGTCACTAGGCTTCTTGAAAGTCATGCTTGATGTTAAGGAGGTTGTCTTACAAGCTAGCCAAAAGAGGCAATGTTGTCTTTATCCCTTCCTGAAATATGTATTTGTATATTTCCCAAAATCCTCGATGGAGCATCAATGACTATAAATCTCCACACACCTGCAAGGTGGCCTTAATTGGCCTTAAAGTTTGATTTAGTTACCATTAGCAGCATTAAAAGGGTTTTACAATGACTTTTGGTGCCAGCAGTGATCATGGGTGTTAGCAGTGGGTGGGAAAATCTGGTTGAAGAGCCTGAATGGCGAACAGGAACAGTTCAAAAAAGTGGTTTGGGTCCACTCATCGATAATTTCTATACGTTATCTTTACTGTGTATGTCAATCATTATTTAAAAGGTTGTTCGGCTCAAAAGAGGAAACTGGTGCACCTACTGCAGAGGTGGTCACATTCGCCATGCACTCAAAGCTAATTTACATTCACATAACAACTAAAACAATAGTGGTGTCTGGAAAGCTTACGAGGTATTAAAAATTAAGCATTTTAACAGGTATTTAGACATAATAGAACTACATGTATTTGGGATCTCTGTGATTGTTATGACCCAAAAGTATTAAGGGATTGTGTCATTTTGACCTCACAGTAAAAGTCCTAACAACATAATCAACAAAATAATGGTGCAACTGTGTTTTGTTGTTCTTTCCACCACATTTAGATTTTTTTCCAGCTCTCCAAGACCTTACAAAGAATGTTGAATGGTGACACTAGGATGTACGTTCTGGAACGGGAGAAGTACGAAATCGGAAACAGGAAAGACAGAAAAAGATGTGGTTCTTAAGGGGTAAATGTTTCACCAAACACAACTGAGAAGACTATTATAATTCAGGAAATATTGGGGGGAATTTATTAAGACTGGAGTTTAGTTCCCCCGATGGGGGCCTCGTGATCATATTCACTAAGAGGCTCCAGTGAATATGATCGCAAGGCCACCATCGGGGGAACTAAACTCCAGTCTTAATAAATTTCCCCCAGTATTTCCTGAATTACTACGGGTAAAAACGGGCCAAACTCTGTCAGTTCCGACCTGTAGACCAGATTGGAACTGTCAGAGTCTTTTGTTCTATTCTCCACCAGCCCCGCTCCCTGCCTACTCTCCACCTCCTCTCTGTTCCGACACACCCATGTGCCGTATGGATCAGAGAATGCCAAAAACTTTGCGGGTAGAGGGAGATTCATGGCATAATAAATCTCCTCCATTGCATCTACAAAAAACTATCATTACTTGTTTTGTTTTTTATTTTCATTTTTCAAATTTTAACACTTTTTGTTTATTTCTGTGATTTTAAATGTATACCATAAGGCACAAAAATTTTCACACCTTATACTATATATTCTTGTAGAGATTGTATACAATTTGCTTTAGTTCTGCTTTTTTTTCCTTTACACTGCATATTCCCTAGCACTCTTCGTGCTATACCTTTGTATTCGTCATCTGCTGTTACATTTCTGTCTCTGTTTGTTCCATCAGTTTCTGGCTGCACATAATCTCCACTCCTAGGTATCAGATAAGCTGCATCATGTTTTTTATCCATTTTGGTTTTGGAAGCTTCAATAGTCACTTACTAAAAATGAAAGAAATGGAAAAACATTTTTTGCACTTGTCATCCGTCGGGCCAAAATAAGAAATCGTTAATCATGGAATCATACTTGGTGATTGCTAAATACACTCTGATTCTCATCGGAGCGGCTTCTTTTTTTCCCGGCTGCTGTAGGAGCCAGCTCAAGGCAAAAATTAGAAACTGGAAGACATCCAATACCGAAATGTAAAATTGAAGTTAATTGCTCTTCTGTAGAAATACTGGGCATTGTTATAGAAAAATAAATATTTTTTTATGGCTTATTCAGGGTTTGTCATTTTAACCGCTTTCATTCAAGGTGTAACCAGATATTCCTCCGCATTCCGGGCGACGGTGAGGGGAAACACTTGAGGTCGTACATTCGAAGACATAAAGTGAAAGATAACAAAGCGCAATATCATGCAGATGTTAGTGGGATGTTATTTATGAAGTGCAGTGATATGAAAGCTGCAGATATTACTCCGCTCTGTGTTTCGCTGGGAAAGTAGTTTAGATCTTTGTGTAAAAAATGATCTGTTTAGATGAAGCCATTGTTTGTAATTTTAAACATATGACTACATTGTTTTGAAGGAAAAAAAGCATCATTATGGTTGTAGTAAAATATTGTTAAGTTATTGTTAACTTTTTTCACATGGGTACAACATGCCTCTTAAACAGGGATGAGCAGACCCAGTTGAGTTTGGGGAGTTCGACCAAACCTTCAACAAAAGTTCGGTTTAGGGGCCCAAACACACCGCCAACACCTATGATTGGTGCTGGTACAAACCGTGGAAGTTAATCCTTTAAGGCCTCCTTTTTACCTGTGACCATCACTACTCAAGACTTCACTGGAAATCAACGATCCCCGGGATAATGGCATGGAAAATGGCAGACCATCAACCAGCTTTCCAGGTGTGCCTAAATGCCAAACCTCTGGTTGAAGTCTGGGCAACCCTCAGTGTTTGGCATGGACCCAAACATTGCTGTTGAGCGCGCTCATCACTACTTTCCAATCTTTAATAGTGTCATGTTGGAAGAGAAGCATTTGCCTACACACAATAGTTCAAAGTGTTGTGGATCACTTCCAGAATCACTCCCCAACACAATCTATTTAGGTTTGGAGTACATTTGTATTCTTTACCGGTTTCACAGCTGTCTATAGGCAAATCGGAAAGTCAGGACCACCCCCATAGCACTTGCAGGTTGATTTGCATACTTACAAAAAGATCATTATCTCTTTATTGTTTTATTATATTGCTATCTCAAAATAATGTTATTGTTCTTGATAAAGGTCCCTTCGTAGCCTTGGTTTCTAATGCATTGTGGACTTGGCAGGTTCCTCTAAAGGCAGTGGTGGCGGACCTATGGCAAGGGTGCCAGAGGCGGCACTCAGAGCCCTTTCTGTGGGCACCCGGGCCATCGCCTCAACACACCAGATCGGACATAAAGAATCTTCCTGCAGTTCCAAGCCACTTAAAATATGCTGCTTTCAGTCATATTTTGATACTGACTTTGCTACTTGGGGCTGCAGGAAGAGGGAGAATTAGACAGGGTCGAATTATTGTTGGAGGGCCTCCTGCCCCACGATTCTCTATGTACAGAGGGAAACTGGAAAGAAGCTAAAATGATGCAAATTTTCCATCTTTCCACTGTGTTGCTGTCCTCAGGAGGCAAATATGATTGAAAGTTGTTTAACAGGGAGCAATAAGTTACTGCTTTAATTTTTGGTTGGCACCTCGCGATAAATAAGCAGGGTTTTGGGTTGCAGTTTGGGCACTCGGCCTCTAAAAGGTTCACCATCACTGCTTTAAAGGCATCAACTTCTAAAAGGGTCCATATTTTCATATTTCCTTTTCTTATATAGAAAACATATTCTGCTCCTTTGTTGTTTTATAAGTAAATTGTTCAACTTAATCCTTAACTCTACATAAGCTTGGTGAGGTTTTCCAGGTTTAGTAAAATTTAATTTCTTCCAAATATAGCAAAATGACTGTCCATTGACTGTGTGTGCTATTGCTACTCAGTGGTTTTCATGTTACAAGGGTTGTCCGGAACTACCTTTTTTGTTACATTGGAACCCAGGGGATATGAAAATAACAAACAGCTATCACCGATGGCCGCTGTTTGTATATAGATGCTAAGCAGTGATGTCATGTATGCTTAGTTTAAACAGTAATGATGCACCCATATCGCACTAATTGCACCTCAAAAGGTCTGTGTATCATCTGTGCCAGGATCGTCTGATGCTATTCTTAAAATTAGGCTTAGAAGGTGTTGAACAATATCCAGGTCATCTTTGACCAGCAACAGGTTAACTTGAGTGATGGACGGTCCAGTCAACTCCTGGGGGCGACGTCCAGAAACTCCTTTGTATATCTGCCTAATTCCATTACACTTTGCTGGTTTGTCTGTTGTTTGTCCCTCAGTCTGTGTAGGGATTGTCAAACAGAAGTACCTAATCATTATGGTTTGTGTGTTGGGGGATACATAACAGGGGTTGTGGATGAATATAGGATAGTCAGCTTTATTGAACATGTATGTTCAATGTTCATGTATGTTCAATGTATGATTTATTAACAGTTTTTGGTGGAAAGGGTGTGTAAGTCTCACCATCCCCACCAGATTTGGGGATTGTCCACCTAGCACAAAACTTTTGACATGTTGGGGAGTGGTCAGGCTGGTCTAAACAGTTCTGACCTGGCAGAGAAGGCTTCCAGATCTACTAAGACCCTGGAGCCTTTTAGAAGGTATGGAACTAAAAATTAAGATTGCCACCATCATTAAGATAAAATGTCAGCTTTAATAAATGTCTTTAACCTCTTACAATTCCATGAGGGCTCACGGAGTGACATAGGGTTTGCTGTATATTGCTGCATACTGCAGCAAACACCCACCACTAATGCCCGCTATTGGTGCTAGCACCAATCGTAGGTGTAAACAGTTTGCCAACTGTTGCCATGACAGCCCCGGGTCTTTGTAAGACCCGATGCAGTCTCGTTTAGCTGATCTATTACAATGTGTGATTTGCACATTGTAATAGATGATGTGGAAAATCCACATATGCTGCCATACTGTAGTATGGTGGTATATTGTAGGATAAATGAGACAGCCTAGAGTTGTCGATTTCACTGCATTTGTAATTTTTTTCCTGCTTTCCACTACAAAGCATGGAATAATAAATGCAGTCTCTATGAAGTACACTTTGCTACATCAAATTAAAGCCCTCACACAGCTCTATACATGGAAAAATTAAAAATTAAAGATTTTTGAATATAGAGAGCAAAAATTAACAAAAAATCAGAGGTTAAAAAATATTTAATTTCGTATTAGACATAATATAATTTTTATATAATCCATGATTTAATTTTACTAATTGTGACTAAATTATTATAGATATACGTATACATATTCATAATTCTGTTCGATAATTTTTTTCATGGCTGCTACGATGTAGGATGCTAAAAAATTTAAAAAAAAATAACAGATAAAATATTGAAAGTGAACATAATGTAGCAATAAGCATCAGTTTGGAATAAGAACTGAAGTCTCTACAAAGCCCACAGCCATGAAGAAGCTTTCGCATTACAACCCAGTACACACCTTGCAACTACCAGGAGAACACTGACTCATTCCCATCAGTGTGAAGCGCAAGAGGAGGAATGAAAACCACTGATGTTATTTTCCTAGATGCAGAAAGAATAACTTATCAATCTGCCTGGAGAAAGAAAATAATTGGAGACTATGTAGCCAACAAAAACACGAAAAAAAAGCTGAAAAATAAGGAACATGTCTGTAACCTAAAAGTAACCTAAAAGGTTTTGCTTCTATAATAGCTAAAGAAATGCATAAAAACCACAATATATAAAATAAATTGTACTAATGAACTTCTGAAGGAAAGCAATGGAGAGAAATGACTGTGTCAACGCTGGAAACTACCAAAGTATGGAAAAAAGGGGGAGATCCGACCCCCACGTCTCCCCTAGTCAACATATGATTAATGTTAGTGTTCTGTACATCTTAAATTGTTGCAATAATTTTTTGTGTTAGTTGTATCACCCAGGAGTGTACAGTTTGTATCTACTGATCAAGAACCACTGGTATATATGATTAACAAGGACATAGTGGTCTTAGATTATAAGGGCAAAAAACATTTTTAAGTGCCTTTTAATAGAAAAACTAGATATTCCTTTGTCAATTGGGCGTGTCCACCTCACATTCTAACTTGAATAGTTTCAATGTACACCCAATATGCTAACTGGGCTCTATACAGTCATTTGAGTGGTCCAGGACTGAGGCAGAGACTAGAAGATCTGAAACAATGACATAGATTACTCTGGAGTAGTGATGACTGGACCTGAACCGCAATTTAGCCAGAAATTTGGGTTGGCCTCACCCCTCCTCCACTGCCAATAAAAAAGTATTAACTTTTTAAATGAAGCCATGAGTGTGATTCCACAGGTGGGGATGACCATTCTGAATTTTCAGGTTCAGGTTTGGCCAAACTCGGCAGAACCTGAACTTGAACAGGTCCGCTCATCCCTACTAAGGAGCAGTGGCAGCCAGAGATAACCATGAGTAATTGAAGTAATACCTTTTAATGGATGCAAAAAGTGAGAGTTGATGGAGTTGGTGAGGGTCCACTTTAATTATAGTCTCCAAACCTTGTATCTAAACCTTTTGACTAAGTCGACCACCCCAATAAATGGGGACATTGTCAGTCTAACATCCAGTGTCAATATATTCACACTCAGAGGACAAACATGGGAATACGTCAATCTGGTAAGAAAATTCAGAGACCGGTCTGTTCTAAACAACGGCAGAACAAAAGCCAAAAGCGATAGCATGGTGGCTTAGAAGCTATCATAGTTGTAAAACTTGGCCTCTGGGCTCAAACCAGCAGAAAACTCTCCATTAAGTTTGTAGATTCTCTCTATGGTTACTGATGAATCCTCCAACAGTTAGGTAAGAAAGTCAAATTGTGAACCTTACTGCCATGGGCCTACACCAGGTGGTCCAGCTTAGGGTCCAGCCTCTGTCCATAACAGACTTGTGAAATCTCCTGTAGGATTTGTCATCTAATAATTGTATGAAGGGATTAATTCAGTCACCTCTACATGGATTTGTCTTTTGCTGGCCTTCAAGGGTCCCCTAAATGAACATAGGGGCCACCATGAAAACTATTACTTGGTCATCTATAAATGGGAGATCCATTTGCTCATGGATGAAAACCTCCTCCATTTACAATTATAAGTGACATCATTAGAGTCTTAAAGGGGGTGACAAACATCTGGTTCCTGCATCTTCAACTGTATGGCACAGATGAAGTGGGAGCCATGTTTAAGCTTTGGTTGACATTGAACCTTTGAGGGCTCCCGGTATCAGATCCCCACCGTTGATAGCCCATCCATAGTCAATCCTGGCTTACCCCTGTAATTCCCTTTATTTGGGTATGTGGAAACATAATAAAGTCATGTTCTTTTCTAACACATCATTTCCCGTATTATACCAGTCTAACCTACTTATAAAGCGTACACAGAATAACAACAGAATTATATGTAGCCTACAGCTTCTCCGAAACAATGAAAATGGTCAGAAAGAGTTTTAAGCTATTCCCTCGAGACATTATACAAATTAATTACTCCCACAGAGAAGTAACTTCTGGGAAACACTATATACTTGGCTGCCTCTTGAATCATTGTCTTAGGCGCTGAGTATTCAGAGCATGACACAGGACATTTGTAAGATACATTACAGACAGTGTCACACTTATTTAAGCTCATCAGTGAAAAATAAGAGATTTCTATTGGGTATAGAAAGTAAAATAGATAAGCTAACCCAATCAGTAAAAGTACAAAGAATGTAAATTCATTCTGAAAGATAATATGCAAATGTTTCACAGAAAATTACATTTCGAAGACATTACCAAACCAAAGTTTGAGGTCATTATTTGCTAAATGAGTGCCATATGCCATTGGAAATGCAATTTCCCAGAAATCAATCCAGCTAAATAATAGCAAAATAGGCAATTTGTAGTTTCTCCATGCTAAGGTCCAGACCGGATGGTGACAGGGCACATCCTCAACATTTATAGGGAAGAATGTTTCACCATCTTCATACATTGTTTTTTTTTTACTTTAAGAGCAGTAATACTTTAATTCCCTCAGCCAAACAGATATCTGATGACCCTGTTAAGTTTTCTAGTTGTTTTGCTCTGCAGAGGACAGAACATTCATCTTTGTTGAGCTGGGGGAGTGTATAACGTGCTGTTAGAGTGATAAAATGCTGAACCGATCATCTGCCAGGGCGGTGTCCAGGAACTTCATTTATCCTAACTTCTCTCTCCATTTAGTGTTCGGTAGCTTCCTTTTACTTAAAGTTCTACATTTTCTATTGTGGTTTTGACTGTGTTTTCTGACCCTTGCTGTGACCTTTTAACTAATCTATTTGGCTCACAATTCTGTATTTCCCCACCACCTTGATTATAACCCGATTAGCCTGACCTTGTCTTATTCTGTCGCTCTGTTTGTTATTTTTTCTGTGCTGTAACCAGAGTAGGGACTGTCATCCAGTTGTCATCTGTGCATTAGTGCTGTGTGGACAAATAGGCAGTGACTGTAGCTCTGTGAAAACATGGGGCTTGTAACTTTCCCTTGTCGTATCAATAGAACAGAATTCATTTTGACCATAGCATAAGGCAGCTAGCAACTGTTTCTAAAGAATGTTTTATATTTGCCTTTTTTCTGGCTCTGCCTTTTTGGAACATTAAAGAGGTAATTCCCACAAAGCAAGTAAGCCCTATCTATGGATAAAACCTAAATTGCTCATCAAGAACAGGGGTCTGATGTAACCCCTTCTCACCCTTTATAGCACCACTGAGATGGCCAGAGCAGCCGATTGTGCATTTGCAGGCTGCCCCATTATTGTCCACGGAGCTGACAGAGATTGCTGAGCGCCATACTTGGCAATCTACATCAGCTCCATAGTGATGAATGAGGCAGCCCGGCATAAGCCACCGGCTGTTCTGGCCATCTCAAGGTGTGACAGGGGAAGGGGGGTACGTTAGACCCCCGTTTTAGTGATCTATGGGGTCCCATCATTGATCAGCAAGTTAGGTCCTATCCTGTGGATAGGGCTTAACTTGCTTTGTGGAAAAACCCCTTTTAAAATTAAAATAAAAAATGCAAGTTAAAAATATCTAAACTTGCTAGGGCAACAAACTATAATTTACTGAAGTCTGAAAATAGGTGACGATAATGTCCTTTGAGTAAGTGAATTTTGATAACTATATTTTTGAGTCTGTTCTTTGGGTCTGTCAAACAATAAACAATAAAACCATGCTAATTTCACTCCAGAACAGCAATAATGTACGGAGCAGACACCCCAGCGTCTTTGTTCAGTCTCTGTTTCCCCCCCATCTCTCCCTGAAGAACCGAAATAAAATATAAAATATTGTGTTTCTTTTAAACATCCCAGATTTTATACATGGTTGAAATAAAGATGCAAATCACCAAACAATAAATTCAAAGCTTTGTTACAAACACCCTGAAGAAAACCTGAACAAATCATAACTGTCAGAGCGATGGATGATGAAAGTTTTTGGCACGGAAAGAGATACAAATCATTTCACTGTTTTGAACATTCCTCTGTCTTTCCTAGTTGCAGGCACATCATCAACCTTAATGATGGGAGCCATCCACCAAAAATAATTCCTAAGCCCCAGGAATACACACCTACCTGACACCATTAGAAAGTATTCAGCAAACAACATCAATCTCCTTGTGAGTGTGATTTACAGTCTATCCTTCACGATTGTTGGAGAGAATTCTCGAGCAGATCCAACATTGTCAGCCTGGGATCTCACTCCGGTTTGCTTTCCAGCAATATAGAAATATAGATCTATGAATAATTTATTATATTCGGGTATATTATGTACTAAGTAGAGATGAGCAAGAATACTCCTCGAGGTTGATGCTCGTTCGAGAATTAGCATACTCGGAACGGCTCGTTGCTCAGACGAGTATTTCCCCTGCTGGAGATCGAGCATTTAATTAAGAAAACACAGTGAAGAACAGTGAAGAATACAATGAAAACAGTGAACACAATGAACACAGGATCATTTAAGTGAAGAACACATTGAAAGAACACAGTGAAGAACACATTGCAGATGTTTCCATACATCTGCAATGTGTTCTTCACACATATTGGGGCAGATTTACTTACCCGATCCGTTCGCGATCCAGCGGCGCGTTCTCTGCGCTTGATTCGGGTCCGGCCGGGATTCATCAAGGCAGTTCCGCCGACGTCCACCAGGTGTCGCTGCTGCGCTGAAAAGCACCTGAATGCGCTGGAGTTCACCGGGCCGGACCAAGTGAAGGTAAGCGCGTCCCAAGTGACACATTTCTTTTTTTAAATGCGGCGTTTTTTCCGAATCCGTCGGGTTTTTCGCTCGGCCACGCCCCCCGATTTCCGTTGCAAATCGGAAATATTTGGGTAACACGTCGGGAAAACGCGAATCGGGCCCTTAGTAAATGACCCCCATTGTTCTTCACATACTATTGTGAAGAACACCGTTCTGCGCGCGTGTCTTCGATAAGTTCTCCAATGTGTTCTTCAGTGTTCTTCTTTCAATGTGTTCTTTCAGTGAAAAATGCTCGAGTCTCCCATTGACTTTGATGGGGCTCATTATTCGATACAAGCCCTCGAGCATCGGGAAAAGTTTGTCTCGAATAACGAGCACTCAAGCATTTTAGTGCTCGCTCATCTCTAGTACTAAGTCAATGTTACTATAGACCCTCTTATCCGAGACTTAGTCAGGCTTAACTGCACATGGGGCAAAGCTTTCAAATGCCCATACATGTTAGATGAAAATTGACCAAGCCTACTTATTTTCCAATAGAAGATGGAAGGAGAGACACAAAATGCTATGCAGATGGATGTTGGATGATAAAGGCGCAAGTCCTGAGCAGAAATTTGGCGTGTAAAGGCAGTCCCCGGGTTTCATACAAGATAGGTTTGTTCTTAAGTTGAATTTGTATGTAAGTCGAAATTGTATATTTTATAATTGTAGATCCAAACAAAACATTTTTTTGCCCCAGTGACAATTGGAGTTTCAAATTTTTTTGCTGTAATGGGACCAAGGATAATCAATAAAGCTTCAATACAGACATTTTACAGCTGATTATTGCAGCCTGGGTCTGTAGTAAAGCATTCAGAGAACTTCACCAGAGGTCACAGTGGGAAAAGAGGACTGTCTTTAACTAGGGGTCATCTGTAAGTCGGGTGTTCTTAAGTAGGGGGCAGCCTGTACAATAAAAAATTACTAGTGATTGTGCCATTGGTGTAAAACATTCGAATTACATCTTGAATCTCTTCTGCCATGATTTTTCTGAACTTCCACATTGAGTAGATTGTTTGTGGAGAGACCAATCATGGATAATGCTATATTGGGAGTATCAGTGTTCATCTATCCACATTTACCAGATAATAAACAAATCCATTGGATTTTTTCATCTCCATAATTTTCCTGACCACTTGAAACTGCTCCTGGTTTGTGTTTCTTATCTCACTCACCCTATCTTGGAGTGCTCCAGTGATCATTGTTTTTATAGAAGATGTCAGGGGAAAGAAAAATCAATCAATAGACAGGGATTCTTTACTGAAAGAGCAGTGATACTATTCTTTGCCGTTTTTAAAAGCAAAAATATCATGGTTATGGGAAATAAATACCAGTTTAAATCAAATTTACCATTTGTTTTCATAAATTGTGAATCAAACATGCTGTAGCTGCCCTGATGCAGAAACATATCTTGTTTAATCCCTGAACTGAGTGGTTTTGCTGAAAAAACAATTATAAAATTATGATAATGAGGCTCTGTTGCTCCTGTGGCTGCTTGGACACTTCTCCTTACCCTAATTGTGTACTTCTCCAAAGAATGATGTGATCACTGTGTTGTCCCTGACAGGCAGAAGTAATCAATGGCTGCCCCATCCCCCAGCTGCTGTATATGTGTCATCCAGCTGAGATTGATTAGTCCTGTCTGGACAGTTCAGAAAATTTAGTGTAATGTTTTATTTTCTGATCGGCAGCTAGCATGCATCCCAGCTTTCCCAAGGTCCTGAAACCACTTGGACCAGGGATTAAACAAGATATGTTTTTGCATCAGTGTAGCTACAGCATTCTCAAGGTATATTTGGTTCACAATGCATGAAAACAAATGGTAGATTTCATTTAATTCTTACTTGATGCATGTTTTTCCAACATTATATACTATTAATCATGTTAGATTTTGTTCTCCCATCTAAAGTCTATAAGAACCTTTAAAAAGACCTTTCACCACTTTCAGAAACCCCAACTCTAATTTCTTTAAAACGGCATTGTTCCATTGATTCTGTTGTGGTTGGCATTTCATCTCTAGTGTAATATCAGCAAAAATTCCCAGAGGACCAGATTTTCTACAACAGGCAAAAAGAACCCGCTTTACAAAATACAAAACTAATCAAAAGTCACTCAACTGCTATCAGTGTTCAAAGTCACGGTTAAGTCTCATCACTTCCACTTCTGACACAGGTGAAGTACGATCAAGAAGGGCAAGAATATGTCCTTTCACAGCTTTGTTTTTCTTGGTGTTGTTCACACCTTTAAGTCTCCACATGTGTGTTCCAGAATAAGAAGGGCCACACTGTCTTCCTACTATACATGACCAAAACCAACTGAGATGCAGCAAATGGATACTGTGAATACAGGCATATAGATTTATAATTATATATAGATATATAGATTATAAAATATATTTGTTTCATCTACTTACAATTCACCATAAAATCCGCATATAGTATAAAATTGCTCAGCCACCTACCGAGACCATGTTGCCAGACCCAAGTTTCGCCTGTAACGGCTTCTTTGCACGTGTTTCTTTAGAGATAACCATGGTTAACAGAAGAGAAACAATGATGCCAAGCACCAGCCTCCTTTTAAAGTGCCCAGTGGTGTGATTCTTACTTAATCATGACAGATTGATCTCCAGCCCTGTCCTCATCAGCACCCACACCTGTGTTACTGGAGACATTACTAAAATGATGTTAGCTGCTCCTTTTAAGGCAGGCCTGCAATGAAGTTGAAATGTGTTTTGAGGGAAAAAGTTAATTTTCCAGGCAAATATTGACTTTGTAATTAATTGCTGTTAAACTGATGACTCTTTATCACATTCTGGAGTATATGCAAATTGACATTATAAAACCTGATGCAATAGACTTTGTAAAAATTAACATTTGTATCATTCTCAAAACTTTTGGCCATGGCTGTATTCTATCTCCATCCCCTACTGTTCCTGAATAATAAATGTCATTATTTTTGAATCTCTACTGTCAAAAGGGAGGGGCTAAGCTTTCTGTCTCAACCAAGGACCACCCATTTGTCAGTAGAACATCTAGATTTTTTTCATGGTCAGCACTCAAATAAGTTGAGTGTTTAGTCACCAGAGATGGGGGACAGAGAGCAAATTTGAACTGTGACAGAATCAGTGGAGCAGCACCTACTGAAGGATGCAAAACAAAAAAATTAAGTTGATTAAGGTTGTTGAACGTCTTCTCTAAATGCTTGAAAATGTCTTTATAGAAAAGACAAAATGTCGCATCCACGGTGGAATAAAAAGTTTTCACTTTACTTCCTTTGGAGTGCTGCTTCATCTATCGACCTAGTAGTTGGTGGGGTTTGTCGGACCCCGGCGAAGACCTGCACCATACTGTGTTTACACGGTGCCGCTCCACAACTCTCTCTTCTAATAGTCTCCTAGTATCTAAATACTTTGACCATGGCAGAGTTATTTGTTGTCAAACCCCAAGGACCCATCACTCACATGCCTCCCTTCCCTATTTGCCTTTTAGATACTATTACCACCACCATTAAAATATATATGTCCAATCAGTGAATAGAAAAAGATGTAAATAAAAAATCAAGACTTTAATTTTTTTTTAAACATCAGTACAATAAATAATCTCTTTCAAACTTAAAAAACGAAGGCTGATGTTTACCTATTGGCCCAGATTTACTAAAGCCCCTGTGCCAGTTTTCTATCGGACGTTGCATGTTCTTTTATGTGCAAACAGCTTGCACATGTATTTATAAAGTGTCCGCACCACATATGTGTCGGCGCTGCTCTATACCGGACGTGACACAAATTTCTGCACGTATCGGGGCATTCTGTTGGATTGTGCGCCACATTTATCATTTAGTGACCACACGCCCCATGTTAACGGTGCACCAAAAAAGTTGGTCCACTCTGGCGAGGCAGTGCAGAGGGCGCCAGATTCATCAAGAATGGACGCCAGAAATCCTGACTCTGGCGCCCCCTGAACACTACACAGGACACTGCACATATTACAGATTGCACTGTTTTTAGTAAATGTGCCCCATTGTTTATAGACAGCCAATAGATCATAGAGTAGGCAAAGGCTTCTACCTTGGAAGAAGTATGCCCAGTAGTTATTTGGACATCACAAAAAAATAATCTACAATAAAATACTAATACTGAGAAACCTAAAAAAAAATTCTTCCTTATTTTCTTCCTTTTTTTGGTTTATACCAAAAATTAAAATGTCATTATTGGTGTAGTTTTCCCTATGTATGTATTATCCCAAATGTAATGTCATATAATAACGGTGACATACCGTTTTTGCAGTTCAGCACCATAGACTGCGGTGCACCGTAGCTCGGGCACAATCCATGGACCGATGTGTCACATTTACTGAAAAAAAAGCTGCCATGTTTTTCCCTTGCTGTAAAACGCCTTTAACAAGCATCTTAAATTCTCTGGTACCTTTAGGGCAACGTTGTGTTTTCTTTGACTTTAATGCAGGAATAAATTTGATAAACCTGTGGCAGCTGGAATTTAATTATTGCCTCACCTCGAAACCCCCTCGAAACCAGAAGCAATATTTTACTTCATTGAATTTGCAACGTTCTGTTAAGGAAGAAGTAAGAGGAACATGTCATTTATAGAACTCCTGACCTACTTTTAACGTCTTAAAAAAAAACTGCATTGGATTCTATGGAGCATAATATACTCCGCCAGTGGATCAGATTGCAATTTTTTACAGTCAACTAATTGCTCAATTTAATATCCGACTATTTTTTCTTTAGACAGCACAGGAGATGTACAAGAGATTTTCCATACGCACAGGAGGCTACAGGAGAGTGATAAACATTTGATCCGTCCATATTAATGTTATAAGTTCTAATAATATCTAATAACACAGGAAAGAGGGAAAAATTTGTGCGGTACCGGTGACGCCAGAAGATTTTTGGTTTGACAGCCCTCTTAAGGATCAGCTTCTGCAATAATCGGGTTTCCGCATTTTTCCTTTTAATTTCGACAAATGATGACATCCGAGAAGAGTAGACTTTATTTCAGAATCCCATTAGGTACCATTATAAGATCTTATTTCCAAGACTTTTTAAAATCTAATTGTCAGTCAATGTGTTACAGTAAACTTGGCTTTTCTTTTGATTCCCGTGGCTGTATGCTATAGGGACACACAATAGAAGGATGCTTTATCATTCTGTCAAGGAGGTTTCTTAAGAAATTACTTTTTTTTTTTTTCCATAGGAGAACGTAAAGATATTTTTTGTGGCTCAACCAATTTTCCTGAGTCCATATCACGAAGACAGTTCTCTTTGCTTCCAGTTGAACATGTGGACATCAGACTTGGCAGGAACTTTTATTATTGTGGCGATAGGGGATTTTCGTATTGAAAAAAAAAGAGTTATTTTTGTTTGAGCAATTTAAAGGGATTGTAGATATAAAACTGATTGAATCCATTCTATGTTATAGTACCAGAAAAATACAGAGATAAAAAACGTGTGTCTCTAAATAAATTCATGATTTGGAATTGAGAAATATGATCAATGTCCTGTTGAAAGTTGAAAGTGATTCCCTACACTACAATATGTGAACCATATGTTTAGGTTTTTACCCCAAATATGCATGGTCCATTGGAACTTAAATGTAGCCATGTTGACATTTAAAAATAAGATAGCTATCCTTGGATACGACCACCGCTGCACATTAAAAGTGATGATTAGACATCCGCTACTAAGGGGCTTGATCACATGGATTAAGCATTCATTACCAAAGGACAACTGTGGGACTTGCAGTAACTCCCAGATATTTTACATGCGAAAAAAAATAGTTTCCCTCCAGAAGAGGTGGACTTATCCAAGGAATGCTGTCCATCATTTCTAATGAAACATATGACTACATTTATTGGAAATTATCTGCACACAGGTACATCCAATTAAATAAATGTTTGTATATGGAAGATAAATTAAATTAAGAGTGAATGTCCAGATGGTAATACCCATGGTATTGACTGCTAGGGGAGACAATATGTCCTGGTCAGGCGACCAAACCCAGGCGCCAAACATGAACACTGGTTCCCCTCATCTCTACTCATCAGTTAAAAAGAAATGGTCAGTCTGCCCATTATAAAAGTGTCCATGGCCAATGTCATGGAACACCTGGTGATTGAAGTACCCTTCCCCATATAAGGGCACCTAAGTATTATTTTCCAACTTAATTAGTGTCCAAGAAAAGTGAATAATCTGTTCATGTGATTTTTAATTTATTTTGTACTCTGCTCTTCTATACTGATTCTGATCTATTGTGCTTTCTATGGTGTCCCAGACAAAGTCCTTGACCATGATTCAGGGACCTGTAGCATGTTCTCAACTAAGCAAGAAGTCCACCTGCCCTGACCTTGGCTTGTTCCTCTGCCTGATACTCCACAAAGGAGACTCTTGCAGTGCCTGGCGTTCCAGTTGCTTAGGTAACTTGGACAACATCCTTCAGGGTAGACTATGGTAAAACCAGTTAGGTGGCACAGTGGTTCCACCACAGGTGGTTCATTATAATTTATAACATGTGAACTAACAGAAGCTTTTCTCTGGAGATACAAAGAAGCAAGGTGGTGAAATCACACCGTACCTACTCTTTTTATTTCCGAAAAAATTCATTAAGATCTTAAAAAAAAAATTAGATAGACCCTCAATACTTAGCCTAGTAAAACCCCCTCTAATATTACGCTAAACGTAGACATTAGGTTATTTATGTACAATTTTAAAATATGTTTTTCTGCTTTTTCAGATTTACTATAATGTTACTTAGTACTTTTTCAAAAATATTTTTCAAAAAATGTAACTGGTCATTTGAACTCTAAAAAGGAGCAGCGTAAGACGTCATCCCTCTATGTATTTCTAGAAAATAAAACTTGACATCAGTAGACGGTAATTTATCAATTTAACTCCACAGGACAGAACAAGAAAAGAAGAGATTTTAGGTTTTTGGTCCATTCTTCCCAGAAAGGAGACCTTATATATAACCCCGTTTTAAGAAGCATCATTAATGATTCTCAGGAGAAACTATAAAGAGAGGCCATGTTTCATGAAGTAGCTCTTCTGTCTTGACTGTTACAGTATGTGAAATACTTTCATGTCACATACCTAATTCATCCATCAGCTCCCATGTTATTCCCTTTGGGAAGTATCTGGAAAAATGGATAAAGTTTTGCTCCATTACACAATATGTTTTTAAATCACTATTTTGTTCCACTCACACTCCATTAAGTAATAAAGTGTCAATCACAGTTTATTTCTCTTTGAAATGTTGCAATTTATGGTGTACACTAAGGGTAGTCAATCAACGTATGCTAAGTAGGTGTTCAGTCCATCAGTCAGAATAAAGGACCGGTGATTCCTTTATTGCCGTACATTTCACAGTGATTGTTGCAGAAACTGGGCCCATTACTGTACATAAGTCCATTGAAGTGATCAACCTACACTAAGGACACTTACACATTATGTATATGTTTATACCGAAACCATCTTACTGGTCAGTGGTGTAACTAGAAGCTGGTGGGCCCCAGTGCAAAGTCTGTGCCAGGCCCCTGACTATAATGTATGGTTGATAGTAATAGTCTTCTCATATGGGAAAGTGACACCATAAGGGCCCCCTAAACCTCTTGGGCCCAGGTGCGATCACAACCTCTGCACCCCTTAAAGTTATGCCCCTGGTACTGGCCCACTATTATTCCATGGTGCCCAATTTTAAGGTAACTAAGGTCTATGTTTAAAAGGTTTATGACAGATGAGTAGTGATGAGTGGACACTTCAAAATTCAGTTTGGGCCATGTTCCAACCTCCACAAGTAACACCCGCGATCGATGCGGGCACTGATCGCAGGTGTTAGCCACTTAAATGTGGCTTGCAAAGTTACTATACTGCCGTACACAGCAGGGGGAGTGGTTAAGTCGACTAGAAATTAAAAGAAGGTCTGCAGGACCCGAACACGCAAAGTTTGGTACAAACCTGGATTTTGTGGTTCTGCTTTGAGGAATCATTTTAGCTGGTGTCTACAAATCTGATACTGGTGTTCCAGTACCAAGCTTGTCCAACCATGGAAAAAATAAAGAAAACCAATTAGGTTGTCATAAACAAAAGAGTTGATACTCACCTTATCGACCCCCCACTGTCTTTATTTCATTGTCCCCTGCCAGTCTTTCTTTACTGATCATATCTTAACGTCCTTATTTACTGAATAATCCCTGGCCACCGTGTTGGGATCGCTGTTGTTGAGAGGTCACCATTACAACTAGCGTTTGACTGCAGCAGGAAGGTTATTATTAAGTTTAAACAATTCTAATCTGTTTTTAACATAAAAGATTGTTCTGTTTGCCAATTAATTTCATCCCTTGAATGATAATGAGCAAAGCCATTAAAATTGAGGTTCGGCAGGGTCAGCCGAACCCTAATTTTAGAAATCTGTTCCGCACCTGGCACTGCTAGCTGGTGTAAACTCTTTAAATTGAATTGTAAATTTCTGAGACTGCATGCCGGCAGCAACATGCCTGAGGGCCGCCATTTTGGGGAGGAGGACTATTTTACCCAAAACGTCTCTCTGTGCCACAGGCATGCCAGTCCAGGCGAGTGCTGCCGCAGCAGTTTGAGTGCAGTAGTCAGTGCCAGCAGCAACCATGGATGTTAAGAGTGGGGGTGGTGGGGCGTTGTGCTGAACCCACAGAGTTTTGTACAAATCCGAACTTTGAAATTTGAGACTGCTCAACACTACTTTCGACCTCCATGGCTGGATTTTAGACTACTCAACAAGTATTGTCTCTCTTTTTATGGACATAGTCGATTCATACTATGCACTCCTACATTCCTAAGACTTTGAAAAAGGAAATTGCATAAAATTAGGATCCCTTGGGGTAATCTTTTATCAATCCCAAGGAAAAAGACCCTTGTAGCCCCCAAATTGGGTTGATCTGTGCTGAAATATATTGGTTTAGTATTAAGTTAAAACATTGGCTCATCAGGGGGTCCTATGGTTCTTTGGTGGGCTTTGAGTTGTTACATGTCTTAATTTCAACAAGTGCTGGAGAACATGGGAAGGGATATGCTATGAAATTGCGAATGACAATGGTTGCCTGGTCTCTGTTTACCGCTATTTACCAATGTGGTGAGAATTGGGTAATTTGCCCATTCTCAGGTGCCACCAATAGACTCTGCAACTTTGCTTTCCACAAGTTTGTTACTAAGATTTCTTCCTTCAGTTTGCATGTATCCTGGTTTAAAAAACGGACTTATACATTACATTTTTGCTTATGGGAAAACCTTGGTTTTGAAGTTTTCACTTACGTCTTCTGAAGGAAGAAGATGACTTATTTTTGCTACATATGATTTATCACTTCCATCTTATAACTTAACCTCTTTCCCCCATCCTTTAAAAAGTGCTAAACAGTATTATGTCAGCAAAAACAGAGCCAAAATTGTGTGCGCAAATTCCACAATGTACAGTCCGATATATTTCAACATGTCACACGATGTCAGTTCCAACACAGTCTGAGTATAAATAGACTATGCAGTGTATCTTAACATCTGGATAAGATATATATTCCCATTTATCTTGTCATTCTTGTATCCCCTGTGAATGGGAACCGTCTCATAGACACTTTCAGGTAAGGCGAGGGTTTACAGCTTCTTGTACTAATATGTCACTTGAGGATGGGTCATGACAGTGTCAGATCACACGGTCCCTGGGGTAGAACAAGAAAGCACTAAACAGCATTTTTGTAACTCTAAAGACTTCAAATAGAAAAAAAAAGAAGAAAATGACAACATAATTCCACGTGGAGAGCATTTCAGGACTTTAGAATATGAGAATGGGACAAGGAATAAATCAGTATTTTTTGGCGATTAAAGGAAATTTTGGTAATTTGATATCAATGATCTGTCCTAAGGATAGGTCATCAATATCAGATCTGCGGAGGTTTAAAGGGATTATCTAGGGTTGAAAAAACATGGCTGCTTTCTTCCAAAAACAGCGCTACACTTGGCCATATTTTGTGCTGTTATTGCAGCTATATAGAGATCAATGGAGTTAAGTTGCAATAACAAGCACTACCCATGGTCAGGAGAGGAGCAGTTTTTTGGAAAAAATACCATGTTTTTCAACCCCCTAACAACCTTTCTAACAACTGGCAGCCCCACCACCAGGTATTCTTGACTGTTTTTGGCCCTGAGTCCATATAATGTATAGAGATGGAAGCTGAAAGGTCTCCGTTTACTGCATGGTGGCCACACTGGAGTACCACAGTCAGGTCCTCTTTACTTGATTGGAAGTTGTGTTTTAGTACTTTATCATGAATCTATACAATGGACAATGCATTTCGCTTCTGTCTCTGTCTACTTTGTAATTTCAACACCCAAAACAATTGCAAACACACTCCCATTAATCTGAATTATCAAATCTGTTATCAACATGAAACCAGTATACCATGGCCCTAAATGTCCTGATGTATCCAAGTACAAAGGACTTAGAGGGGTTCGTCACTTATACCAAATTTTGAAATTGTAAGTATAAGACCGTAATAGAGTCACCCATATTACACTTAGGGGGCATTTCCACTATTGTGTGCTTGCCAGGACTGGATTCAGGCTGAGCACAGATCAGGGCGCTTGCAACCCCTCCTCCCTCCATTGGCAGAAGATCGCCTGACGTAGTCGGGGTGGTGTGATGCACAATGTGCTCACGGTGCCGTGACCTGAAGCCATAGAAATCTATGGAGGCCATGATCTGGTCCAAATCATGCAACCAGATCATGACCCCCATTGTGGCCGTGTTTATGAGCAGTTATCTTGATTAAGTTTGTTGTTCGCCACTGGGATCCACATGTCATTTGACCCGGGGAAGTTGGATTCGGGGCTTCCTGTCAAATCAAATGTCCATCTGGCTTCTGGAGGATAGACCATGGCCATGCAGTCATCAATGTCTACATTTGCACGAAGTTTGTCACGGTCTTGTTGCCCAGAGGTCAACTATTTGTGGCTTCTGGTGGTCAATGGGAGCCTTTAAGTATAATATTGGTGACCCTGTTAGAGTCTTATATTTACCCTGTTAAAGTTTGCTATAAGTGGTCAACCCCTTCAAAGACTACCCAGTCTCCCCAGTCTCTTATCACTAAGCAATTCCTTTGCAAAGGAAAACAACACAAAATGGATAGCACTGGGATCCTGGGCAGCATCACGTCTTTGGAAATTGGGGATATGTTATATAAGGAATCCCAAGCTCATCCATCTTACAAAAATTTTTATTCCACTGGAGACCCCTTCTTTATACCTCATACAGGGAATTAAACTCTACAATGGGTCCATTTAAAGGTTTTTTTAGGGTCTTGAATGATGCTGTTATCCCTCTGGAACGTTATAGGTACAATATCACATAGTTTCATGTTTAGAAAGTCAAATACTCAATGTTCATAATTAGAGATGAGCGAACACTAAAATGCTCGGGTACTCGTTATTCGAGACGAACTTTTCCCGATGCTCGAGTGCTCGTCTCGAATAACGAACCCCATTGAAGTCAATGGGAGACTCGAGCATTTTTCAAGGGGACCAAGGCTCTGCACAGGGAAGCTTGGCCAAACACCTGGGAACCTCAGAAAAGGATGGAAACACCACGGAAATGGACAGGAAACAGCAGGGGCAGCATGCATGGATGCCTCTGAGGCTGCCTAATCGCACCATTATGCCAAAATTATGGGCAACAGCATGGCCATGACAGAGTGACAGAATGAAGCTAGATAGCATCTAAAACATCCAATAATTGACCCTGACACTATAGGGGACGGCATGCAGAGGCAGCGGCAGCAGGCTAGAGAGTGGCATGGCGACATACCCTAATTGGACTCAGGCTTCAAACCAATGGGTGTCAGAGAGGAACCAAAGGAGGTGAGCAAGAAGCGCTCAAATAATATCGGTACATGATAAAAGTTTGCCAGTATATTTTGTGGATTACACAGCAGGGTGGCGACAAAGTTAACATGGAAGCCATGAAAACAACCCAAAATTCTGCCTGACACAGCTCGTTTGATAAGGGGACCATGTATGCTTACAGTTCATGCCAGTCGCTGCACTGGCTGCCAGTCTCCTTTCGAATACAGTTTAAAATAATAATAACCCTCATCCATAAAGCTCTGTATAATGCTGCACCCCCCTACCTCTCCTCTCTTATCTCAGTCTATCGCCCAACCCGTGCTCTTAGATCCGCCAGTGATCTTAGATTAACCTCTACCCTAGTGCGGACCTCCCACTCGCGTCTCCAAGACTTCTATAGAGCTGCACCAATTCTATGGAATGCTCTGCCCCGGACTATCAGACTAATACCTAACCTCCAAAGTTTCAAACGAGCTCTTAAAACCCATTTCTTTAGGCAAGCCTATAACACTCATTAACTGCATGAAGTTTTAACTCTTCTACTAACCCGTCCTGTGTCGTCCTCCCATCTGTTATCCAGCAACCAACAGGCACCAGACTTCTCTGCAGTCCCATTCACCCTGGACCTGGTATATAAGATGACGGCTGAGTGGTTCAAGCGACAGCAATTCCATTTATTATATTTTGTTCTATTCCCTAAGAAAAATGGCTTGACCATTAAATATTCTTTTACCTCGTGTTACCCCATCATCTTCATAAACCGTAAGCTCTGGCGAGCAGGGACCTCACTCCTGTTGTTCCATACAAATGTTGTGCTCTGTTACATTACATTTGTATTTGTTTCCTATGATTTGTAAAGCGCTACAGAATATGATGACGCTATATAAATAAAAATTATTATTATTATTATTATGGAGGCAGTGAACTAGTAGTAGATTAAAGGTGCTGCAGTTAAAACTATGTTAGTTGGATCTTGGGATGGAGCTGGCGCTCTGCAGCCAGGCGAGCTTTCGCCAATCCAAGCCCCTGTCTCTAGGCTACTCCCCAAACAGCACTTCTAAGAACCTTTTGTATAAGATCAAGTGTAGTAGCGTTCTTATAAGTTTAGGATATGGCGGGTGAGGGGAATGTAAACAGATGCGCAAGAAGCGCTGAAATAATATCCCTAAATGGTAAAAGTTTACAAGTATATTTTGTGGATTACACAGCAGGGTGGCGACAAAGTTAACAACTTTGATGTGGAATGCCCTGTAATAGCTCTTGGGCGGTGTGCCTTTTATCGCCTAGGCTCAGCAGTTTCAGCACCGCCTGCTGTCGCTTAGCGACGGCACTGCTGCTGTGCCTAGAGCTACCGACTGATGGCGCCATGCCCACGGATGGTAATTCGGAGGAGGAGGAGGTGGAGGAGGGGTGGGAGGAGGTATAGTAGGCCTTTGAGACCTGGACCGAGGTAGGCCCCGCAATTCTCTGCGTCGGCAGTATATGACCAGCCCCAGGGTCAGACTCAGTCCCAGCCTGCACCAAGTTAAGTGTAGTAGCGTTCTTATAAGTTTGGGATATGGCGGGTGAGGGGAATGTAAACAGATGCGCAAGAAGCGCATGATGCGCATGGAGCTGGCGCTCCGCTGCCAGGCGAGCTTTCGCCAATCCAAGCCCCTGTCTCTAGGCTACTCCCCAAACAGCACTTCTAAGAACCTTTTGTATAAGATCAAGTGTAGTAGCGTTCTTATAAGTTTAGGATATGCCGGGTGAGGGGAATGTAAACAGATGCGCAAGAAGCGCTGAAATAATATCCCTAAATGATAAAAGTTTGCCAGTATATTTTGTGGATAACACAGCAGGGTGGCGACAAAGTTAACAACTTTGATGTGGAATCCATGAAAACAACCCAAATTTCTGCCTGACACACCTCGTTTGATAAAGGGACGATGTATGGAGGCAGCTATATGGACGACTTTTGGAGGTAGCAATGGAGACAACGTGTGGAGGCTGCTATGGAGACAATTTAATTTGGATAGTGCCTGTATGTGGCAGTCCCAAACATTTTTCAAACCAGAGGAGCAGGTAGGTGGCCCTCCAGTAAAATGGAATAGATTGAGTGCCTGTATGTGGCAGTCCCAAAAATGTTTCAAACCAGAGGAGCAGGTAGGTGGCCCTGCAGTAAAATGGAATAGATTGAGTGCCTGTATGTGGCAGTCCCAAAAATTTTTCAAACCAGAGGAGCAGGTAGGTGGCCCTCCAGTAAAATGGAATAGATTGAGTGCCTGTATGTGGCAGTCCCAAACATTTTTCAAACCAGAGGAGCAGGTAGGTGGCCCTCCAGTAAAATGGAATAGATTGAGTGCCTGTATGTGGCAGTCCCAAAAATGTTTCAAACCAGAGGAGCAGGTAGGTGGCCCTGCAGTAAAATGGAATAGATTGAGTGCCTGTATGTGGCAGTCCCAAAAATTTTTCAAACCAGAGGAGCAGGTAGGTGGCCCTCCAGTAAAATGGAATAGATTGAGTGCCTGTATGTGGCAGTCCCAAACATTTTTCAAACCAGAGGAGCAGGTAGGTGGCCCTCCAGTAAAATGGAATAGATTGAGTGCCTGTATGTGGCAGTCCCAAAAATGTTTCAAACCAGAGGAGCAGGTAGGTGGCCCTGCAGTAAAATGGAATAGATTGAGTGCCTGTATGTGGCAGTCCCAAACATTTTTCAAACCAGAGGAGCAGGTAGGTGGCCCTCCAGTAAAATGGAATAGATTGAGTGCCTGTATGTGGCAGTCCCAAACATTTTTCAAACCAGAGGAGCAGGTAGGTGGCCCTCCAGTAAAATGGAATAGATTGAGTGCCTGTATGTGGCAGTCCCAAAAATTTTTTAAAACAGAGGACCGGGTAGGTGGCCCTCCAGAAAAATTAAATGCATGAAGTACTATAGCAAGAGCCAGTGGGCCCTGTCAAAAAATAGCCATTTTCCTCTGCTTTACTGTACAAAGAGGAGGAGAAGGAGGAAAATGAGGAGGAGGAGGAGTGGATCAATTATTCAGGTTGAGCTTCCTTCACCTGGTGGAGATTGGAAATTCTGAGAAATCCAGCCTTTATTCATTTTAATAAGCGTCAGCCTGTCAGCGCTGTCAGTCGACAGGCGTGTACGCTTATCGGTGATGATGCCACCAGCTGCACTGAAAACCCGCTCGGACAAGACACTAGCGGCAGGGCAGGCAAGAACCTCCAAGGCGTACAGCGCCAGTTCGTGCCACATGTCCAGCTTTGAAACCCAGTAGTTGTAGGGAGCTGTGTGATCATTTAGGACGATGGTATGGTCAGCTACGTACTCCCTCACCATCTTTCTGTAAAGATCAGCCCTACTCTGCCGAGACTGGGGACAGGTGACAGTGTCTTGCTGGGGTGACATAAAGCTGGCAAAAGCCTTGTAAAGCGTACCCTTGCCAGTGCTGGACAAGCTGCCTGCTCGCCTACTCTCCCTCGCTACTTGTCCCGCAGAACTACGCACTCTGCCGCTAGCGCTGTCAGAAGGGAAATACTGTTTGAGCTTGTGCACCAGGGCCTGCTGGTATTCATGCATTCTCACACTCCTTTCCTCTGCAGGGATGAGAGTGGGAAGATTTTGCTTGTACCGTGGGTCCAGGAGAGTGAACACCCAGAGTACGTAGCTGACCATACCATCGTCCTAAATCATCACACTGCTCCCTACAACTACTGGGTTTTAAAGCTGGACATGTGGCACGAACTGGCGCTGTACGCCTTGGAGGTTCTTGCCTGCCCTGCCGCTAGCGTCTTGTCCGAGCGGGTTTTCAGTGCAGCTGGTGGCATCATCACCGATAAGCGTACACGCCTGTCGACTGACAGCGCTGACAGGCTGACGCTTATTAAAATGAATAAAGGCTGGATTTCTCAGAATTTCCAATCTCCACCAGGTGAAGGAAGCTCAACCTGAATAATTGATCCACTCCTCCTCCTCCTCATTTTCCTCCTTCTCCTCCTCTTTGTACAGTAAAGCAGAGGAAAATGGCTATTTTTTGACAGGGCCCACTGGCTCTTGCTATAGTACTTCATGCATTTAATTTTTCTGGAGGGCCACCTACCCGGTCCTCTGTTTGAAACAATTTTTGTGAGTGCCACATACAGGCACTCAATCTATTCCATTTTTCTGGAGGGCCACCTACCCGGTCCTCTGTTTTAAAAAATTTTTGGGACTGCCACATACAGGCACTCAATCTATTCCATTTTACTGGAGGGCCACCTACCTGCTCCTCTGGTTTGAAAAATGTTTGGGACTGCCACATACAGGCACTCAATCTATTCCATTTTACTGGAGGGCCACCTACCTGCTCCTCTGGTTTGAAAAATGTTTGGGACTGCCACATACAGGCACTCAATCTATTCCATTTTACTGCAGGGCCACCTACCTGCTCCTCTGGTTTGAAACATTTTTGGGACTGCCACATACAGGCACTCAATCTATTCCATTTTACTGGAGGGCCACCTACCTGCTCCTCTGGTTTGAAAAATGTTTGGGACTGCCACATACAGGCACTCAATCTATTCCATTTTACTGCAGGGCCACCTACCTGCTCCTCTGGTTTGAAACATTTTTGGGACTGCCACATACAGGCACTCAATCTATTCCATTTTACTGGAGGGCCACCTACCTTCTCCTCTGGTTTGAAAAATGTTTGGGACTGCCACATACAGGCACTCAATCTATTCCATTTTACTGGAGGGCCACCTACCTGCTCCTCTGGTTTGAAAAATTTTTGGGACTGCCACATACAGGCACTCAATCTATTCCATTTTACTGCAGGGCCACCTACCTGCTCCTCTGGTTTGAAACATTTTTGGGACTGCCACATACAGGCACTCAATCTATTCCATTTTACTGGAGGGCCACCTACCTGCTCCTCTGGTTTGAAAAATGTTTGGGACTGCCACATACAGGCACTATCCAAATTAAATTGTCTCCATAGCAGCCTCCACACGTTGTCTCCATTGCTACCTCCAAAAGTCGTCCATATAGCTGCCTCCATACATCGTCCCTTTATCAAACGAGGTGTGTCAGGCAGAAATTTGGGTTGTTTTCATGGATTCCACATCAAAGTTGTTAACTTTGTCGCCACCCAGCTGTGTTATCCACAAAATATACTGGCAAACTTTTACCATTTAGGGATATTATTTCAGCGCTTCTTGCGCATCTGTTTACATTCCCCTCACCCGGCATATCCTAAACTTATAAGAACGCTACTACACTTGATCTTATACAAAAGGTTCTTAGAAGTGCTGTTTGGGGAGTAGCCTAGAGACAGGGGCTTGGATTGGCGAAAGCTCGCCTGGCAGCGGAGCGCCAGCTCCATGCGCATCATGCGCTTCTTGCGCATCTGTTTACATTCCCCTCACCCGCCATATCCCAAACTTATAAGAACGCTACTACACTTAACTTGGTGCAGGCTGGGACCGAGTCTGACCCTGGGGCTGGTCATATACTGCCGACGCAGAGAATTGCGGGGCCTACCTCGGTCCAGGTCTCAAAGGCCTACTATACCTCCTCCCACCCCTCCTCCACCTCCTCCTCCTCCGAATTACCATCCGTGGGCATGGCGCCATCAGTCGGTAGCTCTAGGCACAGCAGCAGTGCCGTCGCTAAGCGACAGCAGGCGGTGCTGAAACTGCTGAGCCTAGGCGATAAAAGGCACACCGCCCAAGAGCTATTACAGGGCATTCCACATCAAAGTTGTTAACTTTGTCGCCACCCTGCTGTGTAATCCACAAAATATACTTGCAAACTTTTACCATTTAGGGATATTATTTCAGCGCTTCTTGCGCATCTGTTTACATTCCCCTCACCCGCCATATCCTAAACTTATAAGAACGCTACTACACTTGATCTTATACAAAAGGTTCTTAGAAGTGCTGTTTGGGGAGTAGCCTAGAGACAGGGGCTTGGATTGGCGAAAGCTCGCCTGGCTGCAGAGCGCCAGCTCCATCCCAAGATCCAACTAACATAGTTGCAGCACCTTTAATCTACTACTAGTTCACTGCCTCCATAATAATAATAATAATAATCTTTATTTATATAGCGTCATCATATTCTGTAGCGCTTTACAAATCATAGGAAACAAATACAAATGTAATGTAACAGAGCACAACATTTGTATGGAACAACAGGAGTGAGGTCCCTGCTCGCCAGAGCTTACGGTTTATGAAGATGATGGGGTAACACGAGGTAAAAGAATATTTAATGGTCAAGCCATTCTTCTTAGGGAATAGAAAAAAATATAATAAATGGAATTGCTGTCGCTTGAACCACTCAGCCGTCATCTTATATACCAGGTCCAGGGTGAATGGGACTGCAGAGAAGTCTGGTGCCTGTTGGTTGCTGGATAACAGATGGGAGGACGACACAGGACGGGTTAGTAGAAGAGTTAAAATTTCATGCAGTTAATGAGTGTTATAGGCTTGCCTAAAGAAATGGGTTTTAAGAGCACGTTTGAAACTTTGGAGGTTAGGTATTAGTCTGATAGTCCGGGGCAGAGCATTCCATAGAATTGGTGCAGCTCTAGAGAAGTCTTGGAGACGCGAGTGGGAGGTCCGCACTAGGGTAGAGGTTAATCTAAGATCACTGGCGGATCTAAGAGCACGGGTTGGGCGATAGACTGAGATAAGAGAGGAGAGGTAGGGGGGTGCAGCATTATACAGAGCTTTATGGATGAGGGTTATTATTATTTTAAACTGTATTCGAAAGGAGACTGGCAGCCAGTGCAGCGACTGGCATGAACTGTAAGCATACATGGTCCCCTTATCAAACGAGCTGTGTCAGGCAGAATTTTGGGTTGTTTTCATGGCTTCCATGTTAACTTTGTCGCCACCCTGCTGTGTAATCCACAAAATATACTGGCAAACTTTTATCATGTACCGATATTATTTGAGCGCTTCTTGCTCATTTCCTTTGGTTCCTCTCTGACACCCATTGGTTTGAAGCCTGAGTCCAATTAGGGTATGTCGCCATGCCACTCTCTAGCCTGCTGCCGCTGCCTCTGCATGCCGTCCCCTATAGTGTCAGGGTCAATTATTGGATGTTTTAGATGCTATCTAGCTTCATTCTGTCACTCTGTCATGGCCATGCTGTTGCCCATAATTTTGGCATAATGGTGCGATTAGGCAGCCTCAGAGGCATCCATGCATGCTGCCCCTGCTGTTTCCTGTCCATTTCCGTGGTGTTTCCATCCTTTTCTGAGGTTCCCAGGTGTTTGGCCAAGCTTCCCTGTGCAGAGCCTTGGTCCCCTTGAAAAATGCTCGAGTCTCCCATTGACTTCAATGGGGTTCGTTATTCGAGACGAGCACTCGAGCATCGGGAAAAGTTCGTCTCGAATAACGAGTACCCGAGCATTTTAGTGTTCGCTCATCTCTAACCATTATCTTCTAATTGCATCCATCCTACACGTGGACCCCAAACATTAAAAGGTGACCTTGGCTCTTAAAACGAGAAGTGTAAAGCAAGACCCCGAGAAAAATAATGAATTATTGATTTGACAGGAAGCACTTAATAAATGTTTTACAATCTTCTTATTAAGCAATTTACTAGTTGCATTAAACAGTTGGATAAAATATCCCCGTTGCGATGGTTGTATACCAGCTGTACACTCAGCGGTGTCCTGGCACTTAATTTAAGTAGTAAACACAAAAATCAAACAAGGAAAATTGTTAAAATGCTAAAGGATCTTCTTATCTGTGTAAGATAAGGAGAGATTATGGCTGATTCTGGAGGCGCTGAAGTAGCTTCTAGTTACAGGCGATTCTCCGTTGGGTGTTGTTTATCAAAATACACAAAAGTTGCCGATGTAGGCTTACATGTAAATCATGGCTACATATGTCGAAGGCGGATACTTTACAAGAGAAGCTTGATTATATTTACACAGTTTCAGCAATTATGTAGTTTCTGATTTGGAAAACCCTTTCTCAACTATTGTATTAGGATATTTTGCATTAAAGGGACTTTCTAAGAATCTAGGGAAACCCCACGGGGGCCGGAACATAGTTAAGTAAAAAATACTAAACATAAAATAAAGCTTACTTACCCTGCTCCAGCTACTTCAAAAGACCCGGGTGACATAGAACATGTGACATTACCAGTACCAATCAAGTAACTGATAGGGTCTTGTGATCTTGTATGCTGGAAGTTGAGTAAACATTTAGATAGGTAACTCCTTCCTATACTATAGTACTATAGTATGGGGTACTATAGTATGGGGCACATATATGAAGAACAGTGCAAACTGTACAATGTGTAGTTTGCCTGTCTATATTGCAGTGCGTCAGATTCAGGATTTCTGGCGCCAATTGTTCATGAAACTGGTGCCCGCTGCAATGCTCCGACAGAAAGCGCCCCTTGTTTTTTTGGTGCATGGGCCATGCGGACTGTCGGACTTTGCATGCTAAACTGGTGCACGGTCCGACTGAGCACCGGAACGCCATTTTTGTACAGAAATTTGTGCCAAATGTAGAATAGTGCAGCTGCGACACAAAACGGTCATGGGCAGCACAAATGTGGCGCAGACACTTCTTAAATATCTGTGCAGGCAATTTGCACCAAAAAGAACGTACAAAGTCTGCCAGAAAAACCTCTTTGAATTCTGGAAAACCCCTTTATACAGATAAAGATGATCCAGCATTTTAGGGACCCTCAGCTTTTAAATAAAATTCACATATTATACCTTCTCCTGTTTCTGTGCATTGATATTGACAGTAGGGTGATCAGTCCCACTGGGTCCATTAAGGAAGGACTCCAGGGTTAAACTTTGTAATGGCCTGACCCTAGGACATTAAAGATACACACCCCAAGATGCAAGCCCTTCCCATTATGACATTGGGTATTATCCAATCCTGTGCCAGATTTTTATTGCCCCCTTAACACCGCCCCATAATACTTAAAACCCCATAGTGCCTCATAAGAGGGATAGGGTATAATAATAACACTATCAAGTAATCAATAACACCATCACCCAATCATCAAAGCCAATCACAGCCAATCAAATCAGACCCATCCCACCTATCTCCCACCGACTCGGCTTATGGCTAGTATGAGCTGCTTCAGGCACAGATATGAATGTACATCTTTAATACTCAGTTCAATTTAATGAAAAACACTTTAAGTTTTAATTAATACATTTATCTCTCGACGACTCCTCCAACCTGACAGAGGGAAGCTGATGACATGGTTGGTGGTCCTGGCTGAGTATCTGACATTTTGTTAGCGATATATGTAATCATGGAAACTGTTATTTCAGCCCAGAGTTTGTCTCCTTAGTTCCAGACATTACAAAAGATTGTGCGCTATAAGTTTGCCTGCCAAGTGACAGCGATAGCTACACACTCCTCTCCCTACTCATATGTTCCCAAAATCTGTTTCCAGGGTTATATACATATACATTATATTCACTCATTATCTATATGCAGTCCTCATTATCACCATCTTACATTTTATCTTTCCAATGACATTTTAAACTTGTTCAATGACCCCCTATTCTTCTCTCCCTGATCCTATTGCTTTGTTCCTCCCTTCTTTCTGCGACAGTGTGTACCCCTCTTTATTTTCTGCTCCAGTTATCGTAACTCTTCAACCAACTTTAGTTCTCTTGAAACAAAGATAACTCTAAAATCTCTTTTAAATCTGTCCTGATCTGTCGAGACGGACTGGCTAAACATAGTATCGAATTGCAGCTCCCTTGAAAGTTTATGGAAAAAAATGGGGAGGAGGAAGGTTTGTAGAAACCTGTTCCATCTGTGTTTTTTTTGGCAGAAGTTATGCAAAGTACTCACAAATACTCACCAACATTTATCAAAAATAGTGCAAACTGCACTAGGAGCATTTTTCCTGTAGAGGGTGCAATGTGCGACAGATTCTATATGAATGTGGCACCCTCCCCGCTACTCTGACAGAATGCACCAACTTTTTTTTGGGCACCTTTAACATGGGGCATGCACCACAATTCTGCATGATAAATGTGTTGCATGGTCCGACTGTGCACTGCCCCTTTCAGTGCAGAATTTGTTGTCGCGTCGGGTATAGTGCAGCCACGGCACTTTATAAATAAATGTGCAATCAGTATTTAATAAATGTGGGCCACTGTCAGCCAGTCTTCTTATTCTGGGGGTTGTTAGAGGTGACAGATTTCATGCAGCCCAGGAGCTGCTGACCACATGGGGGGGGGGGCGGGATAAGGGCTGCATAAAATCTGTGGCCTCTAACAACCCCCAGGATAAGAAGACTGGCTAACAGTGGCCCACATTTATTAAATCCATTGGGCCAGTAGATGGCAGGAAGTAGAGATAAGAGATTCCTATGGACACCTGTTGCCTCTTCTTGTTTTTTCATCACTTTTTCTTACAAAAATCAAATAACATAAATAACAGCTAATCTGCGGTCCAAAAATATCAATAAAATCGCTCCACAATAGTGCAAGTGTGGATAGTGTTCTATCCGGCAAGGCTCTCTATCCATGCCACCTTCAAGGTGCAGTCACACGTTGCAGTTAAAACTGCATCACAATTAGTTTTGAGGTGAAAGTCCAACATAAAACTTGCATTTAGTAAATCTTGCTTTAGTAAATGTGACCCATAGACCCACATTTGTCAAATCTCTTAAGTCTGTACTATGTGCAGTTCACCTGTGGAGTGTGCAGAGTGCGCCAGAGTCATCCAAACTGGAGCATGGTCTTCATTACTCTGGAAGTGTGCACTATTTTGGGGGGGTCTTGTTTTCATGCTGCAGAATTGTGGCAAAGACAGAATTGTTGTGAACATCGGTAGTAAAAGTGGTGTCTGGTTCGAATCGGCACTGGAACGCCCCTTTAGGTGCAGTTTTTTCTTGTCTTGTCGGACACAGCGCAGCCGCAATGCAAAACTGGTGCAGACAATTCATAAATTCATGTGCAAATAGTTTGCACGTTCTTTTCAGCGCAAATTCAGACAAAAAACTGGCACAAACACTTTAAGAAATGTGGCCCACAACAATGAAATATGTTTATGCACCACTAGCTGATCTGGGGAGATGCTCTGTATTGGACCTAGAAATCTTGTACAGTATTCTTTGACCATGTTTTCTATATATTCTGCAGTTTATTTTGTTTTTTTTTGTTTTTTTTTACTTGGTTTCCAAAACTTTAGTGCAAAATCAAGCAGAAAAAAATTGCAATTGCTTTCTGGATAGTTGATGAGCCAAGACGCACAACAATATTCTCATTAATATTCATGATGTGTGGGCTACGATGAAAAATATTAATATTTGCCAGATCAAACGGCATTATACAAACAGATGCCCCCTGCTGGTGAACAGCAGTCACATCCAACTTATCGAGGAGAGAAGGACCTGTGGTTTTTACGGTTGGGAGTCAATGGCCTCTACGTTTGGTGTCACTGTTTTGGAAATGGTGACGCTGGCCTTTGAGTAGTTCATTAGGTGGTGAGATAAGACAAGTCCTGCAGATAGCACAGCAGCACCATACAGTCCCGGCACCACTGACTCCACATCTGAAGATGTCGCCCGTTGCCTTTTCTTGCACTTTCATCACTTTTTCGGCACTTGCAAAGAAAAATCAAATAAGATGAAACAAAGTGTATCGAAAAAAAGGTCGTAACAGCTCGAATGTTGCAATATCCACAACACTCATCATAAGGAGAAGTAATAGAACATGAATATGTTGCAACAGATCTATTTTCATAGTAAATAAGAGAAGAAGTAGAAAGAACAGACGTCACTGCACACATAAGCAGGAATAGGATTTACATAAAGATTATGTATTCGGCACCTTTGGTTAAAGATATATTCCCATTTTGGCAAATTATTATTATTGTTTATATAATGAATGTTATACAATTTTCCAATATACTTTCTGTATCAATTTTTCAGTTTTCTGGATCTCTGCTTGCTGTCATTCTATAGAAAGCTTCTATGTTTACTACATTTCCAAAGTGAGCAATTTTTATTGGGCACACACCAGTATGCCATTCACATTGAGCAGCGTAGGGCACTTGTGAGTTGCCATACTTGTGAACCACACTGAAAAGCATGGTCGCCATCAAACAGGGAATTGTGGGACTGCAGTATTGGGACTCGGCCACTAGATGGGGCCTGAGCTGCTGTCCAACCTCCATCCTCAATCAGGATGATCAGGGCCATGCAAGGGATGCCAGTACATAAAAAAATAAACAGAGTAGTCACCTTCTGGCACTCACCAGCAAATCCTCCTTTACCTCAAATTTTTTAAAACTAGTGGTGGCAGAGCAAGATCCATATGCTCCCCCCGCACACACTATGACATAATTTTTTTTTAATGCAGTGCATGCTGTACTTCCTATCTACTTGTGGTGGGCTACCTATATATCTTCTGGGGATGGAAGTTTATCTACTGTGGGGCAGTGTGTGCTCGGCTCCCTATATACTGAGAGGCAGTGTGTGCTGGGCTCCCTATATACTGAGAGGCAGTGTGTGTTGGACTACCTTTATACTGCGGGTAGTGCGTGCTGCGTAGTGTGTGCTGGATAACATATCTACTGGGTGCCAGTGTTTGCTGGATACCCATATAATGGGGGTAGCATTTGCTGGATTACCAATCTATGAGGGGAGTAGAGTGTGCTGGATATCTGTATGAAGGGTGTAGTGTGTTCTGGACACCTATCTACTGGGGGGCATGTGTGAGGGTTACCTATCTACTGGGGGGCATGTGTGAGGGTTACCTATCTACTGGGGGGCATGTGTGGGGGTTACCTATCTACGGGGGGCATATGCTGTGGTGGCTACATACAGTATATTCTATATATAGCATTGTTAATTGCGTACACACAGCTTCTCAGATTTGTTAGGAAAAAGGAAAGAACACAACTATTTAAAACTACAAGCATGAGATACAGGGGCTCATTTACTAAGGGTCGTGGATTGCACTTTTGTCGGACTGTTCGCCGTTTTTGGGGGTTGCACGGCTTGGACGGGTATTTAACAGGTGTCTGTGCTGGGATTGTGTCGCATGAGATCGATTTTTGGCGCAGTTGCGTTGGCTTCCATGTGATACAAATTGGAGGGGGGCGGGATGTCAGATGATCCGACTGATTTGGTCTGAGCGCGGGAGTGTGGGAGTATGGAAGTTATTCTGAAATGAGAAGGCTGAATTCTACGTTCTTTTCTCACTGTGTATTCCTTCCATTTACTATGTTTTAAGAAGACATTGGGGGTCATTTACTAAGGGCCCGATTCGCGTTTTCCCGATGTGTTACCCGAATATTTCCGATTTGCGCCGATTGTACCTGAATTGCCCTGGGATTTTGGCGCACGCGATCGTATTGTGGCGCATCGGCACCGGCATGCGCGCGACGGAAATCGGGGGGCGTGGCCGAGCGAAGACCCGACGGATTCGGAAAAACTGCCGCATTTAAAAAAAAAATTGTGTCGCGAAAATTTCACTCACCTTCACCAGGTATAGGCCGGTGTATTTCGAGGCATTCCAGCGGACTTCAGCGCAGCAGCGCCACCTGGTGGACGGCGGAGGAACTACCATCATAAATCCCGGCCGGACCCGAATCCAGCGCACAGAACGCGCCGCTGGATCGCGAATGGGACGGGTAAGTAAATCTGCCCCAATGTAAACGTTGAATTTTTAAGATGGATTTTCTTCCTTTTAATTTGTGATACTGCTTCTAAGGATCTCCGTGCTTGAATTTCTTGGACTACAGAGCTGATTTTATATATTTCTCTTATTTAAAAAAAAAAGTTAAGACCCTGAAACCACCACATACAAAATTCCCCAAAAATGCCACGACCACTAAAGCTTTTTCAGGCCGCATCATTAAGAGATTAAAATTTCCTCAATTAAACTACCCCAACCCCTCCCCCCTGCTGTAATATCTAGCCAGAACACTGCTACTGCTCTTGCTGAGAGCAGAGGGACAGGGCTGTGCTGGGTTCAAAGAAAACATCTACCACTGAAGTGCACCGAAGTACTCTAAGTCCAGCTACAAACCTAGAATATAGATGTGTTATTGGCACACTTACACACACTCACAGATCTCCAGGGGAACGAATATCATCAAATGCTTTGTATCATCAAATGCTACTAGACTCCATTTGAATGGATGTAATGTAATAAATTGATAAGTGTGGTCATCTAGAGAAAAACGACGGGGGTCATTTGTCTTATTTCCCCCTTCTCTGAGCTCTTTTTGTGCCTTTTGTGAGTCTATTTTTTGCACCTGATTTGTCTCTATGAAATAAAGTTTTAAATTTCAAAAACAGCACAACTTTTTGTGCAAATCACACCATTGCCTTTCCTAAGCTTGGTCTGGATTGGCGTGTTATTGTGCGCCTATATAGGTGCAAATCAATGTTAAATAAGACGCAAACATCTGGAAGCAGAAGAAATACAAAGACAAATTAGGTGCAAACCAGGAAACTGCCACATGGCGAAATCCAACCAACTGCTGAAAAAAGGCGCAAAAAATTTCACAAATAACACAATGCAATCAAAAAGTCACTAAAATAGTGCATCAGACTAAGATAAATGACCCCGATGTGCGCTGTTCTGGCCAAACAATGAGATTCCGATAAAGTAAACTTATATTCTCTCAAGATTCCTTCCTACGTCTTATAAAAACTCCATCTATGTTCACGAGTTCATGACGAATGATTGATTTTATCAACTAAATCTGAAATGTCACATTAGCCGTAATATTTCAACAAACGTACAAGTACACGGTAAACAGCGTGTTCCGTTCTCAGCCTCGGCAAATATTTCTCTAAGAAACATAATAGTATAGAAGTAATGCAATGTGTAAGTACATCACATTCCCATTATTAGTGTTCTGTTAATCTCACATCATATTGTTGTTCTTCTGCTTTATGCTTGTTGTTTTAACGTTGTGTCTTTAATAGTTTTTTAATGTGTTCCTTTTCGCCTTTAATGGAAGCGAAATAAGCTGTGCGCATGATTATTTCATCAAAATAATTGTCCAAAATTTACCATAATTTAAGTTAAGCACATTTAAAGAAAACACTCTTACATTTTTAATGTAATCACTAACTCCCAGTACAGTGCTCAGGATTGGCACAGGCGATGCGCCGCTATCTAAACAACTATAGCGCGAGCCGGGGTTTGTTTCCTTTGTATTATAATCCTGCTTATGATACAAAGTTAAATCAAGGTGTTGGATTCGTTCCCAAACCATCAAATATGTTTGTTGAAATGTTTGATGAGCTTAAGGGAACGTCAGTCTATCTTCATATGGGTGTAATGTAGAGGCATATTAGTTTCCGCACTATAAAGGCAAGATCGTATTCACTAGGTGGATCTACTGAACTCCACTTGATCAGCAGGAGGTCTAGTCTAAGGTCATTCGGTTGTGAGTCATTACATTAGAACTGTGCAGAGTTCAGGAGCAAAGACTAGAGAAATCGATACCTTTAAGGGGTTTTCCGAGACCCTATGAAAAATAGATATGTGGCGGGGGCTTTTTAAAAATATAAATATGTACTTACCTCTGCAGTACCTCCCGTTGTCCCGCGTCATTGTCTCCCCAGTATGTGTTCCTGTTTGTTTACAAGGGCACGGGAGATTTGCTGTGAACAGCTTCCGGGGCGGCAGAGGTGACGGACCACACCACGCCAACCTGAAACCATTCCCAGCACTGTATCAGGCATCAGTGCTCTACGGATACACTGGTATTCACTGAAATGATCTCCTTCCTGCATTGAATAAAATTGTTGAAATTCAGTAAGATATTTATATTGAAAAAAAATCCATCATGACCAGGGACACTTACTCATAGATCCAGGCACCGTGACTGCGATAATCTTCTTATATTTCTTGTCATAAATCAACTATTAAAAATTATGTCAATGATCCTGATGGGCTACCCTAGCCCCTGTGTGATGTGGCTTTAAAGACTGTTACATTGTCTCATCCTTCCTCCGTCACGGGTGCTCCTTTGACCTCTCTCCCGAGTCGCAGGTGCACCCGTGTGCCTCACTGTGCCCCATCTTCCCTGCTGCAGCCTAACTCACTTGTCCGCATTTTACTGGTGGACTCCTCCCTCCGGCGCACGTGTCCCCACCTCCTAGGGTGTGCGTCTCCTGCCATCCTGACTTTTAAAGGTCCAGCGTGCCGATAATTGGCACTGGCAGCTGCCCATTCTGTTAAATTCCCGGCCCCTTCCTGTGTCCACTGCCTGATCTTTGTGCCTTGTGCCCTAGAGAAAGCTTGTTCCTACATGTTCCCTGCTATGTACCTGCTTTGAGATTTCCTGTTGTGACCCCAGTTCCATTCCTGACTTCGCTAGTCTGCTGCCTGCTTTGACTTTTTGCATGTGAAACAAACACATTCCTCACATTTTGGATTGTTTTAAGTTTTACTATTGTCTCCATAGCTTTTCCATCTGGCCTGGATGAGATTTTATTCGGATAGCTTTCTGCTGGAGTCTCTTAGGCTATATTCACACGAACGTATGGGGGACGTATATACGGCCGCCGTATATACGGCCGATATACGTCCCCCATACACTTCTATGGGCGCACGGCACCCTACGGGAGCGGTACCGTTCCGTACCCGGGAAAAAGATAGGACCTGTCCTATCTTTTCCCGTAATACGGCGCCGTGCGCCATAGGTTGCTATGGAGAGGGGCGGGGGTGAGCTGCGCTCACCTCCTCCTCCTCTCCCCGTACACTGCCGTTGCCCGCTACGGTACGGTACGGGCGGGCAACGGCAGTGTGAATATAGCCTTAGTGTACATGGCCTGAAGTGCACCAGCAGGGGGAAAATTAAGACAGACCGATACACCAGTCTTAATAAATACCCCCTGTGAGTCCTCAGAAGAATAATCCTCAGATTATTTTTCTTTGCACCTCAGAATAAAATACTGGTGATAAAACTCTGAGAACATGACAAATCGGGGCAGATTTACTTACCTGGTCCTGTTGCGATCCCCGAGGTGCGAAGAGACGAGGATGAAGTCCGGCGCGTTTCTTCAAGATCATACGTCCATTTTCCTGCATCTGCTTTCCCACTGAGGTCCGCCGGAGTTCACCTTCTTCTTCCCAGTGTATGTGAGTGCACTGAGCGACACAATTTGAATAGCAAATCCTACGCTCAGTCCAAATCAGTCGGGTTGTCCATTGGCCACGCCCCCGATTTGTGTTGCATGCAATATTGCGCCAAAATCCGATCACGTTCGCAAAAAACCCCTGTTAAATGCGGCGCAAAAAGGAAAGAGTACGGAAACCCGACGAGAAAGCGCCCACTATCTCATCAATGATCATCCTATGGTCTTCCATAACATCTTCCTAAGATGAGAACATACACCGGGTGTGAACTTACTGAAGTCTACTATAACATTCTTAAAAATCTCCTGAATCTCTTCCATCTCCCTGCAATAATTCATCGTTTCTCTTTGGCATGAGGCGATTTTTAACTCAGATTTACCGAGTTTCTCTTAAGTGTATGAGAAAGAGACAGAGGGCAGATTACTTAATTAACACCTACCACTCCGCAGGGTGCGTTTAAGCAGCCGGCTACATTAGTATCACCGCGATTAAAAAGCCATGCCTATATTTTATTAACAGCTATATATAAAAAGAAAATCAACTGATTAAAAAGTAGGATGAAAAGAGCAGCAGAAAAAGGAGAGAATAAGACTTTAATATATTCAACGCATCCTGCTGGGTTTCTGCAGATAATATTAGGATATGCCGGACTTTTTTTGAAATAGGCACTTTCTGAGTTTAATTGTTTCGGACAAGGAACTTACTGAGAAGCAGACACCTCTTGACCCAAATACACCATTAAGTATAACTTCGTTTCTAGCAATTCATATGGAGAGCACCTCTGTAAAGTTGGTACATTGCCGCTCAGTTCGGAGACATTTTTTCTATAATATTACAGTCAGGTTTTCAAAATCAGCATTAATATAAGAATCTGTCCACTTAATCGTCTCTGTCCATTAGATTTAAGAACAATTTCACTGGGAATATAGTCTGAGAAAACTAGTAGAATTGAAAATCTATGTAAAAGGGAGAAAATGTTCTTTAAATCAGAATGGGAATCTGAAGAAGTGAAGGCTTTGTAAAATTCTTCATATGTTCAGGGGAGGTTTATGGATGGAACATGATATTAATTCACAAGGAATTGTCAAATATGGAAATTACAGCGCTTAGAATAAAATACAGGTTGCAAAAATTTAAGTTAAGAATTAAATATGACAAGTCTAGGTAATCTTACCTACCCCATGCTAACCAAGGACAAGGGTAAAAGAGCAGCTCATTGGCAGATTTTTATTAAAATAACCGCATCTGTCATGAGGTGGGATGAAAATCCAGCCTCAGGCGGCAAATGACAGAGGTCTGTGGGGGGCGACACATTGTTTGCAATGTGGGCGATTCAGGCAAGCACCCGAATTGCTCACAGAAATATGGACCTGGGGCTAGCAAGTCTGCACAATATGAATTATATCTTTGTCTTAAAGGGGTATTACCACAAAGACAAGATTCTTAAATATACTCAGGATAAAAAATAACACATTCTTTAATTCACTGTTACTAAACTCAACCTGTCTCTATCAGTCCTGGTGTACACAATTTTTGTTGTCCCTGACCATGAATCTTCTGACTATGGTCGGATTCTTCTCATGAATAGCTTCTCTTGTTTGCACACTGCAGTGCTCTCTCCTGCCTGCCCCTACCACCTGCATTACAAGTCCTGCTCAGACACAGGTACTTCATGCCGACAAGCAGCTACAGAAACTTACTCTACTAGCTATAGACAAGATAAGGTCTTTATCTGAGGAGGCATATAGCAGACTTTGTGTGGTTTTGGTGAGTTAATAGAGCTGAGAGCGTCATAGTTTTAATATCCATCTCATGGATCTCATCATCTCTCATCTTTAATCCATCTCATTTCTCTTTTTCTATGTGTAAGATGCTAGTGAATGTTCAGAAGCTAAACAAAAGTGTAGCTAAACCCTGTACCCTGATAATCTAAGCACATTGTAAACACAGAACATCTCATAGCACAGAAGGATCATGAAGTGTCTACTTAGAGAGTCTCTAGTCACACTCTGGAATCTTACATTGACCATCACTGAGTGATAGGAACTAAAACAGCAATAAAACTGAGTAAAGTTGTAAAGTAAGTGGCTAAAAATGATCTTTATTGTGTAAACATCACTAGGGGATTAAAATTTGAGAATTTTTTTTCATGGGCAAACCCCTATGCAGAGCAGGGCAGTCTACATCAGTCACTCAATGCAAAGGATCTGTGGAGCAATTTATGTGAATACGAAATCAGGATCCACCTCCTCAAACTAACTCCCATTTTGGTTAGGACCATGAATACATACTTTGTTTTTATGGACAGGTTTATCCATCTACCCCAAAATTTGTACTTTTGAAATATTCAAATGAGCTTGAAGTGGTTTGGGGGCTTTTGCAGAGTACTGCAGGCCAGTGTCTCCTCTACATCAAATTTAACCACTGCTGTACTGCCTCTCCACTTAGCATCTATGCTAATCCTCTCCACCTCTTGTATGTAATTGTGGGTACAGGGATATCTTGATTATATACAGAAGCCTATCAATTGGTGAAGACTTCCTCATTTCAACTGGGCATGCACCAGCTAAGTAAGACTCTGCATATTAGCGAAATATCGGAGTGGAGTGACATATCAAAGGTTGATGAATGATAAAGGGTGCTGGGCGGAGAAGTAGTACAGCTAGAAGCAGTTTTATTGGTGAGAAGACTGAGCCCTCCATCATTCTTCCAGTGCCACCCAAAACAGTTCAACCTCATTTCAATATTTCAAGGATGGAGCAGCATGTCAATAAAAATAAAATATCTCTAGAGTGTGTGTACATAGACCTACTTGACATGGCATTTCATTTTGAGAGGTGGTTCCTGATGGCAGATTCCCTTTCAAGCATAAAGCTAAAGGTAGTGTGAGGACACACCTCCAGTGCACAAATTCCAGCTACAATTCTGGAATATAAATACATTTTTCATAGTTGCGCTGCTGAAATTTCTACTCCGGTATTATTTTTTGCTTTCAGCTACCCATCAAGGTTATCTGGTTATCTTTAGCAGTCACTGTAGTATCTACTAGAACAAATGCGTCCTTCCAAAACTTTTCTCTCGACCCCAAGGCATATTGTTGACCAAGATGAGTGTTGCAAGATTATTCATTTAAAAAAAAATTAAATATCCAAAAACACTGAACATGTGTATATATGGCCTCCCAGTTGTGAGCTACTTTCAGTCTAGAGGCTGTCTAGTGTGTTGCAATAATGCAAATAATTTTTATCATGAAATGTTTGCAGAAAGTTAAGAATGTATCCACCATCTTTGCATGCAGTAAAACTGAAACAAGGTATTCACAGGTGGTCATACATAGAACTCATCTCAATTTTGCTGCAAAAACTGGACCATAATAAAAAGGAATATCTACTTTTAACAACACAATGTAGGACTTCACAGACCACAGATGGTGCTTGGTCTTGGCTTTGTACAAGCGGAAGTTCTGTGCTGGAGGAGCATTGAATAAAATATGAGATATTATAATTAAAGATAAAAAACTCTAACCCTATTCTTCCGGATTCTTCTTTTTCAATTCTTCCTTGGGCCACCCTCATGTCTTCTCTCACTTCTTCATCTTCTTGTCAACAATGAAGGAGTCAATGTTGACTTCCCGGTTGCCGTTACTCCCCTCTGTGTTAAGTCTCGCGATGCATCCAAGTTTCCCTTCAAAGATGCTACAACGACTTTATTTCAGATCCTGGTAGGGTAAGACCTTCATGTACACAACTTCAAACCCACTTTTATTTCCATCCTTCACCCGTTTCTTCTGGGAATGTAATCCTGTTCTTCTAGATTAATGCAGGACCTATAGTTGACCACCAGGGGTTCTGGCTGTCATGTAACAGTTCACAGTGACTCAGTGGGGAGCACGAATGAATATGTAGTATGTTCCCACGATGAATACATCATTACCTCTGCCTGTAGTTAAATAATGAGTTAAACTTGAATAGCTGCTTAATGTCTGCTTCTATTTCACACTTTATGTGATGCTCATTGAAATCATGATTGTCTTTGATAGTGTTATTCGAATGAGTTATCGACTTCACAAAGATGAAGGCAGACCGCATCAATCCGTCAATAGTCATACAGCTGTAATTTTCCGTCCGTCCGGGCTCTGTATACGTATTTGGTGTTTTATGAGTTTGTATTTCTTGTTACAATTATTTTTCGTTCACTGTATGTGTGTACGTGTGTCAAATTGCGCCTCTCTTTATCTGTCTTTCTCATATCTCCATTAAATTGCCGTATCGGAGGGTAGAAGCAGCAGGGGCTCGGCTAATACTCCTAGGTGCAATTTACATTGTCATCAATTCTTAATGACATTGACACAATTATAGATGATGTCATGATAGGAAAGCTCAATAGCTCTTTTATAGGAGGCAGTGGTGATAAACGTGATTTATGACCAAGGCAATGACAGACTCGACATTGTTGTACTGTCAAGGAATTGTGACTGTATACGAGGTTGGAGATGAGTTTGAAGAACATAAATTTTGTGTCTATAAGACCCCACTTTATTACTGGAGCAAGAGCAGTCGTGGCAGCTCTGCTGTATAACAAGTCCTAATGGATACTGATGGATCCCATTAAATCGTATTAGGGTCCGTCAGGTTTCTATTTCTTTAACTGGAAAGAATAGAACAAATTCCTTTTGGTGTGAGTTGTAGGCATTAGATTTCTGGAGATGAGAGGTAAATTCACGGATCATTCCCGGTTCGGGAATGGATCCAGTCACTTTTTTACTTCCGGAATCTTATAAATGAAGCTACGGAAAGCTGTAAGGTAAAAAGTCAAGCTGGATTTATGGTTGCAAACTTATTTACCTAATAGTAGTCAATTTCTCAATTCCTGAGATTCAGGAAGGGAAAGATGTATGGGTGTAAGTTGAGTCTGTGTAGGCCTCTTCCACTTGTATATTGCACATAACCAAAGCCATGCTTGTCAGGGTTCTGGGGGAGACCACCGCGGGAGATGGTACTAGCCGAAACATGGCACCTGATCTTCACGAGAGCCCTCTGCAAAGTGCCATGGTCTTGCTGCGGCGGGTACCACCAGGTCGTTCCACAGGTGTGACTAGCCCGCGGTGGCAGCCAAGGAAGTGATGCAGGACACAATCCGAGCCTGGGATGACAGCAGGAGAACAGTGCTGGAAGATACTCTGGGACTCACGGCAGGAACACAGGAGCTGGCACACATAACAGGAACGCAGGAACGAGCTCACGGGAACACTGGAGACTCGGGAACACAGAAACAGGATAATGGGAACACTGGAGACACAGAAGGGCTTTTACTTCACAGGAAATGGCTGAAGATCCGGCGGGGCATGATGGGAGCCGCCGGATTATATAGCAGAGCGGGATTGACCAGCGCCAATCAACAGGACGCTGGCCCTTTAAATCTTGAAGAGTTTGCGCATGCCACAGAGAGTGGGAGCCACAGAGAGGGACACAAGTGTGCCCGCTATCCGTGATAGGGATCACGGGGGCACCCGTGACTATGCTCATAGTTGCATAATTAGTAAAGCTTAAAATAGCTCAAGTCCATAAATTCCTACCTATATTTCTAGTGTTGATCCAGAGGAAGGGTAAAACACCTATGGGAGGAGCTAATTATTGTATATAAGGGGCTAAATTCTTCTTTTTTTTGAGTTTACATTGTTTTACTGCTCTTGATTTAAATAAATGAAACAAGGTTTACTTAGCAATGGGTCAAGTGGCCTCAAGACATTGACCCATGTCACCTTTCTCCTCTAGAATATTTGGGATGCAGCAATGGAAAGCTGTAAGGTGAAAAAAATCTACTGACAGGTTCATTATAATATGGGATTATTAGTGTCCACCCCATAGGCAGTTTTGTCTTTTTCTGGATCAACACTTCAGAACTGAAGGTTGGATTTCATGGATGTTGTATCTGTGTAGAAAAGGATTCCCCAAATAAATAAATAAAAATATACAGGGGATTGAACAGAGCCTTACAGTAGTGTGAACACAGACCAAAATATATGTGTTCATTTTTTAAACATATATTTAAACTTAACTCTAAAAGACAGCATTTTTTCAGGACTAGCCATACACTAGAGATGGGTCAAACATTTGTTTAATTAATATCTGGGTGAGGGGGTTCACTGTAAAAACAAAAAGAAATGAACTTTTACTCCCGTTTTCCCATGCCACCACCTGTTGGTGCCGTCTCCCTGTTTGTTTATAGAGTAAGGCGTTCCTGTTCGACTACTTCTGCTCACCTGATACAGTATTGAATCTTATGATGGATCAAGCTTGTGGTAGTGGATGGACGGGCTTGCAATGAAAGGGCGGTGGCACGCGACAATGGGGTTGCCAGAGGAGGTAAGAATTAGGTTTTTTTTTTGTTAATACAGCCCCTCCCCCCAGACTGGATGCATAGTAACTTTAAAGCTCCGACAACCTCTTTTAAAGCCTCGTCTGTTTACCTGTTATCTCTAGAGATGAGCGAGCACTAAAATGCTCGAGTGCTCGTTATTCGAGACGAACTTTTCCAGATGCTCGAGTGCTCGTCTCGAATAACGAGCCCCATTGAAGTCAATGGGAGACTCGAGCATTTTTCAAAGGGACCATGGTTCGGGAATAAAATGTGTTAATTAATTGAAAAAGAATGTCTTCTGATAAGTTAGCAGATGTATACAAACATCTGCAATCTATTCTTCACTGTTCCGCGCGTATATTATCTCCCGACAAGTTAGCAGATGTGAAGAACAGTGAAGAATAGGATCATTTAAGTGAAAAACACAGTGAAGAATAGATTGCAGATGTTCGGCACATCTGCTTACTTGTCGGGAGATACGCTGTCTCCGTGCCCCGCTGTCTCCGTGCCCCGCTGTCTCCGTGCCCCGCTGTCTCCGTGCCCCGCTGTCTCCGTGCCCCGATGTCTCCGTGCCCCGCTGTCTCCGTGCCCCGCTGTCTCCGTGCCCCGCTGTCTCCGTGCCCCGATGTCTCCGTGCCCCGCTGTCTCCGTGCCCCGCTGTCTCCGTGCCCCGCTGTCTCCGTGCCCCGCTGTCTCCGTGCCCCGCTGTCTCCGTGCCCCGCTGTCTCCGTGCCCCGCTGTCTCCGTGCCCTGATGTCTCCGTGCCCCGATGTCTCCGTGCCCCGATGTCTCCGTGCCCCGATGTCTCCGTGCCGCTCCGTGCCGCTCTCCGATGTCTCCGTGCAACGATGTCTCCGTGCGGCTCCCCGCCGCTCCCCGATGTCTCCGTGCCCCGATGTCTCCGTGCCCCGATGTCTCCGTGCCGCTCCGTGCCGCTGCCTGATGTCTCCGTGCTGCCGCTGCCCCATGTCTTCGTGCTGCCGCTGCCCCATGTCTCCGTGCTGCTCCCCGGTGTCTCTGTGCTGCTCCCCGGTGTCTCTGTGCTGCTCCTCGTTGTCTCTGTCCTGCTCACCGTGTTCTGCAATGTGTTCTTCACACATATATATTGTTCTTCACATACTATTTTGTTCGCACCGTTCCGCGCATATCTCCCGACAAGTAAGCAGATGTGCCGAACATCTGTAATCTATTCTGCACTGTGTTTTTCACTGTGTTTTTCACTTAAATGATCCTGTGTTCACTGTTTTTATTCTATTCTTCATTGTTCTTCACTGTGTTTTTTTAATTAAATGCTCGATCTCGAGCAGGGGAAATACTCGTCCGAGCAACGAGCCGTTTCGAGTACCTTAATACTCGAACGAGCATCAAGCTCGGATGAGTATACTCGCTCATCTCTAGTTATCTCCCATAGGAGGAGAATTGGGAAGCCCCCAAAGACTGGTCAACTGTTGGATATACACAAATATCTACTATTTATGGCTAATCAACTGGAAATCTATAAATGGTTTCACCAGTTTGGGGTGTGTGACTAGACAATCTAATCTATTCAGACTGTGTAAGGAAACTCCCTTGGAAATACCCAGTTGTCAACTTATTCATTTAGTTATTGGTGGCGTACCAGAACAAAGTCACAAGAAAGAATTGCTCTAGAATTCATATTTGCCGAACTTCATTATGGTGGCCATCCATCTTAGACTTAGGTCATCCAAATCCATGAGGAAGAAAGGACAGGGCATGTTGAATTTCAACATTACATCATTTTTGTGATCCCTGACGCACATGTCATCCCTGCCGCTCTGTGCTGTGAAGCTGTACTCACACCGCTGTATCATACCTTACTATGGAGATGTATAATGGCTACATTCTCTCTGAGAAGTAATACTTCCAGGGGAGATCTACTTACATAATAGATCAAACCAAAGGAAACAGCATTACTTTTTTCATCTTGGATATGCTTGAATTTTATGGACATAGCTCAGTTCACACATGCTTTATCTACAGTGCATAAATTGATTAAATCTCCTGGCAAATGTGCCATATATAGAGGCCTGGCATCTACTAGTTTGTAGGATGCAGTGCCATAAATTGTCTGTTTTATCCCAACCTATATATTTTGGCAAGATTTCTAGTCACCTATGTTTTTTAGTTCAAATGAAAGCATAACTTAGCTTTTTATTATAGAAATATGTTCCTATGTCCTTCTTTTTCCCCTTCCTTTCTTCTATGTCACACCATTTTTTGCAAATAAGCTTTCTGTACTGAGAGTTCCTGGATAGTTTAATGTCCTTACATAGTTAAATCTTCAAGGGAAATATTTTCTAGTAGTTATGAGCAGACCATCACATTTTTAGAATTTTAAAATCCGACATGGGTTTGGGTACCAACATGGGTTCTGACTGTTTAAATTCCACTGGCAAAGTCGGGTCATCACTACTGATGATGTCATCGGGGAGCGATGATCCTCTACAAAATGGTGGTTCCCTGCGGTGTCTGATCTCAGAAGGTTTTCAGATACACTGCTCGCTGCAGGAGAAAGAAGCAGAAGAAAGGCAAAGAAAAGATGAATGAATTATATTGAACATGAATGAATTAATATGAATACTTAATGCATTACATTGCCCAATTTTACTATTTTCACCTGCGCTATTCATTTCTGAAAAGAATTGCTTCAAAGGTTTAGATTCTCTTTTACGATGGAAATTTGGGTGCCTTCCATAAAGGTAGATATCCTTTAAGTTTAAGTCAATGTAAGCAAAACCACATTTCAAAATAGGCAGCAACACATTTGTTTCAATAATGTATTCAAAACTTCTCTATTTCAATACAGATTCACTTTTTCATTGTATGACACAATCCAACATTCCACTAAATGTCCACAAACAGTCCAAAACTCACATGTAATAAGTACTCAATAGCTTTCAAGCCAACAAATAGGGACACACGGTTTCGGATCAGAGTGGGTATAGTACATGGTCACTAGTCATGAGTATGTGTGAAGTGCTTGAAATGCGTTGATTGCTTTATCTGCTTGCCTATAAATTGCTTTCAGTGTTATGAAAAACTTCCATAAAGGTTTTTGTATACCGCCATTGAGCTGGATTTGGATTTATCTACAATAGTTGTACTACACGTCTGCAACGTTTTGGTGCATGACCCTTTCTCAAACATCCCAAAAAAGTACTGGATCGATGGAGGAGAACTTCTTATGGGGATTTTTTTTAGAAAGACAGAAGTCCGAGGTTAGGGTAAGGGTTAGACATATATCTGGTGTGAGGGAATGCAGATTAAACAAAGGGGCATATTTATCAGGGCCTCTGTGCCACGATATTGCTAGTACTCTTGCTTTGCCCTCTCCACCACCTTCACACCAGTGGGATATGAAGGGCGTGAGGGGGGGGGGGGGGGGAGTGCGGCCGGCTGAGAGGAGGGTGCGGCCGGGAGTGGGCCGGTGCAGGGCATTACTGTTTCCGCGCCGGCGCACTCGCTGCTGCTGGCGACTTTTCATATGTGAAAAGTTGCCGGCTGTCTTTCTTCTATGCCAAGCCCTGCCTGGCGTAGAATAAACGCTGCACAGCCGCCTGCCCCGATACATCAAGAAGTGGACGCATACAAGAGCCGGAATATGATAAATATGCCCCATTGCCTTTATATTAATTTAGTATTTCATATAATAATAATTATAACAATTAAAGAACAATAGATTTTGATTAGGGATCTAATATGTTCTGCTACAACAAGGTTATGCGGAGCCATAAAATCATTCTGTGCTTGAGACTTCGGACTCTACTACCGTATGGTAAAACGGCAGCAGCATATCAGAAAGCCTAAGGAGCGATTTAGCCTCAGATCTGAAATCTTAGCTTCAGAATTCTCCGAGCGCTCTATACATTGGAAAGACAAAGAAAAAAAACATAACAATCGTTATACATTTAGCTTTTCCCAAACCCAAATCTTTTTAAAAAATAATAAACATAATTAGATCAGCAAAGGGACCCGACTTGAAAGTACCGTAATTTTGCAAAAACACATCTGACAGGCGATTCTAAAAGTTTTTCCTCTGGAAACGCTTAAATATTAAATAAGCTGTGAACCTGCCCTAGAAACTCGAGTTATCTTTTCCAATTTTATGGGCTTTTTTATTTTTTTTGTTGGAAAAAAACTTCTTTGTTTCGCTAACGACAAATCTCTGGTGCTTTGTAACGGTGTTATTGAACAAGTTTAATGATTTGCAGAGGACCTCTTCTAAAGGCATTACTGGGCAACATGAGATTAAAAATGTACGATTGTACAGGCTCTACTAGAGTAAATGAAAATATTTTATGCAGCTACCAAGAAGGGCCTCCAGAGATCAAATTAGAACCTTGCTGTGAAGGGAGATGTTTAGGCATGCTGCAGAATTATTTATGGCTATGTTCAGCTCAGGAGAGAATAAGCGGACATTACATTTAAATTAAACAAAGGGGAGAAAAAGAGAATTTTTGTAATTTGACTGCTAATGATAATTCTGAATTATTCTTATCAGTTTAAGCTAAGGGCAATGCAATAAATGGAAACCGGCCAAATGTCTAACTGCAAGTACATGTAGGGTTATCCTTAATGAGGATACAGTCGCTGGCTCTTCTATCTCCAACTCATTGGGGGACATGTATCTAAGGTTTTTTTTTGGTTTATAATTGAGACTTTTGGTAGGTCATATTTGCTCTTCTGTATGATCATACCCTTTTCTTAAGATACATATACCTGACCTGGCAAACTTTTTTCTTTTTTTGAAACTTTATTTTGCAAATGTCTCAAATCCACATGACACATCAAGAAGTGGACACTACTGCGAATTTTGGATTTGAGGCCGTGGTTTGCATTTTTAAGCATCAAGCCAAGTCCCAGAGAGATGACGACATATGAGGGTGCAGTCACAAATGACATTTGGGATGCACTGCAGAAACACCTACATTTTAACACGTTTGGTGGGTTTGAAAGTGTTTCTCTGCATTGTTGGAAGTGTAAGCACAGTAATGAAGAAAAGAACCCTTTCTATCCAACCAAACGCATAGTAAAATGTATAACGCATGCGTTTCCACAATGCTTTTAAAAGTGCATCTCAAAAGCCACGTGTGACCACACCCTTAGAAGTAACCAATACATTTTAATAAACTGTGAATGCAAATATTTATAAATTTAAAACAAACTGCCCAAACTTTCAATGCCCAGCAGGTTTACGCTCAAAATTTTAAACATTTAAAGGAAATCTACCACTTCTAAAAAATAAAAAACACCCGCACATTCTCACCTAAACTCCTCTTCATCTTGATCCTGGAGGTGGTCTTCGCTAAGTTTGACACACCGGCATCACCTAAAAAAAAAAGACTTATAAAAAGCAGCGCGGAGTGCAGGGACGCTATGTCCGGCTCTCTGGGCTGCAATTTATTCATGCCTCTCACACCTCCCTTTCCCATGTTGGAGAGGTAGACGACTCGAGATGAGAAGTGTGAGTAATTAGCAGCACGGAGCACCAGAGTCTTTTTAGGTGATAACGAAGTGTCAAGCTTAGCGAAGATCAAGTTGAATAGGAGAGCCAGTGAGTATTTGTAGGTGTTTTTTACATTTTAGAAGTGGGTAATTTCTTTTAAAGCATGTGAACTAATTCCAATTTATGATAAAACAGGGTCCAAAAAAAAAAAAATTATATCATGCTGTACCCTGTATAATACCCTTGAGTGGCAAGTAGCTATGCAGCTGTACTTCAGTTGTGCACATAAACCTTCCTCTGCATCGATCCTGGGTCACGTGGAGATGTGCACCTGAAAAGTCGCAAAAATAGGGGGAAAATGATACAAAAGTCAAAATTTGCATGGAACATCTGGAAAATAAAGATACATAAGGCACTGCACAAGGCGCAGACAAAGTTGTACCTGAGAAATGGCAGCAAAAGTCAGTGTAAACCAAAAGCAGCAAAAAAAGAAAGAAAAAACAAGCAGAAAAAAAGAATAATCTCTTTGTGTCCTTTAACACCTTGACAACACATGTCATAACTGAACATCAAAGTGCCATTATGGTTGTATAAAGGGCTATCCATACATGGTAGGACCAATTGCAAATGTTAACCATTTAAGTGCAACAGGTGAAGCCAACTGTGGAATTTAAATGGCGGAGGCAATCCCTTCAGCATCATCAGGAGGTGGCAATCAGTTTCTATATATAAGAATGTATAGAGAGGACACACAGGCTGAGTCCTATGCTATACATGGCAGAACATCCGAGCTAAGCTCTGGCACAAATTGCAAATGTAATCCATTAAAGTGCAATGGGCAAATCCATCTGTGGCACTTGTGTGACACTCGTCGCTCTTCACTCCCCGTATCATCATTGGGAGGTGCCAATTCTTTTCTATGCATAAGGATGTATAGAGAGGGTGCACTGGCTAAACCCTATCCATACATGGCGGAACACCTGCTGCTTAGACCCGAGCTAAGTTTGGATACCGATTGCGGATATTAGTCAGTATTGCGGGCAAAGTCATCTGTGGCATTGGCGCTTGTGTACCACAATATTGGCTTGGATTGTCACTTCCCACAGCATCATTGGGAGGTAGCAATCTATTGCTGTGACATCTATAAGCCTCTCCAAGTCTCCCAAACCTGCTATTAAGAGTTATGAGCTCAGAAACAGCAAACAGTGTTGGACTGGGTTACCTTGGGGCCACCAGTAACATTTGATCTTGGGGCCCACCTGATCGTTACCTAATCTACAGGTAGATGTTACCTAATTGATCCATAATAGTGTAGGGTGAAGTTATTTTGTATATCGTATGACTTTACGCCGTATTGTAAATTGTGTATATCGCTTCACTCCAATTTATTCTGACCCCTTGGAATGGACCTTTTCATTAAATTCGATCATTAAACAAATATGGCCTTTGCTTGAAACCATCAAAGATTTCTGAAATATCTTTCTCTCTATATAGTCAGTCAGGCTTAGTCAGTCATAAGAGAAATTGTCCATCTTAAACTTCAAAATAATCCATAAACGACCTCAAAAATAATAATAATAAAGAGGTTAATTTCTTTCAAAAATTGCAATTAGGGAAATATTATCTTTTGTTTATGCCAAATGTAATCCCCCTTTAAGACTCTTTCTCACAGGTCTTTTAATTGGCGGCGCTCAGGGCTGTTTATTTACATTATTTACTGATGTCAATCTTAATTAGTGGAATATACATGTGGGACACATCAAAACATTTTTACTTGACACCGTGTGTCCCCGTGGACTCAATAGGGTTAAAGAGGTGCAAAAGAAAAAAACAAAAAGGCACATTATATCTGTGGTCCATTCATCAATATATCATCGGGAGACTTCAGTTTTTAGACTTAAATAGTTTGACAACAAAATAGTCTGATACCGCATCAAACCTCAAAGTCATAGCCTTCAAGTCGGAACCCTATATAAGTATATGTGTAATATAAATATTTTAGTAATGAATATATCTCCTAAAAATTGCTGTTGCTATGTTGCTGTCACATGCTAGCAAGATCTTGTCACAGCAACTGGGCCATGGGCACTGAGAATTATAGAGATTGTGGGCCCCAACTTGTCTCAATACTAGTCTCAAGACCTCAGGACCCCAGATACCAGGGGCGTAGCTATGGGCCACATAGCAGACTTCTGAATGGGGTGCCCCCTACACCTTAAAAAATATAAATATTAGTATACTCACACAACTGAGTTACAATCACACACAGTATATACACACATACAGTACCATATACACTCATGCATCATATACACAAACATATACACTCCATATACACACATAGAAAGCTTATACACACACATACAATACCATTTAGTGACATACAGCATATACACACCCAATAACCCAGATGCTGGAGCCCCCTGACACTATGGACCCCTTAGCACCTGCTATGACTGCTACCCCTGTAGTTACGCCTCTGTCCCCAATACTGATCCAACATTATTTAATAATATCACCACTATTTAATAATATAATAACATGTGACACCACACCCAACAGTAAGTTACTAGTCCTAATTTTGAAAGCAGACCCTGTGTATTACATTACACATGCTAAAAGGTTAGTCAGTTGCTACAGTACTGATGAGACAAGGGTCAAAGTAGCTTCAAGCAATGCAAAAGTGACTTGTCTTCTCCATCAATATTGGAACTCTAACATGACTTTTACCGAGCATGAATTATCACTGGAGAATTTGCTACCATATGTTTCCAGCTTTTGTAGAACATCTCCACGCTGCCCTCTGGAAATACTAATCATTTCCTATCGGTGCCCCAACAATCTGTGTATATGTTACATCTGTGTATATAATGTTCCTCTAAACTATATTATTCACAGTACCCTCAAATTGTATATAGCGCCCCCCTTTGAAACTTTCGGTGCACAATTTTATGCTAAATTACCCCGACAACTTTCACGCTGACCGATGAAGAGACGGATTGAAATCTTTGTTGTAACAGAAGTAAACCCCTGCTATAGATATCTTGCTCTCCTTATGTGCAATACATGCACAGGTAGTCAAGACAATTATGTGGATGGGGGATAACTGTCAGCCATAACAACTTGTTGTGCTAACATCTATATAATGTATATGTACACAAGGTACTTATCTGGTGTAGTTTGGTAAAGATTTTGCACCTTAAAAAATTTATGTAAAAATCTCCTTCCCAGTGACTTGAATGAGAGGCAAATGGTTCAGTCATCTACAATATCCACCATATTTAAAAAAACATAAGAATCTATGTGCCCTATATTGTCCTGTATAAAAAAATTTAAGACCAACAGGACAAAATCTTGGTTGGAAAGCCCAACAAATTCATTTCCAAATGGAATTTAATACTAGTTTTGTTTTGGGACTTCTTTATCAAATTCCAACTTATAACTAGTGTCGAGCAGACTGTAACCACATAAGAATCTATATGCCCTATATTGTCCCGTATAAACAAACTGTAGGACCTACATGACAAAATCTTGGTCGGAAAGCCCAACAAATTAATTTCCAAATGGAATTGAATACTAGTTTTGTTTTGGAAAATCTTTATCAAATTCCAACTGTGTTGAGCAGACTCTAACCACAAAGTTCGGGTCTGGGCCCAGATTTGGTTTAACCCCCTAGTACCAAAGTTGGCATTTAAATCATAGTGACCAAGCGCGCCTACACTGTCATTCCCTCATTTTTGGGAAGAGTCGTCACAACTGATGTCAACATTGGGAATAACGAGCACTTGAAGCCGAAGTGATTTAAATACCACTGGTGATGTTGGCACCGATTGAGAGTGTTACTGGTGGAAGTTCCGAACCCGAACAGATTTTTTTCATTCGGTTCGGTTCAGCCTAACCCGAGTTTTAACAGGTCCATTCATCACTAGTTATAGTATTTGCAGAAGAAGATTTGTGACTGTCATTTGGTTGTTTTGATTCTCAATGATCCAAGCACAATCCAGAACTCTACTGATGTCAAATCAATCAACATGTATAAAGGTAAGATTTCATGTGGGAGAACGATGGACTTCTCTGGAGTTTTATTCTTAACTTTTCATAAGACCAAAAAAATAAAAATAAAAAAAGTTGCACAATCATCTTGAAGTAGTTTTGAGACAGCCAAATACTTAATGACTTCTTCATTTGTGATATTCAAGCCTTTCCAAGACGGCTGAATGAGGAATGTAGAAGGGAGATTCTCTGATTAGCTTCATTGATTTCTACTTGAAAGTGCTTTACTTAACTTCAGTCACTTTTGAGTAGAGTCTGAGGCTCCTCTGAGCTTAAAGGAAACCTACCACTTCTGAAGGTAGGTATGAGATACAAACACCGGGCACCAGCTCAGGGTGAGCTGGTGCCGGTGCTTAGTCTCGTTAGTGTTAAAACCGCGGTATCGCGGTTTTAACACTTTTGAAACTTTCTAGCAGAAACTGCTTCGGCGCTGCGCGCGACCGTGCGCGCGCAACGCCTGCGGCGTTTCCAATGTAGGCGCGCGCACGATCGTGTGCACGAAGCGCCGAAGCAGTTTCTGCTAGAAAGTTTCAAAAGTGTTAAAACCGCGATACCGCGGTTTTAACACTAACGAGACTAAGCACCGGCACCAGCTCACCCTGAGCTGGTGCCCGGTGTTTGTATCTCATACCTACCTTCAGAAGTGGTAGGTTTCCTTTAATGTACGAGTACCATAAATCTATGCGGAAAACATACACTAACAATTTGTCTCATTACCGGATCGGTAACGGGTTGTTGACAGGTTAGAAGACAACGTGCTGATAAACCCCCACAAATTAGCAATGGACATGATGACGAGACAGGCGCCGGCGCGAGGTTTAACGTCTTCTACATTACTGCACACTATTATTTGTAAACGACTATTGATCCTTGTATAAATAGAGGATTTTTTTGTAATTTTTGCTTTTGTTCTGCTTTGTTCCTTTTTAATTCTCAGATATCTTTCATTTAAAATAATCCCGTCCTTTCAATGAAAGATAACTCCATTTGCGGAAACATTCCGCTCTTAGACAAATGTGAGACACAGTGAGCGCATCACCGGAATACATCACTTTTAATATTAATAATGTTTTGGGTTCCATTAAGTATTTATCTTAGAGACAGATAAAACTTTTAAATTAGCAATCTGTCTGCAGGAGAATTAAGTGTGTGTCAGGTAAAATGGCTGTTGTATTACTACAATCGTGTTATTTGTCAAATTACATTTTTATTATCATTGTTTCGGCTCTTGATTTTTTTAAGTAAATTGGATCGTTCAATGCGACACTCGGAATGGATGAAGAGATTACTGGCGACTGATACTACAAGCGAGTCACTGCATTTTTCACATGATCAAGACAAAATTGCAAATGCGGAATTGAACTATAAAGGGTATATTTACTTTTGGCCACCATGTTTTAATTGCTGAATGTATCTGGAATAGAAATGAAACAATTTTGCAAATGCCCAGAAATGCTGGAAACAATCGTGTATGTTAACCCTTTAAATGCCCCCAGTAACTTATCAATGCCAGTGACACATGGGGCTATTTTCCCTAGGATTGTCGCTTTCTCATGACCTTAAGGGAATTGATGATCCTTAGGAAAATGGCTGCACAAGTGCCACCGTCATTTAAATTCTATATGCGGCTTAGGTGGTGGTATTTAAAAGCGGTCCATGCCAGCACCGATTATGAATGTTGGTGGGGTGTTCAGGTTTAGATACCCGTACTTTTGTTTCAGGTTTGGCTGAACTCACTGAACCCCACTGAGTCTGCTCATCCCTAGTAAGTACCGATTCTTCGGAAAGACGATTTAGATTTTTAGCCATGAAAGCTTCTTCAAGGCCTGGGTCTTACACAGTTAAATTGGCATGAATGACTAATGAATTTGCATTGGCTAACCCTCTGAGACTTACAGTTACAGTATAGTGGATGTGCTTTAAACAACCCTGATCCATATGATGCTTCAACAATGTAGTGTTGAAGTCCCTTGGGAGAATGCAGAGAAATTACAGTTTATAAAAGTTTACAAAAATGCTAGTGGACATTCTGTACAGATTTCACTGTGTATAAGGAATACGAAAAAACCTTTTCCAGGATGAAAAAGGAAAACTATAGTTTCCTACACATAAATTTCTGACTTTCCAGACTTCTAGTAACATGATGTGGGATAAAAGCCTAGCTAGTTAGTCTTTTCCAGAAAATATACCCAACTGTAGACAGTTGTTGCATTCTGGCAGACAAGGCATTTCCTGAGCCCCATCCCTGCTGGTTTTTGTGCTTTTCCAGAGGACGGCGGGAACAGACTGGGTGAAAACCAGCGGAGACTATTGCTGAAATCTCGACCAAGTTAGACTTGGTCTAAACAGGTCCAACCTAGCCGAGGCTGGAGCCTCTCAGTAGATGGCACGCTGAATGCCGGTGAGGACTGGAGCTCAAAAGTGCTAGTTTTAATAAACCCTCCTAAGGTAATTACAAAGTCTCCCAAAGCAACCCTCCATTACATAGTAAAATTTTCACTATAGATAGCCAACAAAACATAAACATAGCTTGGGGCGGCCATTTTAAAAACCAGACCATGACTAAGAAAAGGATGTAAATGCTCGTAACACATAGGTCTAACTTTTTGCCTCTTTAGATGTACACCAATTTTAATGTTTAAATAAAGTTTTTTTCCACTTTTTTTCTCATTTTGGAATGCTGGAATGGAATTAATATTTTCCACATTTGATGTGAATATCAGGATCGTTACCGGTGCGGCTTTCTTTGCCGTACCGGTAACTGGTGACCTCTCCTTTTTCTCCTTCCGTGCACCGTGTATTAACATCAAGCAACAAGATTATCTGAATTTGGTGAGCTGTCTATTTATTTTTTTTTTTTTTTTTTTTTTGCATGTTGTTATAGTCCTTTAAATTAAATGGTAGCAAAATGAGCTAAAAGAAACAACAAAATATATGTAACATTTTCAAAAAAATATGCAAAATACCTAAATTGATTTCTCATAAATTAATTTCCCAAGGAAGAAATTTGAAATGAATGTCATTGTTACCCAAATATTATCAAAGTGTCAAACTGACATTTATATTTTCCATTTTTTGTCAATTTTCTCAGGCTCATGTACACTACACATTCTATTTCAAGAACTATGGAAATTCACATATTTATAAAATTATTTCCCTCGGCAATTGGAATTGTGTGCTTTTACATTTGAAACCGTAACCTTTCCAATTACGTAAGCCATTAGATGTATTTAAAAACACATCAATCATTTTCTGAGCCACTTGATTGTTTTTCAGTGAAACCTTTGCCCTTGTTGGGCAAAAAGTTCAGAATTGTATTTGCAAAAATTGTATTAAATTAGACAAAATAGAAACAGAGCGGGCGAAGTTGAGAATTATAATCAGCGGTAGAACAGGAACCATTTTGCGACGTAATTTATGATAAATGTTGTTATTATTAGTTTTACTACTGGTGATTTCTGTGTCACATTAAAAGTGGAAATTAATGAGCTATCAAAAACATGGAAAAAATTGAAACAGCAGGTTGTCTTGTGTCATATGTGTTAATGTATACAATTTCATCAATTAATACACGACAGAAATTAACCATTTTATTATTTATGCAAATAAAGCCATCGGAAATATTTGCATGCATTTACATATATTTATGTAAATATTTAATTGAAGACTTCCTGGGGTTTTCTTGTTTATTGTTTTTGACACTTTATCAGTAAAGAGTTATTTTGATCCTTTATTATCTTTTTTTCGATGCTCATAGGGATGGATTTAACAGACATTATAAGTTTTCTGGTATACACGCCATGAAAAAGTCACAATTTCTGGCACACAGCCAGGAATTGTGATTATTTAGCCTCTTAGGTCACCTCTATGACAAGTGGGCATGGAGGGGCATTAAGGGGCATGTGCCCGGGGGCTTAGAGGGTAGACACTGGTCTTTCCTTACCTGCTCCTAAACACTACATAAAGAATTGTCACAGGTCACAGTGCAATGCTTTACCAGGCAGTATCCAGTGAGTGCAAGGGGGTTAAGATCATATGATAAGTCCCTCCATAGTCTACAGGACTAACCACAGCACTTAAATACCCTATATACTCGAGTATAAGCCGACCCGAGTATAAGCCGAGACCCCTAATTTTACCATCAAAAACTGGGTAAAACTATTAGACTCAAGTATAAGCCGAAGGTGGGAAATGCTTTGGTCACAGACACCCCCAGTATGTATACAGCCTGCCCACAGTAGTATACAGCTTGCCCCCAGTAGTATACAGCCAGTCCCCAGTAGTAAACAGCACTGCCCCCAGTAGTATACAGCACTGCCCCCAGTAGTATACAGCACTGCCCCCAGTAGTATACAGCTTTCCCCCAGTAGTATACAGCTTGCCCCCAGTAGTATACAGCCAGTCCCAGTAGTATACAGCCAGTCCTAGTAGTATACAGCACTGCCCCCAGTAGTATACAGCACAGCCCCCAGTAGTATACAGCACTGCCCCCAGTAGTATACAGCTTGCCCCCAGAAGTATACAGCCAGTCCCAGTAGTATAAAGCCTGCCCCCAGTAGTATACAGCACTGCCCCCAGTAGTATACAGCACTGCCCCCAGTAGTATACAGCACTGCCCCCAGTAGTATACAGCCAGCCCAGCATTTAAAGAAAATAATAAACTTATATACTCACCCTCCGGTGGCCCCGATGCGCAGCGCTGCTCCCCCAATGTCCGTGCGGGTCCTCTTCTGGCTTCCCGGCTCCTTTTCTGGCTTCCCGGCTCCTCTTCAGGCTTCGGCGCCCGTCTTCTTTCTTCTCTAACTTCGTGCCGGGCGCCGCCATTGTTCTCCCCTGGACGGTGACCAGTATGACGCGCCGCTGCTGACGTCATACTAGGCGCCGCCTGGAAGAAAAACATGGCGGCGCCCAGCATGAAGTTAGAGAAGACAGAAGATGGGCGTGGAAGCCAGAAGAGGACCCGCGCGGACATCGGGGGAGCAGCGCTGCAGGTCGGGGCCACCGGAGGGTGAGTATATAAGTTTATTATTTTTTAAATATTTTTTATGACTGTATGACTCGTGTATAAGCTGAGGGGACATTTTTCAGCAAATTTTTTTGCTCTGAAAAACTCGGCTTATACACGAGTATATACGGTATATGTTCATCATCTTTACCTTTAATAAATGTCCTCATTTTCCGTTTTCCAATGCAGCCACTCATTTTAGGATATCTCAAGTGGCTTAAAAATTTGCATCCGCACCAGTATGCAGTGTTATAAAAAAAATATACAAATAAAATAAGTAATCAATCAATTTATTTGTTTATTATGAGTTTATCATATATATATATATATGAGTTCTCCATGATGTTCTTTTAGGTCCTTCAGAATAAATCAACCACCTCATATAAAGAAGATTACTACAACTATTAAATGTTGAGGTATTGAATTTTATATCCACAAGTACTACTTGATTTTTACTCAATAAGGTCTTATTCCATGATAATTTGTGGGAAAAGCAGGGCCCTTGAAAAGGGCCCCTTTACTGTTTAGATCATACACTGATAAAGGATTAGGATTTAGTGCATATGCTGTTGAGAAAATTATACTGAAATTAAAACTGGATCATATATGTTTAGAAAAGACAGGATGACCTTCCCTTACTTGGCCCAAAATACCCTAGTTTTATACCCTTTGTCCAACTTTATAGTCATGTTGATTTTTTATCCAAGTATCGGAGAGTATTAGATTTTGACCATTGGTCTGAACCAATGATGCTCCAATTGTTCTGAAAATTGGTATATGACCCTTCCGTCATCTAAAATTCAGATTTTTGTTCTTTATATTTCTACAATTTTTTTAAAAGGAACTCTGGCATTAACCCTAATCTGTGTATAAAATAAACAAAACAAGATTGGACCTTTTTATAAAGAAACTCTACATATCAATTTCCAGGGGTGAATCAGAAGGGATTCAAAAATAAAATTGGATTTCATTCGGTGCCAGAAAATCGGCAGATTTTATCTTTGAATCAACAAATCGATTCGCACAGCTCTTTCCATCACTAAATGCAATGTTTTGATTTTTTTGTGTATTTGAGGAAAATATGATGATGTATCAAGTAGACAGGATAGGGGAAAAAATGCAATACAAGATGGAGAAGGCTCGGTCATCATTATATACATCTGTTCTTTGAATAAGTTTCACGCTGAGCTCCATCTTCTGAGAACATAAACCTTACTAAGGTGGGAAAAAGGATCTTTAGTAGAAAAAAACAGTGTCGAGTTTAGTCTTCTCTACAGGTAACAGTCTGCACATCATCGCTAGAGGGACAAATCGCTTCTCAAAGTGGCCTTCGAAATAGCACCATTGAAGATCTGTGTAAGACAGAACATTCTAGAATGCTATAAACAGCAGTGTATGTTTTCCTGTTACCAAAACACTATGAACAAATATATAAGGAAAGAAACATAACAGTTTCACGGGGCATCCATGACTTCAAACTACTATGCCAGAGTTCAAACCGACTTGGTTATCAATGTTGCTGCTGAAGACTTAAAGCGAGAGCACAACAGCCGTATAGAAATACTTCTGCTTTGCTGACTTATTTTTATGTTTTTCCCAGGTTACAAGATTTTACGAGACACAGTTGCCATTGTTATTGTACATACTGGTTTGCTTTAGGGGTGAAGAAAACGCGGTCACGCATAGGTCCTTGTACCCGTTGGGTCTCTGCTACTTAAAAAGACACCTGCATTATTAAAATGTCAAGAAGAAAGTGGGAGCCCTGGTATGGGTTTGCATTGAGTCTCTGGAGCTTGGAGCTATGTGTCTGCTATTATGTATTGTATTAGAAAAAGTAGTTTTAGATATTTTCGCTTTTTTCGAGTTCTTAAGAAGAATAGGTAAAAAAAATAATTTCATCAGCTCCCTGTGAATTGAGACTTGAGTTGGAAATGAGCATGTGCCCAACAAATACCTTCTGTTGGCTAAATACAATAAAATGACTCATTATACCTCCTCCAAAAAAAAAATCTCACCACTATCCTCTGCCTTCTGTGGGGTGTGTCATGTTGTCTTGACTTGGCTTTTCTTTCTGCTCACCTGAACTTCTATTCTCTGAAGTCAGAAGAAGAGGTCACCAGGATTACCACTTAAACCTGACGGACCTAGTTATTGTCAACTGAGTGTTGGTCACCCGGACAACCTTATATAATTTCTTTTCTTGACTTCTGTCTGATCCTTGGTATTCCTGGTTACAGTCAACTAGATGTTCTTAGCTATTCGGTCCACCTCCTATCTCTCGTTACTTTCCGTAAATACTATCTCATTCTTGATATTCTTGGTCACAGTCAACTGAATGTTCTTGATCATACTTATGAGTCTCAAACTATTATGTCCTACTTGACTTCTATCTGATCCTTGTTATCACGTTCAACACCTGTTTTTTAACCTTCTTGTCTGATTACATGAAATACATGTATCCATATTTTTACAATGAATTTTAAAATGACTTCACTTGACATAGCCAAGTTCTCATCCTGACTAGAAATGATCAGACCCAATCAGTGGGTTTGGCTTAACCTTGAAAAAAGCTTTGTGTCAAGTACCTGAATTGAACCAACTGCTAACAACACTAAACTTCTAAATGGTGTCTTTGCTGCTTGCAATTAGACGGTTACCACCTGTGAATGGTGCAAGCAGTAATGACAGCTGTTACTGGTGGGGGTTAGCCCAAACAACATTCCGAAATGTTTGGCTACATTGTGGTAGATTTTTCACTTATTCTCATTCTCCATCAACTCATAGCTATTATTTATGGGCAAGAATGTAGCATTATATAATATGGCCTTGCATGCCATCATCATCATCTTCAATGTCATCACCTTCACTTGGTCTCACCTTTACTTATTTCTCTCATCCACAGGTATGTCTGCTTAATTCAGCACCAAACATCCCAGCACCTCTTGTTTTTCTCTGCACCTTTCATGATTATTGGTCTGTGTGAATGCTAATCTGTTTCCCTGTTCTCCCTGGAGACTTCCTGACTCCTTTCTATTCTTCGCCCTCTTGATTAACACCTGGTAGTTGTAACTAATTTGTCCTGGTGCATAAATTGCAGACTACAGGTCATACCTGAGTGTGGTCTTATCCAGTGCATCTTTTCTAAGTGCAGCTATTTAAGTGCAATAGAATTATACCAGAATTGAACCAGAAGGCAACAAAGGGACCTTATTTGTAAGAACATGTCTAACTCTTGTCTTTCAAAATGTTTTTTGAAAAGTACAATAACCTCTTTCCTCCATCGCCTCTTCCCCATCTGAATATTGTGGATTTGTAGGCTTAAGCGCTGGTACCTGGCAAAAGTGGAGCTCCAGGCAGTGTCTCCTCTGCCAAACCAACACAAGTAGTAGCACACCAGTAGTTCACCACAACACTGTTAGCGCATCTCCAGGACCCCTACTGTACTAACCCTTATGTATGTCTCTCTGTGTCCTCTGAATATTGTTGATTTGTAGTGGCACTTAGAAAAGAGGCACTGTCAAGATGTCAAGATGGTTCCACTATAGATGGCTGCCTGTGAATTGGCTCCAGCTTTTGACCCCCCTCCCCCCCAGCTCCACCACCCCGCTCTTTGGGACCAACTTGGCCTCTCACTCTATTACGCCCCCCCCCCACTAAGTGGAGCAGCAACAGTGGCTCCATGTCGCACAACTGGTTGTAACAGAGCACCGGTACTAGATCCTGGCAGCCAGGAGCATCAGTAGCATCTTCATCAGAGCACCTGAAATGTAAGTGATCAGAACCAGAGACTTACTGAAAGTAAGGAGGAACATAGCACCAAGGCTCCAGTGGCAGCCACAACCAGGCAGCTTAAGCGCTGGTACCTGGCAAAAGTGGAGCTCCAGGCAGTGTCTCATCTGCCAAACCAATACCAGTAGTAGCACAACAGTAGTTCACCACAACACTGTTAGGGAGCTCCAGGACCCCTACTGTAGTAACACTTATGCATGTCTGTCTGTGTCTATCTATATAGAGGTCATTGTACAGGGAGGAGGAGATAAGCTGTGACATCATCTATTGTCAGTAGTGATGGGTCATTGTTATCTATTCTCATTATTATTTTGTGAAAACCAGATTAATAAGCAATTTTCTGTTGACATATCCCCTGTCAAACAATGAATCCTGAATTATACATCTGCCTGTATGTTATATTACATAAATAGGGCCCTGTAATGCTTCAGTCAGCAAAATAGTGCTAACCTGGAAACTTCTTCATCCCTTCTCATTATGGTGTAATATAAAAGGGCAATAATCATAAATGCAATGAGTGACTTATATACAGTGTGCAAGCTACTTACCTATGCTCAAAGTCGCAATCTTCACCGTAATAAGGAAATTCATATTCTAATTTTTAATGTTTAGAACATTAAATTAGAAATATTTTTAATGTTATTTTTAATTTTAACATCCAACTTGCTGATTCCTTGTTTATGCAAATGCAAACATTAAAAACTTTTTAGAAATTCCGACAAGGTAAACTGAAGAAGCTGAACCTACCACTTCCATCTAAAGAAAATCTCTCGCACCCAACCGTTCCTTAATCCAGAGTCTACAAAATTAGTAGTCCGTGCACTTATCTTCTCCCGCTTGGACTACTGCAACATTCTTCTCTGTGGACTCACATCTAACTCTCTAATGCCCTCTTAAATCCATCCTTAACTCTGCTGCCTGTCTAATCTATCTGTCTACTCGTTTCTCCTCTCTGCCAGTCTCTCCACTGGCTACACTTTGCCCAGCGAATTCAATTCAAAATACTAACCATGACATACAAAGCCATCCACACCCTGTCTCCTCCATGTATCTCTGAACTCATCAGCCAATACTGCCCCACACCTAATCTTCACTCCTCATGGGACCTTCAGCTTCACTCTATTGTCATCCGCTCTTCTCATAACTGTCTCCAGGATTTCTACCGTGCATCAACCATACTCTGGAACTCTCTACCAAAACGTGACTTTGCCCCACTTTCCGACCCTTCAAACGTAATCTAAAAACCCAACTGTTCAGGATTTCCTACAACATGCACTAACCCCACAGATCTGCTCTCTCACCTTGTGTCATAGCTTGTGAGGCCTCACAGGCAGGGTCCTCCGTCCACTTATCTCCGGATCACTGTGGTCTTGTACTTTTGTTCTTAATGTAATGTATGTAAACCCCTTACTGATTGTACAGCATGGCGCTATTAATGATGTTCTTTAAATTAAATAATAATAATAATAATAATAATAAAAACTCTCCAATGTGCAAAATAGCATCAAATACTCTTGAGACCGCAGAGGTGACCATATCACACGGGTATCTTCCATCCAGGATTATAAGGATACAAGCACAAATCTAAACAGGGAATCAGTTCAAAACATACATTTAACAGGCTAAGAGTGTGTACAAAACAAGCAAAAAAAACTGTAAAACAATTGAAAGTAATAGAATTTTTTCATATTTTACAATCTTACAAAAAAGCAACCATTAGCTGAGCCTAGGTTATACAACTACTGTGACCTACTCTGATCAATTATAATATGTAGGGAAACATTAAAGCATAATTTTCTTGCAGCATCACTACAAGGTGAATGAATTATTACATTGCCTTTATTGTCAAAAAACCTTGATCCAAACATGAATACATGATGCCCAAATCCAGAACAAGAGATATTCTTTGTGCACAATGCTGTGGATAGATGATGGAGGTCACCAATGTTTGCCCCCCCCCCCCCCCTATTATCTCATGGGGCTCCAATAAAGTATTAGAAAGGGGGTTTGTCAAACAAGACATCACCCCTAGGCAGAATTTCTGGATTTACATTCAACGTTTGTTTGGTTTTGTGCTGTCTTTTGGGTTTTTGTTAACAGAAAACACATCAAGAAAGTTTATATTTTAGATGTGCTGTCTTTAAGAAATTTGGAACGTAGAGTGTAGATGATGATTTCAGTTCCCACTAGATATCCTACAGCGTACTCGACTGTTCATGTTCCAATAAGACCCTTGTCAAGCATTGGACCTATAATTTGAAGGAAATCTACCATCAAAATCCATCATGATGATCCAAGGGCACTTACTCATGAATCCAGGCAACGTGTCTGAGGTATTACAGAAGCACTTCCCCCTCCCACTGTGTGGTCATGATGTAGTGAGTTTACATCAAGCAGAGAGTGGGGGGAGTGCCAAGGAGGATCAGAGGGGAAGGGGAGACAGTGTAACAGCCTGGGCATCTGCAACACAGACAGGCTCTGGGAACTGCCCCAGTTGCTTTCAAGGCTCATTAACATAATTTTTAAAGCTGGTGTTAGAAATAAGAAAGCCACAAAATAAGGTTACCACAGTCACAGTGCCTGGGTCTATGAGTAAGTGTCCCTGGTTTACCATGCTTGATTCTGAAAGTAGATTTCCTTAAAGGTAATTTTATCTGACTCTTTCATATATGACAGCCATCTAAAAATTATCTCTATCCATGAAAATACAAGCCTTGGGAATATAATAATAGAACCCATCCCCAGGATGTGAGAATATTCTCTTCAAACAGTCGGAAGGAGACGGAAAATTCAGAGCGGAACATTTCATTAGAGACTCTGCTTGGTAGTTAACTCAATTGCTTATGGAGGTCGCAGACCCCTGCCCAATAGAAGGCTCAACAACTACGGCATTACCTAACCTCTCTGACCAGTCACCTCTCCCTACCCCTCCTCCACAGTCTGGACTCCCCCTTCTGTCCCCCTCTCCCCCACTGCTGTTTCCTTTTCCTTTTCTACCTTTTCATTTCTCTTTTCTACCCCACCCCCCTTTTTTATACTTTTTTCTTTCTTTTTCCCTTCTCTTTTCCGGCGGAGGGACTATTCTGTAGGCCCCACAGGGCCAATGGGCTCCTCTATTGCCCAATACTCTTAAAATATAAAACAGGTGGGGGATCGATTGAGTCTTCTGCATAGATCCTTCAACTCCGTGTTTGATTTGACCGTACATGATGTGTGATTTATCCATGTTTTATACTGTCCCTGTTATGTACATTTTTCTCATGTACCGTATTTTTTGGACTATAAGGTGCAACAAAAATCCTTTGAGTTTTTTTCAGAAATCAAAGGTGCGCCTTATAGTCCAGTGCGCCTTATATATGACCCGTGTTACAGACAACAGCTGCCTTGAACTGTGCACAGGTCTGCCACCTGCTGGTCATTCATCCTTATAATCAGATGCGCCTTATAATCTGGTGCATTTATTGATGGTGCACCTTACAATCCGGTGTGCCTTATAGTCTACAGTACGCTGTTGGATTTGATATGGATAGAGTGAGCGAGCATACTCGTCCGAGCTTGATGCTCATTCGAGTATTAGCATACTCGAAATGGCTCGCTGCTTGTACGAGTATTTCGCCTGCTCGAGAACGAGCTTTCACTTAAGGATCATATAAGTGAAGAACACAGTGAAGAACACATTGCAGATGTTTCCATACATCTGCTAACTTATCAGAAGACATTAGTACAGTAAGGTGTTCTTCACAATAGTATGTGAAGAACAATATGTGTGAAGAACACATTGCAGATGTTTAACACGGGTCGTTCTCCTTTTTGAAGTTCCATGAATATTGCATTGAATAAAAAAAACCGAAGAAACAGGACTGACTTCCTTATTTCTCAATAAAATGACATATTTTATTGGTCCCCTTGAAAAATGCTCGAGTCTCCCATTGACTTCAATTATCGTTATTCGAAACGAGCACTCGAGTATCGGGAAAAGTTTGACTCGAGTAACGAGCACTCGAGCATTTTAGTGCTCGCTCATCTCTAGATATGGACTATGTTCCTGTCTACATCTGCATTCCTGCCATCAATTAAAAAAAAAGAACCCAACCCCAGAAAAGTGATATTATTTTTGGATATTTTCAAAAATACTTTTAAAGTTATATGAACATAAAAAAAAGTAAAAAATTGTGTATAGGCACAGCAATAAAATGACTGCAAGGAAGTAATGACATGAGCCTCTGAACCTATCAATTGTATTTATGGTGACATTTTAGTAACTATGGTTAACCAAGCAATCCTCAGGCATGTCATAAACCTGTTTATTTTGAATGTCACTTCTAATTATATCATTTTTCATTCTTCATACTACATGCTATTCCACGAAATAAAACTAGAAAAATTATAATATATAATTAATTAAAAATAACTAAAATATTTTATGGTTATAATTTAGGCTTCTGAAATGTGTGAGCCAATTAGACTGGTATTACCACTCAAATTTTACCATTGTGGTTATCAATTGTAATTTTTTGGGGGGATTTCCATGCAGCGACTGGATTTTACTTTTTGCATAAGTGTATCTGACCACCTATAAGGCTTGTCCATGCATGGCAGATGTAGAGCTAGGATTTAGCACTGTTGCTGCACTGAAAGTAAAAATAAATATATATGATGGCAAGATAATTAATTTTATATACAAGATACAATTTTTATAAAAATGAAAAAAAAAATTGAGAGTAAGCAAAAATAAAATAAGGAAAAAAAAAAATTTCAATAGTAAAATGTATGGACACATCAATAAACATTGCAACATCTTGGCCTGTTAAAACTTCACTTGCATCCAAAATATGGTTGAGGATGTGCCGATAGATGTCATTTTGTTTAATTCTATCCTTATTAGTCTGAAGACTGGTTAACTTATTTTCTAGAAGTCTTAATTGATTTCCACCACAGCCGTCAGTCTCCTGTGAACTCTGCTCTGGTTTGGAAACAGTTATTCCGCTGTGATGAACAGAATCTCCCTCCACTTATTTGTCTGCCCTGTCTGGATGTCAGAGAACTGATCCAATCATCTTCTGAACCAAAAATCTGAAATCTTATTATAAAAGCTTTACTAACTAATTTCTCCTTTCTTGCTATAGTCTGAGGCTGCATTCACACGATGTATGCCCGCCGTACTGTAGTACGGCGGGCATACATCGGCGCTGCGGAGAGGAGCTGCTCACCCCCTCCCCTCTCCATAGGAAGATACAGCGCACGGCGCCGTATCACGAGAAAAGATAGGACATGTCCTATCTTTTACCGGGCTACGGAGCGGTACGGTGCCGCACGTGTGCTGCACCGTACCGCTCCCGTACAGGGCCGTGAGCCCATAGAAGTGTATTCGGGACGTATATAGGCCGTATATACGTCCCCCATACTGTAGTGTGAATGTAGCCTTATTTTGAGCTTGCTGGCATGTATCTTGACTTCTGTATCTTGGATTCTTTGACCCTTTGTCTGTTTTCTGACTATCCCCTTGTCTACAAAGTTTCTACTGCATTTGTACCCTTAGTTCTAATCCGTATCTTATCAACTTCTCTTTTTAGCATATGTATCATCATGTTTTTGTCTCTGGGTTTACAGTTTAGCAAAGGACAGTTTAGCAAACTTACCTGCTAAGAGTGGGCTGGGCAATTAATCAGGGACAACCAGCAAGGGGTTTTAGCATTGGTGCTCACAATTCTCCTAAAGCAGCAGGACAAATATAACACAAAAGAATGACATAGATATGAAAATACTAAAATATATAAAAGTTCGAACATAAAAAATATAGTAGATAATCTACACTAAATCTACTAACTCAACACTATATAACAAAAATAATATAAAGACATAAATAGAAATAAAAAATAGAAATAAAAGAACTATGATAACTATACAAAAATAAACGCTTCATAATAATAAAACGTTAATATAATATGTTATATTAACTCCCATTATTTCATTTGATTATGTTATTACTCTGTAATGGCTTGTTTTATTTGGATATGTCCCCTATGATCTGTACAAAACTGTGGAATATGATGGCACTATATATATATATATATATATAAAGCTTTATTAAAAAATAGAAACATAGAAATATAAAAAAATGGAAATAAAGAAGATAAGATACTAAGTACATAAAATTAAACCCAATGTAATAAAAATCTAAAAAACAGATAAAATAAGAACTATATAAGAAATAATAAGTGACTTTTATTTGGATATGTCCCCCATGATCTGTACAAAACTGCAGAAAATGATGGCGTTATATGGATATATATATATATATATATATATATATATATATATATATACCTTATATACTCGAGTATAAGCCTAGTTTTTCAGCACAAAAAAATGTGCTGAAAACCCAAACTCAGCTTATACTCGAGTAAAAAATATATAGGTTTTACCAGGTTTTTGTGGTAAAATTGGGGGCCTCGGCTTATACTTGGGTCGGCTTATACTCGAGTATATACGGTATATATATATATATATATATAATTTCTTTATTAATATATCGAAACATAGAAATATTAAAAAAATAGAAATAAAGAGGATAAGATACTAAGTACATAAAAATACACCCCCAATATAATAAAAATCTAAATAACAAATGCAACAAAAACCATATAAGAAATACATATACATTTTTATTTTAAAAAATACAAAATGAAAATAAAAAGATACTTTAATTATAATAACTATACAAAGGACACACAAAATAAAAAAGTAAAAATGCCGCTTTCCAATATTTTCATGTGGGATTTATCTAAATTAAGAGCATCTGATATCTGAGTTCAAAGAATCCGCTCCTGCAAATTTTCCTCACCCAAAAATCAGCCTTTAATACAGACTGACAGGGGTCACACAGTCAAGGATAAACAATCGTTCTCGAATCCTTTGGTTTCAAGCTGAAGTGAAACTGTATCCCTATGGTGTTTTTGTCTGACCAGGCATGTCTGTTAATGTGCAGCATTTTTATAAGGCCGGTGTCTCTTTCAACCGCATAGCTCCTGACTGCAAGGCATTTGATTTCTAGTAATTAATCAGATCATCATACATTCCGTGTTTCTCCTTCAGGCTGACTTGGTTAGTGATCTCAATCTGACCTCGGTAATAAAAGGAAACCATTCATGTTCTTGAAATACAGAGAGAATCTCGGAGAAACAAGGGATATCAGTTCAGGCTGTTGTCACCGGATGGCCCTTTTCTGTCTATGCTGTGTGTAATTTTACCAGGGTAGGATACTCATCAAGACAAATAGACCTGCTGAATGTCATGAAGATGGACGTTAATATGCTCTACATTGTTCTCTGGTGTGATAAAAACAGACTGCAGATAATTCACGTAATCCGGGTAATGAACACTAAAACCACAGTGTATAATGCAGCCTTCTCCTCCAAAATAAAATAATATTACCGACAATAGGGCTCATTTACTAAGGGTTCTACAGCCATATTTCCATCGGGTTTTCCGACTTTTCGGGACAGGGGATTGTGTCGCACAGGATCGGATTCTAGCACAGCTGCACAGGCTTTCATGCAACAGAAATCGAGGAGCGTGCCATCAGACGATCCCACGGATTCGGACTGAGGGCGGGATTTAACATTTAAATAGTGTCACAAGACAATGCACTTACATACACCAGGAAGGAGAAGGTGAACTCTGTCGGACCTGAGCGGGGAAGCACACATGCAGGAAACCGGGCACATGATCTTAGTGAATCACGGCCGGAGTCTATGATCGTAGGACAACACACAGCGGGGATCACGACAGACTGGGTAAGTAAATGTGCCCCAATAGGGCACATTTACTTACCCAGTCCTGTCGCGATCCAGCGGCGCTTTCTCCAAAAAGGATTCAGGTCTTCCGGCGATTCACTAAGGTCGTGCGCCCGATGTCCACCAGATGTCGCTGCTACGCCAAGGTCCACCTGAGTTCACCATCCAATTCCTGGTGCATGTAAGTGTGTGTCAAGTGACACTTTTATTTATTTTTTTTAAATAGCGCAATTTTTGGCGAATTCAACGGGTCTTCCGACGGCCACGCCCCCCATTTTTCGTCGCATGCAAGCCGGCGCCAATGTGACACAATCCGATCGCGTGCGCCAATAACCTGGAGCAATTCAGCGCAAAATGGTAAAATTCGGAAGACCCGGCGGAAAAATGCCATTCGGACCCTTAGTAAATGTGCCCCAATGTGTTACATTAGGAGGGTCAAACGACAATGATTTTGTTTAATTCATTTTGTTTCAAAAATCACTTAAAAGGTCAAAATATATGTTAGATAGATAAATAGATAGATAAAAGATGATAGACATATACAGATGTCAAATCAGGTGGTGATAGATGGAAACATGTAAATACGCTGGGGGTCATTTATCTTGTCTCCCCCTTTTCTGAGATGAGTCTGTTGTGATTCTATTTTTTGCACTGCATTTGTCTTTGTCTTTTTGGCTCTTTGTCAAATGCAGGGTTTTTTTTTAGCCTTATCAGGCGCAAATTTTTTAAAAAGGCGCAATTTCATACACAACTCATAACATTGCCTTTCCAAAGCATGTTCAGGACTAGCATGCCATTGCGGAAATATTTCCGCCTATAAATATTAGATAAGGCACCAACAACTGTAAAAAGGCGCAATGTAATGACAAATAGGACTACGGTTACACTGCAAATTGAGGTGTAACTTTCCAAAAAAAAATGTAAAATTGCCATTACTCAGCAAAAAGGTACAAAAACACCACTAGAAGGGAAAAAAAGATAAATGACCCCCCCCCAGTTGAATTTTTAGAAACAGTTATCTCACAGACAAAAGTGAAGCCTATGGGGCAGATTTACTTACCCGGCCCATTCGCGATCCAGCGGCGCGTTCTCTGCACAGGATTCGGGTCCGGCTGGGATTTAAGAAGGTAGTTCCTCCGCCGTCCACCAGGTGGCGCTGCTGCGCCGAAAATAATCTTAACGCCCCGGAATGCACCATCCCATAGCAGGTGAAGGTGAGCGCTTCCCAAGCGACACATTTCGGTTTTTAAATGCGGCGGTTTTTCCCAATACGTCGGGTTTTCGTTCGGCCACGCCCCCCGATTTCTGTCGCGCGCATGCCGGCCCCGATGCACCACAATCCGATCGCGTGCGCCAAAAACCCGGGGCAATTCATGTACAAGCGGCGCAAATCGGAAATATTCAGGTAACACGTCGGGAAAACGCGAATCGGGCCGTTAGTAAATGACCCCCTATGTCTGACTGTTAGTGCTTTTATCTCACAGCACAGCTGCTCCAACATAAGAAATTAGAGGGGGTAAGGGTATATAAATAGTAAAGAACAAAATCTCTCTCTCTTTGGCAGTCCAGTTGAGTGTAGCACCACCTCTCATCACCTGTGACTAAGGAACTCTGTATGAAGAGGACAGCGGTGACATCACATTGACAATGTACAACTGCTCCTGTAGTTGGTTTCCTGTGTACAAGCAGAGGTCATCGGTGAGGGGTGGCACTTCACTGTACCGGAGTGGTGGAAAGAAGGAGATTAAAGTCTTTCATTTTATTCCTCCAGGGACATTATATATAGACACCCCTTATCTTGCACAACCCTTTTTAGTCCATTTGGAGAGCATATGTTATCATGCCGTATTAAAATTACAGGAAAAAAACTGCAAGTAAGTAGCCATACCCCAGCCTTGGTGACCAAGAGTCCCAATGCCTGTGAAATATCTGTGGGCTTAAAGGGAACCTATTAGGGGCCACTAAATCAGTCTTTAATCCTTCTGGACCTGTGTTTTGGTGTTCTAAATTGCTCTATATTCCCAATGCCTGGGGTAGAAATAACATAAACACATTGGCCTGGAGCTCTGCCTGTGCAGTCATTCACTGAAGGTAGTTTAGTACACCGCAGCTTCATTGTAGATGGAGGTTTGGCGCATCCAAGACTAAACTGGGGTGTATTCTGACGTCTTTATTGAAGTATCATGGATCCAGTTCTAGGAAAGTGTTTGTTTTTTTGATGATGGCCACAGATCAAGATGATACAGGGTGATTAGGGACAAAAAAGAGTAGTGATGAGTGGGCCAGAACCATAATGTTCAAGTCATGGCGAACATTGCGGATTCGGGTCCTCAAAAGTTCAAGTTTGGCTCCCTCTCGTAATGGGTACACGCATGCTGCAATTTATTGTAGGATTCACAATCCCCGATGATGTCATAGGGATCTGGATCAGGAAAATGGCCTTTTGAAAGCTGCCAAGGTTTAAAGGGTTATACCAGCTTTCGGTGCCAATACCGAAATACAATCGTCGGTGTTACCAATGTTGGTGAGAATTTATGTTCGGCCCAACCTGAACGTTAAGAGGTCCATTAATCTATGTCTATGATTGGTTTAGTGTTCAAGGTTCCTTTCAATTTTAATTCAGTCAACAACTATCTCTCCAGACCTCCTAATACAACTTTACAATCAGCTCGGGTGACTGTGCCTGTGTCATTACGAAGAGAATGAAGATCAGACTCCAATGGGATGATCAAAAGGATTGCCAAATTGAACGTCAACTTGGCCAATTATTATCTTACCTGAGATTTGCTGTTTGAAGCGAGTTGGGGGGAATCAGTAGGGTCCATGCACATTAGATGGCCGGAGAAGAACAAACAGCTTTAAGGGGACCTGTGGCAGATTTTGTATATCTGATTTACATAGAACACAAATATTATGTCTGGCTTACAGACTACCAACTCTAATCATATCCATCTTCCCTTAATACACAATGGTGTATACCCAGAGCTGCCTTATCAATACCAGTGGTTTCAGAGCGCTTTAAATCACTGTTTGTGATTGGCAGAAATCATTATTCTCACCTGTAAAAAAATCTCCCAGCAACTCTCATGTGAGCGGAGGGGGATGGGCTGCTATAGATTTCCATTGCTATGAACATGTCACTGTTATCCTTACACTTAAATCAATCAGTGACACAAACGCTGTCAGGAACATGGAGTATCTATTGTGTGTCCACAGGATCAATAACAAGCGATTTACAACCTTTGATTAAAATATAAGTCATTGTGTAATTAATCCAGGTCTACGAATCTTCTAAATATACTTAAAGCCCCTTTTTTTTATAGTTTCATTCATAAATAATATCTGGGGTTCGGATAATATGATGATTTTCAGTAATGAGCTGACTATGTCTTTATATTTCATTCATTTTTAGATGTAAGTTAATAATTTCTCTGCCCATCTACAATTCTGTGCTCTCCTGTTAATTCCTAGGAGGGTTATTTGAAGAAATATCCCAATAGAAATAATAATTTAAGAAATTAAAATGTAATTGTTGTGACTTGTATACACCTTTATTCAGGATGGAAACAATAGATAGATGAAATGGACCCAGGGGAATACGGTGAAGATTCCGGCGCTCAAATGCATAGTCCAAAGAGCCACATTATTTATGACTCTTATAATTTATTGGTGCACAAAGGGGTTTTTGTCCCGTATAGAGAGGCGCTGTGTTGTCCGATGTAATGACTCGAGATTGTATTCGAGTTATTTTGATTTATTAGTAGATTAGATTTACTACGCGTTTCGGCTCCGGTCCGAAGGCTTTGTCAGCTGCAGAAATAATATTATTACCTAGGTGGCTAGGTTACGTATCCAAGCCACTACATCTTGCAATAAGCAGTCGGGCAGAAAAGTGGTCACATGACTTCAGCGAAGATAAGTCACGTGCAGGGGGGTGGCTAGGCATAGCGTCTAACGTATGACCTAAAGGAATCAAAATTGTGTCTGAAGGTCTGTTTGCCCTGTATAAGGGTAAACCAATCACGATTAGTGAGTGTCTAACATAGAATGTTATGAATTGTATTAAAAGACTATGGGGGCCATTTACTAAGGGCCCGATTCGCGTTTTCCTGACGTGTTACCCGAATATTTCCGATTTGCGCTGATTTTCCCTGTATTGCCCCGGGATTTTGGCGCACGCGATCGGATTGTGGCGCATCGGCGCTGGCATGCACGCGACGGAAATCGGGGGGCGTGGCCGAACGAAAAACCCGACGGATTCTGAAAAACCGCCGCATTTTTAAAAAAAAATGTGTTACGGAGCTTCACTAGGAATAGGCCGGTGTACTTAAGTGCGTTCCGATGCTTTTCAGCGCAGCAGCGCCACCTGGTGGACGTCGGAGGAACTGCCTTAATGAATCCCGGCCGGACCCGAATCCACCACAGAGAACGCGCCGCTGGATCGCGTATGGACCAGGTAAGTAAATCTTCCCCAATGTGTCAATAGATAGAGACATAGAAATATGGAAATGTAGATAGATAGATAGATAGATAGATAGATAGATAGATACATGATAGATGATAGATAGATAATATTAAGATAGATGATAGATAGTGATAGATATGAGATAGATAGATAGATAGATAGATAGATAGATAGATAGATAGATAGATACATGATAGATGATAGATAGATAATATTAAGATAGATGATAGATAGTGATAGATATGAGATAGATAGATAGATAGATAGATAGATGATAGAAGATAGATAGATAGATAGATAGATAGATAGATAGATAGATAGATAGATGTCTATCTTACTCCTGTACATGTCTCTTACTCCTGTATTTTGGGATATATTGTAGGATATAGATGCATAGGGCAGTGTCTGTTATTCTAGAAATAATAAGGTTGATCAGATCAATGGCTCCATCCACATTCATCTTTATTGCATATTTTTCATAAAGCAGAATACTGTGGAGATTTTTTTTTCCAATTCATTCCGCGCTGTGAGATGAAATGACCTTATTTAACTGTACATATGTCAAGTGTATCTAAAAGTGTTTTCCAATAGACAGAAAGGTTAGATGAAAAACACAATGATTCATTTTATTTCTAAGGGATCCTGCTGATTTACAGCCGATGATCTGACTTCATAATGACAAAGTTGATTGCAATACTAGAGAGGTTTGCGCTCACATTTTAATCTAAGGCTCCGGAGCCATCGCTGACAGTAATATATTTTACAACGTGACAACATGTTGTTTATTAGAAGTGATTGTTCTAAGGTGACTCTCTTCTTCGCTCTCGTACCTCACCACGGGGCCGCCTCGGTTTTCATCCTTCAATTATCTGAAAGAATAATAAACAAATAAATAAAATTAAAGGCGGTTTCTGGGCCCCAAATACTTGTCAGAGTTCGGGATCCGTGAACCCGCTGGACGACCGGGGAGATGGTACTAGCCGACACCTGGGACCGGAGCCTAAGTGGCACCTGGTCTTCACCAGAGCCTGCCGCAAAGCCGGATGGCCTTGCTGCGGCGGAGTGCCAGCAGGTCATTCCACAGCTCACGGTGGCAGCCGAGATCACGGTACAGAATCGTAATCCAGACTCAACGTCAGGCACAGGCACGGAGTCAGGGCAGGTGGCAGAGATCGGACGTCAGGTCCGAGGTCACAACAGGAACACAGGCAAGGCAGGCAGGGAATAGGTACAGGTACTCACAGGAAGCTTTAACTGAGGCAAATGAGCTCAAAGATCCGGCAGGGAATCCTGGAAACAGCCGGCCTCTTACGGAAACCTGGGGGAACCAGCTCCAATCAGCGGTGTGCTGGCCCTTTAAATCTTAGAGTGCCAGAGCACGTGCCCTAGAGAGCGGTGACGCGTGCGGCCTAGCCAGGAAAAGAACAGGATTGGGGAGAGGTTAGAGCAGGCCGGGGACCGGGGCCGCAACTGAGAGGGGCACTGGTGTGCCTGTTATCTGTAACATGGATCGCGGGGGCACCCATGACAATACTCCTAACAAAAGGTCTCTATCCAATCACAGATCAATAGTAGTAGAGCAGTAGAGGTGAAACATTTGAAACCCCCAGTGATCCTCTTCTATACACTATAGCAAGAGCCAGAAGAACACAGCTCCGTACATAGTTTAGTGGCTGTTGGGCAGTGCTGCGGGTGCTCAGGTGACTGCGACCAGTAGTATGAAGGCGATCTATAGGGAACAATGAACAGTGGCCTGCCCCTCATATGACAGCATAGAGTAAATCAAGAAGTGGTGACATGTTTGTTCTAATTTTTCGACTTCATTCATTTTATGTACAGTAAATATTTCTTCCCCTGGTTGTACAGTTTTAATAGATAGCGAGATAGAATAGATACTGTATACTGTAATATCTAAGTAATGAATATAACATAGAAAAATACAAATGCGAGATTGATAGAATATACAAATATATGAGATTCATGCATATTATAAATAGATTATATAATATCTTAATAAGGAATATAAGAAAGAAATTATAGATCTGAGATTATACAAAATAAAAAATAGATACACGTATTTGTTATGCATAGATTCATACTGAATGGATAGAATTGATACAAAATCTCAGCAGCTTCGGTTTGTTCTCATCTCAGATTCCCAGCAGTGTGGGCAGGGGCACATCTATGCTCTCTACCCGCACACCCGCTATGATGTAAACAGTCTGCGACATGGCCCATGCTGTACCTGGTGCCCGCAGGCAAAAAGCATAGACCTGCCTCTGTCCGCCCTGTTGAGAATCTAAGAGAAATAGCCGGGGCCACAGGGGGACAAGGAGCACCGGAGGTAAGTGTTGCGGACATTTCATTGATGGGGGAGCACTTCTGGGGATATCTCATTAATGGGGGAGCACTGATGGGAACATTTTATGGGGGGAACACTATTTCAGACAATTTATGGGGGGTGCGCTTCTAGGGACATTTCATTAGTGTGTGGAATGATAGGAGAAGACTGTTGTACTTACATCCCTCAGAATTCCGGTGCTGGTGGTAAAACACTGATAGCAATAAAGAAAATTACAGCATTGGCAACTGAGATGAAAGAAAATGCAGGGGTAGATACCTCCTGGGCAGCATGGTTTACCAGCTGGGCAGGGGGGTGGAAGGCCCTTTTCCAACAGATAGGATTGGTATTACTCGGGATGTTCATCCTGGCTCTATTTCTCTTATGTTGTTGTATACCATTATACAAGAGGTTGGCCAAGAAAATTGCGAGTAACAAAGCTAAAGGAGTTTTTCCGAATATTGATAAACAGTCTGTTTGTTATATGTCCATGAGGAATAGAAATCTGCCCGATTTGCCTGAGATCTCAGTTCTGTCAGAACAGCCTGATGTTCCAGTTCTGGAACACCCAAATTCTTCCCCGATAGATGACCTACCTACCATTGTGATCTCAGAATACTTAGCCCCCTCCCCAATAGTGGAAGCTTTAGTGTAAGGGAAAGAAGGAGGACTCCATGTGTCAATAAGGTTAGTGCTGGGAAATTGATCCAGGTGTCACAAGGGCACGTTGGGTCAATGACTCAGTGAAGCAATCCACTCCCCTCTCCCACCACATGGACAGCCTATAGGAAAAAAAAAAAAAAACGAATCGCAGCGAAGTGTAGGGAAAAGCTCAGTATTTAGGGGGGAATTGTGAGGGTCAAGATAATGATTATATATGCTTCTAATGATTATATGCCTTATGATTGTATACATGTGCCCTTTGCCCTATATTTTGTACTTTGTCTGTTGAGAAATACAGAGCTTTTCCCTTACATCAGTTTTAACCAGACATGCAACTGTCAGCGGAACTCAAGTCTTGTGATGGAAAGCAGAAGATGGAAGAGCAGATGTTGCTCCAAAGATAGTACCAGGTTTTTGGAGTAAAGGTTAATTTCCTAATCTTCAGGCTACAGAAGATGACGCCTGCATGGCAACCATAATCTAAGTTGGAAGACCAATCAGCAAGAGCCGGAGGCTAGACATATATGATTAGCTATAACCAATTATAATGATTTTAATGTATGTAACCACACCTTTTTGTTTGGGTATAAGAGGCTATGTATCAGGAAATAAAGACACAGTTCATTTCTCTTTTCTGTTCGGCAAGTTAAGAGCATGAACCTAAGATAAAACAGAACTTCAGTCTTCTGTCTTTTCTTATCAAACGTGCACGCATGCTCAAATAATTTGGAGTGTCTGAGAGAAGAGTGTAAGGCGGGATTGACCTGGCCCCGACAATAGTACCTATTTTTTATTGAAAAAAAAAATAGTTATAGAGGGGATTTAGCTTGTAGGCCTGAAAGCAGGTGTATGAGATGTGATTTAGTCGCATTTGCTGGTGTAGAACCCTCCGTGTCCTCTATGCCAGTTGGGTGGGAAGAGGATGGTGCTGGGTCATGCATTCCTACTCCACGCCCGCTTAGTGTCTATGGCCTGTGCCTGTTCAAGCAATTCTATGCCAGGTCAGTCCTGGTGACCGGGTGCATTGCAGCTGCCTGCCGGAACCTTCTAGAAGAGGTTTGGGAGAAGGAGGCACCATAATGTTGATTAGAAATGAACCAATAAATTTGTTGGTTTATAGATTGAGTAGACATCGAATCAGAATCTTGTAGAAATATTGTTCTTATTTATCCCAGAGCATATGGTTGAGAAAAAATTCACAAAATGAAATAGAAGCTTTTCAATAAAAAAATCTGAGTTTAAGAGGATAAGATGGGGTTTTATACAAATTTCCAGGACAATAGGATAAACATCGTATCAGACGGGATAGATATAGACCAAGCTTAAACTTTTGAAATTTTGGTGAGGTTTCTACGAATCAAATCTTTGATAATTCGCTCGTCTCTACTATTGGTAGATATGATATGAGGGTATATATATATTAAATATAGTTGAATATGAGTTAGTTAGAATGGAAAAATCACAGGCAACACAGGTGCACACAGGTCTAGACCAAGGCTTCCCAGCTATAGAAGTAGAAGAAAAGGCTGCACTCCAGGTCCAAATGTGATTTAAAGGTAAACTTTATTCCTTGCAGTGGCAATTTTTCAACGTAGCAACGACTTTGTCATGGCGATGCTTGACCTAGGTGTTACTACATCAAAATGGTCTTGGTTTTAGAAAGAAAAGCACAGGTCTTCCCCCTGTCATGTGGTGTGGTGGTTTAATAATGTACAAGGGTGTATATACAATTGAGGCCCTGGATCCTGCACAGGGATGTATTCTCCAGCAAATTTTGCAATGTGAACAATCAAAACGGAGGAAACTATGGGGCTTATTTACTAAGGGTCCGCGCCCGCACTTTTGATGGTTTTTCCAACGTCTTCAGGATTTGCACCGTTGTAACAGGTATTTAACTGGGGATTGTGTCGCACGTGATCGGATTGTGGAGATGCTTTTATGCAATAGAAATCAGGGGGCGTGCCGTTGGGCGATCCAACTGATGCAGACTAAGCGCAGGATTTAACTTTCAAATTGTGTCGCAAGATCAAGCACTTACATGCACCAGGAAGAAGAAGGTGAACTCTGTCAGACCTGAACGGGGAAGCAACACGTGCAGTGAATCGAGAGTGCATGATCGTTCGGGAAACTGCGCGGACCGGGTAAGTAAATGTGCCCCTGTGTACCTATCATTGGTATTTCTGGGGTTTTTTTTGGCGTAAAAAGGTCTCAAAGTAGTCACTTTGAGCTTTTTTGAGATTTTTCAATGTTAAAAAGTTTCACAGGACTATTTCCACCTCTTCATTAATCTGGTGTAAACATAGATCTTCTGCTAGTGAAACGCCGTTCAAAGTCCGACTCATGACTTGTAACTTTTGCAGAAAGTCTGGATGAGACTGCTGGGACTTTTCATGCACTTTGAGACTTTTTTGGGACTTTTTGAAAGAAAAAAATCCCAGAAAGAAAAAATAGACCAAAAAATAAGCCAAAGCCATGCTAATGAATCTGATGGGCAGCGGAGCTCCAAAGACAGACATAGAACTGTCCCAAGGAGCCTTCCTAATGGTAATCGTAAATAAGCCCCTGTATGTAGTCATAAAAATGGGAAGGAAACACCTTATACCTTGTGCCATTAGTACTAGAACACGTTTTTTGTGTTGAGGTACGTAGAGTTTTTCGGATATAGTACGTACAGACAAATGCAAAGCAATATCTCTTCCAGTTGTGTTCGGGCCGGGTACAAAATTACATTTGCACAAGATGAATGTACACATTCCTATGAGCTAATAATGGTTTATTTAAAAATGTAACAAAGCAATATCGGCTATTTTGTACTAGAAATTATATTGCTGCAAATGTAAAAGACGTAATGGAATGCAGAATATTAGCCATAAAAAGCAAAGAAGGAAAAAAAAAACAAACACACTCTACATTATTTTCCTCTATGTATATTATTTTAAGGGCTGCAAATAAAACTGTAATATTCCGTGTGAATAATTTTCGCTGAAAGGGCACGAACCGGTAAATCTAACAAATTGTCCTTAATTATGTGATTGTTTGCGCGATGTGAAATCTGGGAGGAAAGAAACATGGAATTTGTAAATGAGCAAATATTAAAGAACATGAAAACATTTCGGGGAAAATGTACATCATGAGACGGTGCCATTATTATTGCATCCGGTATTCAAAACTACCATTTCACTATGATAAAAAGATCACTAACTTCTGTTTTATTGATGCGTCTCGGTAGCCATAGGGAGAAGAGGTAGTGGATGCGCATTGATCCTGGTGTCTGAGCATAGATATCAATATTATAAATGGAACTTGGTAGGAAAAGGCCTACTGGTCCCAAGAGATTTAGAGGACATCTACCATCAGATTGACTGGTCTTAGACTAGTACTACCCACATTCTTGGTATGACCTCTTCTGATAGTAACTGATTTTGTTATCATCCAGAATTTTGATTAAAAAAGTTAAATAGAAATGTGCAAATAAGCTTGAGGTACTCCATCTTAAATGACTGGATCACCTATCAGCTCCTCGAGCTTATCATTTATTCTCTACCAGAGTTGGTTTGGCCCAACAGAGTACCAGAGGATTCTCCGTTGGGCCTGGGCTTTAACCCAGTACTGGACCCCAGAGGTACAGCAGAATATAACCTAATTTTGAGGCTACTCGAGTGCACTAGAGAAGCTGATAGAGGGTTGGCCCTCAGCATGGTTTATCTGGTGGGCCCAAGGAACCCCAGTCCGACACTGTTGTTTACTCTACACTCACCGTTACGGCTTCTGTAATTTCCCATGGGCAGACCAACCATTCTGAATTATGATAAAAACAGGAGGGGCTGTAGGGCAGCTCAATGCAGAGAGCTAAGAGCTCATCAGTGTAAAGAGCAGCTACAATCCCGGAATTTTTTGTATAACTTGCACCATTTAGGCAATATTGTACCGCCAGATGGATAGGCTTCTGCGTAGAAAGCCTTATTAAAAAAAAGTTTATTGGAAGTGTTAGTACTTCATATGCTAATAAAATGTCTACTGATTGGTCGTTCTGTGTTGTCCTGCCCATCTGACCGTAAAGAGAGTGAAAGTAGGGGGCTCTTGGCAGTATGGTTGTGTCTACATAGTGGTAAAGATTACACAAGGGGAAATTTTACCGGCCTTCTTCCCACCATCATTGAAGTCTTATGTACACATACATGGAGCATGCTTAACAGATGATACCTAGCCCCCTTTACCAACTCACATTTTCTGTGCCACTATCCGATCGCGTGCGCCAAAAAACCCGGGGCAATTCAGGGAAAATCTGGAAAATATTCTGGTAACACGTCAGGAAAACGCGAATCGGGCCCTTAGTAAATCTGTCGGGTTTTAGTTCGGCCACGCCGATGCGCCACAATCCGATCACGTGCGCCAAAATCCCGGGGCAATTAAGGGGAAATCGGCACAAATCGGAAATATTCGGGTAACACGTCGGGAAAACGCGAATCGGGCCCTTAGTAAATGACCCCCATTGACTGTAAAGCAGTTGGAATTTTTTTTTGTAGGGACAACCATTCCTGAGAAATCATTGGTTGATGCTCAATAAGCCACTGTTGTCAGTTGGGTGGTCCCAGGCTGAAGAAGACCTCCTACATGACAGTTTGGACACAAATCTAATAGCCCGGATTACTCTGGAATGGCAAGGACCAGAGAGATATTTCCAACTGCAATGGAATCGGTGGAGAAGCACCTATTATAGGATGCAAAGAGCAGAAGTTGGGGGGATTGGCGATTGATCCCCAATAACTAGACACTACATGTGGTTTGATATTGTATTCTGAATGCTCTATAAACAACACCTCCGGCGGGCAAGGTCTAGAGGTGATTGTTCTTGGGATCTTTCACTTTATGATAATTGAGATATTCTCATTAGGCATCATTAGAGCGTGACCTCTTGGTGACCTGTCACGTCAATTCGGCTCAGATGTAAATTAACTTTTAATATTCTTAAATACTTATGTTCTCGCTAACCAAAATGAAATGGTGCATTGCTTGGAAATCTATGTAGTGCTCCTAGCATGGTTTTATCTTCCTGACACTAACGATAATCCCTTGTGTAATTAAGTGTAGAGTGGTTATGCATGCAGTTTGCCGTCCATGACAAGTCTCATAGAAAATACATCAGTATTAGCCACAGGTGAATTCGTTTAGAAAGATTAATGACTGCACCTGAATTTTAATGTCTTCCAAGAGATGCAACACTGAATCCTTAATTAAAAACTTGAATGAGTGGTATGGTTTGTTTAACATCCCAAATTTTTAAGGTAGGGTTTTTTCCTTCCTATGGCTGTCAGTAGCGGGATATCTGTACGTTACTGGACAGAATTACTGACTACAGGGATGTCAATATGACAACTGTAATCGATGGAAGTGTCTAAAACCGTTTGTATTACAATTTTCTATATTATTATTATTTTTGGATTATTATTATAATTACTATTTTGATTATTATTATAAAAACTATTATTATTAATATTTTTTCCATTAATTACCATAGTGTAAAATCAAAAGTTCAGTTACTGACACCTTGTTGCCACTTTCCAGTCCTCTTCTGTTCTCTGTATACTGGCAATCCTTAAAAGGGTTGTCCACTCTAAGCATATTCCAGCACAGATTAAGTGGACCATTGGCTGGGGGGCGCTCCCAAAATTTGAACGCCACTAGCCCCTCTTTTCTCCATCATTGTTCTCCCAAAGAAACATGTATATAGTGAACTGTGCTAGCTGATGTACTTTAAGTTTAAAGGGGTTGTCCACAATATAATTGATATTGTTTGTATAATGAAAAGTTATAACATAAAGTTCTAACATCAACATGTGTTTCCTTCGGATCAAGTTTTAAATTGCCCCATCTGTCACAATTGTCACCTAGGTTTACCCAAAAAAGGTTAGGAAACAAATTGGTCTTACAGAGGTAACGGTGTGAAGTTGGCAAATCTCGCCCGGATTCATCACAATTCTACGATCTGTTATACAAGATGATTGTTCAACTTAGTCTATGATGCAAATTCACAGAGATACCAGAATCCATGTTACATACACAACTTTTACATTCCTTTCAGTCCAGTTTGTTACTGTCATACAAATTACACCAACGCAAGTTACGATTCAACACAGTCTATTACTCGACTTCAGTTGACAAGTTCTTTATTGGCACAGTCCATGGAGACGTAGGAAAAAAATATGTATTTTCTTCCTTTGCTTCATTCCTATCAACCTGTTAATTAATAACACATATTAAAATAAAATGCCCCCGGAGATTATCCGCTCATAGCAGAAGAATGGAAGAAATCTCTGTTCTACCCTACGAGAGAACATTGGCTCTTTATGCAAACACAAGGCGACTGCTGTTACAATAACATGTCAGTCACTCACGCGGCTGTCAGATCGTCTTGCTCTTTGCAGACTTGGGACCATTTGGTGATTGTGGATAAAATTTACATATTATAAAAGTATTGTTTTTTTGAAATGATGTTGTAAAATCAGAGACAATTGTTAAAAAAAAAAATATTTATATATATTAGAAGAAGAGTTGGAAGATGAGTTTCACACATTAATGGTATAAATTTATGCATTTTAAAATGTCCAATTTAAATTTTATTTTAAACATCCAATACAGGCAGTCCCCTACTTAAGGACACCCGACTTACAGACGAACCCTTGTTACAGACGGACCCCTCTTCGTACTGTGACCTCTGGTGAAGTCTCTGGATGTTACTATAGGCCCAGGCTGCAATGATCAGCTGTAAGGTGTCTGTAATGAAGCTTTATTGATAATCCTTGGTCCCATTAGAGCAGAAAATGTAAAAACTCCAATTGTCACTGGGGCAAAAAATATTTTTTGTCTGGAACTACAATTATAAAATATACAGTTTCCACTTACATACAAATTCAACTTAAGAACAAATCCATGGAACCTATCTTGTACTTAACCCGGGGACTGTCTGTAGTTTACTATGTTAATATTATGTTAAAGAGGTAAATATTCCATTTATTGTCACATTATCTCCTATTTATATTACAGGGAATAACATTCTGCTTAGTGGGGGTCCCAGCAGGGTCGGACTGGGGTGCCTGGGGCCCACCAGTGAAATTGATTTTGGGGGCCCACCTACTACTGCATATAAATATTCTGGGATGAGGGAATTTGTAAGCACTAGCGGGGGCAGTGATGCAGAGGCTAAGCTAAGCCCTTTCTCCCACCTTTTCTGCTAGTGCTCGGCTCTTGGTTTGTGTACAGGGGCTGCAGTGGTGATATCACCTCAGGGCATTAATGCTAGGGATAGTATAAGAGTTACCCCTGGTTTCCCAGGCTTTCTGCTGGTGGCTGGGCTGTGGTTAGGGATAGTATAAGAGTTACCCCTGGTTTCCCAGGCTTTCTGCTGGTCGCTGGGCTGTGGTGAGGGATAGTATAAGAGTTACCCCTGGTTTTCCGGGCTTTCTGCTGGTGGCTGGGCTGTGGTTAGGGATAGTATAAGAGTTACCCCTGGTGTCCTGGGCTTCTGCTGGTCGCTGGGCTGTGGTGAGGGATAGTATAAGAGTTACCCCTGGTGTCCCGGGCTTTCTGCTGGTCGCTGGGCTGTGGTTAGGGATAGTATAAGAGTTACCCCTGGTGTCCTGGGCTTCTGCTGGTGGCTGGGCAGTGGTTAGGGATAGTATAAGAGTTACCCCTGGTGTCCTGGGCTTCTGCTGATGGCTGGGCAGTGGTTAGGGATAGTATAAGAGTTACCCCTGGTTTCCAGGGCTTTCTGCTGGTGGCTGGGCACTGGTTAGGGATAGTATAAGAGTTACCCCTGGTGTCCTGGGCTTCTGCTGGTGGCTGGGCTGTGGTTAGGGATAGTATAAGAGTTACCCCTGGTTTCCAGGGCTTCTCCTGGTGGCTGGGCTGTGGTTAGGGATAGTATAAGAGTTACCCCTGGTTTCCAGGGCTTCTCCTGGTGGCTGGGCTGTGGTTAGGGATAGTATAAGAGTTACCCCTGGTTTCCAGGGCTTTCTGCTGGTGGCTGGGCTGTGGTTAGGGATGTAAGTGTTCACACTGCACCAACCTTCCAATAAGGAAATGCTGAAAACCTTTATAAGAACTGATGACAATAACCCTACTCTGGCGTCCCTGCGCCACATAGACAAGTTATACCTGGCTCTCTGACCCTATAGATATAACAGTATATAAGCTGAGAGCAGTCTCACACTAGAAGGTAAGTCAGGGACTACAATACTGATCGGACACACTGCCATCCCCCCCTCCATATTTTATTAATGCCCCCCATGCAAACTGCTATCCCCCCTCCATATTTTATTAAGGCCCCCGCCCCATACATGCTGCCATTCCCTCCAGCATCTAAGGTTTGAGTGTGGTGCACGCACTCAGTGATAGTACCCAAGCGTCCGCTTCCGGCCGCATCGAGTACTACTGCAGCCATTGGTAGGGGCCTCCAATACAGGGGTGAAGAATTTAAGCCTTTATGCTGCCCGAGGCGAGCCATATATACAAAATATATACAGCGTACAGTAATCAGTGTATACAGCTCCCCCAGCAATCACTATATACAGCTCCCCCAGCAATCACTATATACAGCTCCCCCAGTAATCACTATATACAGCTCCCCCAGTAATCACTGTATACAGCTCCCCCAGTAATCACTGTATACAGCTCCCCCAGTAATCACTGTATACAGCTCCCCCATCAATCACTGTATACAGCTCCCCCAGCAATCAGTGTATACAGCTCCCCCAGCAATCACTATATACAGCTCCCCCATCAATCAGTGTATACAGCTCCCCCAGCAATCAGTGTATACAGCTCCCCCAGCAATCACTATATACAGCTCCCCCCAGCAATCACTATATACAGCTCCCCCAGCAATCACTATATACAGCTCCCCCAGTAATCACTATATACAGCTCCCCCAGTAATCACTGTATACAGCTCCCCCAGTAATCACTGTATACAGCTCCCCCAGCAATCAGTGTATACAGCTCCCCCAGCAATCAGTGTATACAGCTCCCCCAGCAATCACTATATACAGCTCCTCCAGCTATCACTATATACAGCTCCCCCAGCAATCACTGTATACAGCTCCCCCAGCAATCACTGTATACAGCTCCCCCAGCAATCAGTGTATACAGCTCCCCCAGCAATCAGTGTATACAGCTCCCCCAGCAATCACTATATACAGCTCCCCCAGCAATCACTATATACAGCTCCTCCAGCTATCACTATATACAGCTCCCCCAGCAATCACTGTATACAGCTCCCCCAGCAATCACTATATACAGCTCCCCCAGCAATCACTATATACAGCTCCCCCAGCAATCAGTGTATACAGCTCCCCCAGTAATCACTATATACAGCTCCCCCAGCAATCAGTGTATACAGCTCCCCCAGCAATCACTATATACAGCTCCCCCAGCAATCACTATATACAGCTCCTCCAGCTATCACTATATACAGCTCCCCCAGCAATCACTGTATACAGCTCCCCCAGCAATCACTGTATACAGCTCCCCCAGCAATCACTATATACAGCTCCCCCAGCAATCACTGTATACAGCTCCCCCAGCAATCAGTGTATACAGCTCCCCCAGCAATCAGTGTATACAGCTCCCCCAGCAATCACTATATACAGCTCCCCCAGCAATCACTATATACAGCTCCCCCAGCAATCACTATATACAGCTCCCCCAGCAATCAGTGTATACAGCTCCCCCAGTAATCACTATATACAGCTCCCCCAGCAATCACTATATACAGCTCCCCCAGCAATCAGTGTATACAGCTCCCCCAGTAATCACTATATACAGCTCCCCCAGCAATCAGTGTATACAGCTCCCCCAGCAATCACTATATACAGCTCCCCCAGCAATCACTATATACAGCTCCTCCAGCTATCACTATATACAGCTCCCCCAGCAATCACTGTATACAGCTCCCCCAGCAATCACTGTATACAGCTCCCCCAGCAATCACTATATACAGCTCCCCCAGCAATCACTGTATACAGCTCCCCCAGCAATCAGTGTATACAGCTCCCCCAGCAATCAGTGTATACAGCTCCCCCAGCAATCACTATATACAGCTCCCCCAGCAATCACTATATACAGCTCCCCCAGCAATCACTATATACAGCTCCCCCAGCAATCAGTGTATACAGCTCCCCCAGTAATCACTATATACAGCTCCCCCAGCAATCACTGTATACAGCTTTCCCCAGCAATCACTGTATACAGCTCCCCCAGCAATCACTATATACAGCTCCCCCAGCAATCACTATATACAGCTCCCCCAGCAACCACTGTATACAGCTCCCCCAGCAATCACTATATACAGCTCCCCCAGCAACCACTGTATACAGCTCACCCAGCAATCACTGTATACATCTCCCCCAGCAATCAGTGTATACAGCTCCCCCAGTAATCAGTTTATACAGCTCCCCCAGCAATCACTATATACAGCTCCCCCAGCAATCACTATATACAGCTCCCCCAGCAACCACTGTATACAGCTCCCCCAGTAATCACTGTATACATCTCCCCCAGCAATCAGTGTATACAGCTCCCCCAGTAATCAGTTTATACAGCTCCCCCAGCAATCACTATATACAGCTCCCCCAGCAATCACTATATACAGCTCCCCCAGCAACCACTGTATACAGCTCCCCCAGTAATCACTGTATACATCTCCCCCAGCAATCAGTGTATACAGCTCCCCCATTAATCACTGTATACATCTTCCCCAGCAATCAGTGTATACAGCTCCCCCCAGCAATCACTATATACAGCTCCCCCAGCAATCACTATATACAGCTCCCCCAGCAATCACTATATACAGCTCCCCCAGCAATCACTATATACAGCTCCCCCAGCAATCACTGTATACAGCTCCCCCAGCAATCACTATATACAGCTCCCCCAGTAATCAGTTTATACAGCTCCCCCAGCAATCACTATATACAGCTCCCCCAGCAATCACTATATACAGCTCCCCCAGCAACCACTGTATACAGCTCCCCCAGTAATCACTGTATACAGCTCCCCCAGCAATCACTATATACAGCTCCCCCAGCAATCACTATATATAAATATACACACACATTACATATTACACCTATATATAAACCTATTTCATGTTATACCTGTATATACACACACACATTACACCTATATCTACACCCTTTACATGGTATACCTGCATATACACACATATATCACATGTAAAACCTGTATATACACATACATGACACCTATATATATATATATATATATATATATATATATATATATATACACACACCTAATACATGTTATACCATTATATACACACACATATAGAACACATTACACCTATATATACAGCTATTACATGTTATCAGTCTATATACAAGCACAGGACATGTTGTACACACATATATACACATGACAAAACACACATACACAGGGAAGACACATACATATACACATTACACTTACCTCATATCCAGCAGCAGGTCCAGGTCAGGCAGTGGATGGAGCTGTCTCCTCTGTGCAGCAGGCCCGGGCTGGTGGGCGGGGCTTCTCCTGTCAGCTCTGCCCGGGCTGCACCTCCAGGGAGAGCAGCCACAGATTTGAATGTGGTGCTCCCGCGCTTCCTTCCCCTTGTTCCTCCTCCTCTTCGCTCCTCTGGCTGCTTCTGTGGTAGTGACACAGGAAGCGCTAGCAAGGGCTTCCTGTGTCACAGCAGCGCCGCACAGGAGGTCCTGCGCGGTGCTGTAAGAAATAGTACTTGCATCTGAATGATGCAAATACTATTGTTAGTAGTAGAGGAGCAGCCTCGATTAAAGGCCCATGCTATAGTGACAGGAGTCGGGGCCCACCGGGGGATTCACCGGCCCCCCGGCGGGCCAGACCGACCCTGGGTCCCAGCATGTGGGCCAAGATAGATTATGAGGAGAGGGTTTTTTGTAGCCCAAATAAATAGAGCGGTAGGTTGAGCGTGTGAGTTGCTCCATTCCCTGCATATGCCACTGATGGAAGTAGCCAAGTACGGTGTCCCACCATCTCCATCAGTGCCATAGAGATGAATAGAGCCCTAGTGATACCACACATGTGACCCATGGGGGCTTCACCACTGAGACCCACAATGATAGGCAGGTGCCACTAGATAGTAGATAACTTGTTGCTAATGGAATAGCCTTTTATCGATGAGTGCATTATTGTGTGCATGTTTCAGGTTTTGTCCAGATTCATAGGTTGCCACTAATAAGAGAGACCCCTCTACATCTCCGGAATGATGATGAAGTAAGACTTTGACCACCATGAAGCATAGCAAAAAAAAAGGACCTTGTGTTGTAACTGTCGATTTGGCTCTAATTCACATCAATGAAAACCAAATCATTATGCAGTTATGATATCCAGTTACTACATAGCGTTATCTTCTTCCATCCCCATGCATTGGGGGAGGCTCATTATGGCTTCTACAGTTTTCTGGTGGAAAAACCACATCAATCTCCCCCTTCCCACCTGTTTTAGGATTCCCACAACTCACATGCCAATATGGACATGTTGGGGCGGAGAACGGGGCGAGGAGGGCAAATGGTGAGCCAGGCCATGAATGCCCAGCATTTACTATAGTCTCCACCAGAAAATTGGCAGAGAAAACTCTGACCTGGTCTACAGGTTGGAACTGATGGAGTTTGCTCCCATATTTACTAAGAGGCCAGGGAATATTGTCACAGGACCTTTGGCAAGGAGAATCTTAATGAATTTCCCCCATTGAGTTGTGTCATACCCTTATATTCCCCTGACAACTATTATACATATTGATGGCCTATCCCAAGTATAGGTTATTCATCAAAATTCATGGCTAAGCCCTTTAAGGCATGTACCTAAATGGTGCATAAAGTTGTGCACTTGCAAAGTTTAGTCTAGTACAATTTCATAGATGGTTCATAAAAAACTACTATGGGAGGCCAAAACAGACAGCTATGGTCCACCATGGATCGCTGCATTGATGGGCAACCAGGTAAGTATAACTTTGGGACGGAATTTTATTCTTTGGTTGAGACATATTGGAAAGAGAAGCTCGGGTAAGTAATTGACCACTATAATTGCAGGGATCAGATTGTTTAATGCAAGATTGATGTAAACCCTCCTAGCGCTCGAGTGCTTCCACTTCTTTGAGTGCTTTATTCTCTTGTTTTCTTCTTTGGTGCTTCATGAACTGTGTTCTCATTAGGGGAATTAAAATATTGCATCAAAAAACAAAGATTAAAATTCTTTAAATTAATGAGTTCCGTTAAGCCAAATTAGTTATGCAAATTTCCAAAAATGAAACAACACCTACAATCAATTGTTAAACCTTGTTCCATATGGTACGAAATTCACAAAGCTTTTGTCAGTGATAGCGTTCAGTTCTGGAGAAGTGGCAACATGCATTTTATTGCAATCTGTTGGATTAGCTTGGTTTAACCCATCCTTTACGCGAACACTTGACTTGTAGTCTCCCATTATGATTTCATAGACCCTGTATTATCTTAAATGTCATCTGCTCCACCACAATAACATCTCATCATTAGGGATTTCCATTAAGGGACTCTTTTGATATCTTTGTCAGCTTCATAAACTTCTGTGAGACCACCAACAATCAGTAACCTATTAGTCATCCTTGGTGTTAAGTGTTTGTTGTGGCAACCTACTCTAAATATGGAGGAAATTACTACTAGTCTTGTCTGGCGCTAAATCATTTGACTAAATGACAAAGCTAATAATAATATGGGCAACTGGCAGGGGCGTAACTTGAGGGGGTGCAGAGGTTGCGGTCGCACCCGGGTCCAAGAGGTTTAGGGGGCCCTTATGGTGTCACTTTTCTATATGAGAGGACTATTACTATAAACCACACATTATAGTCGGGGGCCTGGCACAGACTTTGCACTGGGGCCCATCAGCTTCTAGTTACGCCACTGGCAATTGGTCCAAAATGTTGTTGGGTTTGGCCAACTGTATTTCATTTGTGTGACTTCAATGATCTTAACTTAAGGTTTTAAGACCTAATATGGTCCACATGACCCTAAATCCACATTATTAGCATGTTTGCTAAATTTGCATTTACAATGTGCTTAAACTTTTCTTGAATAGATTGGTTAGCCTCTGTTCATGGATCACAAATATTGTTCTGGGAGGAAACTCATAAACTTTACGAGAAATAACCCTAGTATCCTCCTAATAGGATGTCTTCTGTAGGATCCCTGGGTTGAAATATTGGGCTAGATCCTAGGCCAATCGGAGGATGCTTTGCTACTCTGGGCGGCCATTCCGTCACCTTTTCCAGTTCGATAGGCTACAAATAACAGCAGAAATGTAAGTATATGCTACCTGTGCCATAAAAGTTTTGATGATTTTTTAATAATCAAATCCTAGCAGTGACTGGTCCTTAACAACTACTCACCAGACTTACTTTGGAAGGTGAAACTGAGGACAGAAGGGTCACCTGAAGTTTGTTTCTAAACTTTTTCTGGTTGCCCACCGCATTCTTACGCTCTTATTTTCTTCCTGGTACCTCCTTTACTCAAATAACACCAGGAACCTAAACTGCCGCAAAATAAGAAATAAATTGCTAAATGTTTCACAGTTGGGCCCCCGGGGGCTGACAGTTATGCCAATATGAACGACTATTTCTTTCTAACTCGCCCGAAAGTCAAACTAGTGATACACATAAATGAGCATATCTACTGAGAGAGATAAGGATTACAACATGTCTCTCTAATTTTCAGGTTTCTGCCAATATTATCCACAGAAAATCAATTTGAATCGGGTTTTAGAATAGTGGAAGAATTTAGGGAAAGATAAAAAAACATTTATACAATTTCGAATATTCTCATATTTTATTATTTTTGATATATTTTTTTTAATTTCCTCTTTGAAATTTTTTTTATTTTTATTTCGAAACCCTCCTAACCCAACAAATAACTTAGGATCAGCAAATCTGTGAAATGAGCATTGAGCAGATGGACCCCACTGAGCAGTTGCTTTACATCATGATGCACTCACCAGTTGAGTTTTCATCTTGTTACTGTACCATATGGTTCGCCTGCTGCTCTGACTCTGGAGAGAACACCCCACCCTATCCCCATCACAAATATGGCTTAAACTGACCCACAATTTCTGTAATAATTGTAAATAGAATTTTGCCAAATATGAATTATTATTTCATAGTAATATGATAAAATACTGAATTTAAAACTGTGTTAATATCATGATGTTATAGTTAGTCATAAATTCTTTAATAATCCTATGTTTAACAAATTCCTACTGTAAAATAAAGAAGACTACATATTCATTTGCTGGGAATATTTCAAAAAATCCCAAAAACATTAGGCCACTAAAGATAAACATGGAGCCCCTATACTGTAAGGCACTGCATTTTCCATTGGAGAGAAGTAATATGCGTTAAAGGGTCCCTGAGAGTAGTTTTAACTTCCTAACTGTGGTAGGTAATAAGGAAAGAAGATAAGGCCCAACTTACAAGGTGGTCATATGCAGGAATGAAAAGAATGAAAAGAAACCCTCATTGAGCTGCAATCCTAACTGATCCTGGCGGGTGTCCTGGGCTTTTTTCTTATCCACAGCCTCTCCCATTTATTTTTGAGTTATAGGTCCAAGAGATCTGTAGATCCATTTCTCAAAAACATGGAAAAGATTTTGGTAACCCTCAATGGATCCCAATTCAATGGTTGGCATTCGGGTCCTTGGCATTGCATAAGTCATGGGAAGGGGAATGCCCTTTGCACAAAGATGGATATTGGTTTGACAATGTGGATAAACCATAAACCTTACACCTTTTATCTGATCACTAGAATCAAAGGACTTTTAAAGGTGATGTAAGTTAGCGCCATGAATGTCTACAGAAGAAAGATGTCCGTAGAGTTACCTTCTGATTTCGCAATAAGGACACATAAAAAAATATTACACTGATGCAGTCCATGTACAGATTCCCCACCAATTGGATATATTCTTTAGTTAAAGATCCAAGAGATCGTGAAGATCCATCACTCAAAAACATAGAAAAGAGTTTGGTAACCGTCAATGGACCCCAGTGCTATCGTTATCTTTCAGGTCCTTGACATTGCATCAGTCTTCGGAAGTTGAATGTCCTTTGCACAAAGAAATATATAGTTTTGACAATGTTGATAAGCCATGAACTTATTTGTCCACTGGAATCAAAGGACTTTTGAAGGTGACTTAGTTAGCACCATGAATGTCTACAGCAGAAAGATGTCCATAAAGGGGAGTTTGACTTGTAGTTATCTTCTGATTCTCAATAAGGACATGTCAAAAAGATTAGACTGATGCAGTCCATGTACACATTCCCCATCTATTCCCAGATGAGAAGGACAATAGAGCAGTATAATGAACTTGTTATGCAGATAAGCTTATCTAAAGTTTTTGACACATTGGCTTCTTTAAAACACCAAAGCTCTCAATGTTCTTCACGACACAAGACAGAAATAGGGCCCTAGAAGTCAATAGAGATTCTTTGTCGTGAATGTGTGTGGGTAACCTTCAAATTGATTTGGTGCTAGAAGCAGAGTGGTGTACAATGGTACCTGATGATCCTGGCATGATACTGGATGCCAAAGGTCCAGAAGAAGACAAACCCTTTTGACTTGACTGTGGAGCAAGTTTCTCACCACCTTTTGATATTGGCTGATTCACAAATAATCTAATGTTGTTTCTTGTGTAAATATGGAATAAAAGTTAACATGGGTTAATTATCATTAGGCAGGCTCCTTGCGATAGATCTATTACTGCCTGTGGACCCCTGCTCAGAATAATAAAAGTGGGGTTGGACCTCTACTTAATCTCTCAGCTGTGTCTGGAATTTTTTGAAATAATTGCAAAATATTCGGAACATGAGTAAAATAATCACCAGCACATACACCAGGGAGGTAGTGGAGTGATCTCATGATTTTTTTGCAAAAAGGTCATTGCAATTTTTTGCCCCTTTTTTCTAAAATGGCAAGAAAATTCTTTGATAAATGTCCCCTATTGTGTACATGTTCTGTACGTGTAGGTGGATCCAAATATCAATACATTTACTAGTCCACAAAGATTCCAGTCCCACACTGCCCATAACCGATTTAGCTAAGAATACATGTAAGTGCTCCCGATTGGATAAAAATCATCCAAATCCACCAATCTTAAATGGTTTGGAAACACCAATGTCATGGCTCCGACACTTCATAAATTCATGTGCAAGTGGCACAGAGAGGGGAAAAAACCACCACCAGCTTTCCAGTTGAAAGCGCATAATAAATGCCCCCGTCATCTATCACTCAAAGTGTACTTCCCCTTTAAGGATCTATCCCACTTTATAAATGTCTCCCCTGACATATCTATTCCACATTTACAAAATAAAGTCTGGCTGTACCAGACAAACAGAAGCCTTTGGTAATTGCTTTGCAACGTATTTAAAAAAATAATTCAAAAAATGTTCTGCAATGAACACATTGGGGTACATTTACTTACCTGTCCTGCGCGATCCCCGAAAGTGCATTGTCTGACCGGAATGCATATCTGCAGAGATTAACTAAGATCGTGCGCCCGATATCCAGCAAATGTCGCTTCCCCACTCAGGTCCCATGGAGTTCACCTTCTTCAACGTATTTTAAAAAATAATTCAAAAAATGTTCTGCAATGAACACATTGGGGCACATTTACTTACCTGGTCCGTGCGCTATCCCCAAAAGTGCATTGTCTGACCGGAATGCACTGTGCCGCGATTCAAGAAGATTGTGCGCCTGATATCCTGCATGTGTCGCTTCCCCGATCAGGTCCGACGGAGTTCACCTTCTTCTTCCTGGTGTATGTAGGTGCTTGATCTTGCGACACAAATTGAAAGTTAAATTCCACGGTTTGTCGTAATCAGTTGGATCATCCGACGGCATGCCCCCCCCCCCTGATTTCTGTCGCATGAAAACCGGCGCCGATGCACCAAAATCCAATCGCGTGTGACACAATCCCCTTCTAAATCCCTGTCCCAGCGGTGCGATCCCCGAAAATGTCGGAAAATCGCATTAGTAGTTGAAATGAGAAGCCATTATAACGAGCAACAACGAGCCGATCCGTACAGTAATTGGTAATGAGGAAATCTGACATCAGATCATATCAGGGCCGACAATTTACTACAATTCCCTGTATTGATTACATTACATTGCTCCGTGTTGACTTAGCTGGGGATTTTTAATTTTTTTTTAAATAAAAAAAATTTCGCGACGCACAATGGAGTTTTTGAACGCTTGTCTCTACCGATTCTTTATATTTCAAGATATGGCGCGTGTTTTCTATGTTTTCTTTGTTCTATGGCTCACAGAGGAAAATATTAGACATTCATTGCAGTTTGTTATATTAATATGCAGCTATGTTTCTCCCACCTGCTGTGGCTGAAATTAAACCTTGGTGTTCGGAATAACTCTAGACTACAAGTCCAAATAACATTTTATTATTTATTCATGAAGCCTGGCTAATTTGTGGGTTTCTGTTTTTGTGCAGGGAGGGGAAAGTAGTTGCACTCTTGGTAGCGCTTACAGTTCATAGAGATGAGAGAATTTCGGTTTTTTCTTTTTCAAATTTTTGTTTTACGATTTTTTTTCTCTCTTGTAGTGGAAACATTAAAGTCTGGAAGGACTTTTTTTATATGGTTCTGTAACTGTGTTCTGCTCTAGACATAAAATAACAGGAGTGATACAATATAATATTATCTGAAGCGGCGTAAGGCTCGTACACATATGGTTATCCGCTTAACCGAGCATTAAACGGCCATTGGGCTTAAATGTGTGAGCTGTATTTCCCCCAAAATGTTATGAGCCTTGAAAAAAGCTAAACTGCTACTGGAAATAAAGGCCATTGTTTGCTGGTAATCCCTACTTCAAGATGATCGAGCTTAATGGGAATTGGATGGGTGTGCAGTCTTAAAGGGGAAGTCCATGTTATAAGATTTAGATAGTATTGGCTACAAGCAAGTTGCTGCATTCTCCTATAAAACAATGCGGGTTGAGCTGACGCATCATAAAATTTTCCAGAAGAATGGGCAATCATCTAGTATGGCACTTTGGGCCACATGTATCACTCGTTGTTTCTGTTGTTTTTACGCCTTTTCATTCAGGCGCACCTTTTTTGCACCATTTTTGCGATTAAACGCCAAACTAGCCGCTCAGCAAAAATAACCCTCATCTATTTTACCAATCCAGATGTTTTGCTGCGCCTAATGATATTCATCACTTGCAATGTTTTCATTTAGACGCAAAAACAGGTGCAAAAACACTCCAGCCCGAAGGTGGCATTATCTGAGAAGAAAGCACTGAGCCCCTTTGCAGAACAGCTCATTTCTAGCAGCAGAGCTCAGCCAGACACTGGAACATATAATAGATACATTAGATACACTGCAGGCAGGAGCTGCAGACTCAATTTACAGTTCATCACCTTCTATTTACAAAATATTCTGCAAACTCCTGAGCTCAAAGCAAGAGAGAAAAGAACTTTGCAGAAGTTTGCAGAATGTTGCAGATACTACAGACAAGTGTCCCCCATGTAATTCTGCACAGTGTCTGAGGGGGATACTGTGCAGAATTACAGGGGTGCAGCAGGAGACCAGCACTGGGGGATCCCCTCCAGGAGAAGCCCCTGCTGAGGAGATCACTGGGTGCTGGGTGTCACACACCTGGGTGCTGCTGTGAGTGTTATCTTCATTCTGGGCTGTGGGAGAAGCAGAGAGGAGCTTGTAGCAGGATCACATGTAAGTGCCTGAATCCAACATTGCGCCGAAACTGTTTTAAAGTAAAGTGATTAATAAGAGGCAGAAAATATACTTATCACAGATGGTTGTAGCTTGTGATAATTCTGGCAAAACAGTGCGTCAGAATTTAGGCGCAACTACTACACTTAGGCGCACAAAAGTGATTAATGTGGCCCTTTAAGGGGTACTCCATTCTTAGATAAGATAGAAAGCATGTACAGATCTAATTCTAGAGTGTCTATCATCAATCTATCTATGATCTATCTATCTATTTATCTATCATCTATCTATCTATCTCATATCTATGTATCTATGGGCCACATGTATCACTAATTTTTTCTGTTGTTTTTGCGCCTTTTTAATCAGGCGCACCTTTTTTTGCGCCATTTTTGCGACTAAACGCCAAACTAGCCACGCAGCAAAAATAACCAGCTTTCCCTCATTTATCCTAGCAATTCAGATATTTTGCTGCGCTTAATGATATTTATCACTTGCAACGTTTTCATTTAGGCACAAAAACGGGCGCAAAAACACTCCAGCCCGATGGTGGCGTTAACTGAGAAGAAAGCACTGAGCCCCTTTGCAGAGCAGGTCATTTCCAGCAGCAAAGCTCAGCCAGACACTGCAGACACTAGAACAGATAATAGATACATTAGATGCACTGCAGACAGGAGCTGCAGACTCTATTTACAGTTCATCACCTTCTATTTACAAAACATTCTGCAGAATCCTGAGCTCAGAGCAAGAGAGAAGAGAACTTTACAGAATGTTGCAGATTCTACATACAAGTGTCCCCCATGTAATTCTGCACAGTATCACCAGTGTATCTGAGGGGGATACTGTCCAGAATTACAGGGGTGCAGCAGGAGATCAGCACTGGGGGATCCCCTCCAGGAGAAGCCCCTGATGAGGAGGTCACTGGGTGCTGGGTGTCACACACCTGGGTGCTGCTGTGAGTGTTATCTCCATTCTGGGATGTGGGAGAAGCAGAGAGGAGCTTGTAGCAGGATGACATGTAAGTGCCTGAATCTAACATTGCGCCTAAACTGCGCCAAAATTGCGCCTAAACTGTGTTAAAGTAAAGTGATTAATAAGAGGCAGAAAATTACCTTATCACAGTTGGTGATAATTCTGGCAAAACAGTGCGCCAGAATTTAGGCGCAACTATTACACTTAGGCGCACAAAAGTGATAAATGTGGCCCATATCTATCTATGTATCTGTCTATCTATCCATCTATCTATCTATTTATCTATCTATCTATCTATCTATCTATCTTCTATCTATCTATCTATCTATCTATCTTCTATCTATCTATCTATCTATCTATCTATCTATCTATCTATCTTCTATCTATCTATCTATCTATCTATCTATCTATCCATCTATCTATCTATTTATCTATCTATCTATCTATCTATCTTCTATCTATCTATCTATCTATCTATCTATCTTCTATCTATCTATCTATCTATCTATCTCCTATCTATCTATCTATCTATCTATCTATCTATCAATCATCTATTATCTATCTATCTATCTATCTATCTATCTATCTAGCTATCTCCTATCTATCTATCTATCTATCTATCTCCTATCTATCTATCTATCTATCTATCTATCTATTATCTATCTATCTATGTACCCTTGTAGTACACATTCCTTCTGCCTAAATAGTTAATCCTGCTCTCTGTAATGGCTGGATAGGAGGCATCTGCTTTCAGTTACCTCCATTCTTATGCCAAATGTGATAAAACAGCGACAAGACCGGATTTCTATTTGCACTGTAATAATATATAACACAATAGTACAGTACAAATATACAATAATACCTCTATACTATTGTCAAAGAGATATCAGGGTAAGATTGTGCACTTTATTTTATGTCTATTCCATGTGGTTTGCGAATAATCATTAAAGACAGAAACATTTATTTATTAGAAATTGTACTAAAAATTAGACAACTACTCAAGTGAATTTGACTTGTGTTTATATATGTAATAATGACCCATAATTCCACTTCTTGTAGTATTAGGTTTTTTGCATTTGAGGGTCCCACCTGGGCACTGCCCCTCTTTTCTATAGGATTCATTTGCTGACCCATAAAGTTCCATAGAAAATCACTATATGAAATTAGGGGGGGGGGGGGGGGCACAGAACCCTGTCAGAGGGAGTCTAAGAAATCAGACACATAACAAGCTATTTGGAAAAAAAAACTGTATCCAATAACTTTAAATTCCTCCTTCCCTTTTTGGGATCCAGCAGTCAGAAGACCCATCTATCCGCACAAGGTTACTTGGCTTGGTGTGGATTGAATAGACATTAAAAGTAATGATAATATATATGGTAGTAATAAATAATAATAATGATGATAGTCATAAAAATAGTCATGAAAATAATCATCATTATAAATAATACCGTATATACTCGAGTATAAGCCGACCCGAGTATAAGCAGAGACCCCTAATTTTACCACAAAAAACTGGGAAAACCTATTGACTGGAGTATAAGCCGAGGGTGGGAAATGCATTGGTCACAGACCCCCCAGTATATAGCCAGCCAGCCCCCAGTAGTATACAGCCCAGCCTGCCCCCAGTAGTATACAGCCCAGCCTGTCCCCAGTAGTATACAGCACAGCCTGCCCCCAGTAGTATACAGCACAGCCTGCCCCCAGTAGTATACAGCACAGCCTGCCCCCAGTAGTATACAGCACAGCCTGCCCCCAGTAGTATAGAGCTGTGCCCCCAGTAGTATAGAGCCGTACCCCCAGTAGTATACAGCCGTGCCCCCAGTAGTATACAGCCGTGCCCCCAGTAGTATACAGCCGTGCCCCCAGTAGTATAGAGCCGTGCCCCCAGCAGAATAAAAAAATTAAGTTATATACTCACCGTGCGCCCCGATGCGCAGCGCTGCTCCCCCGATGGCATCGCGGCTCCTATTCTTGCTTCAGCTTGCTGGGCGCCGTCATGTTCTTCTCGCGGGCGGCGCCTAGTATGACGCGCCGCTGCTGACGTCATACTAGGCGCCGCCCGCGAGAAGAGCATGGCGGCGCCCAGCACGCTGAAGGAAGAAGAACAGCCGGGAAGCCTGAAGAGGAGCCGCGATGACATCGGGGGAGCAGCGCTGCGCATCGGGGCCACCGGAGGGTGAGTATATAAGTTTATTATTTTTTTAGTCAATTTTAGTCAGTATTGACTCGTGTATAAGCCGAGAGGACGTTTTCAGCACATTTTTTGTGCTGAAAAACTCGGCTTATACACGAGTATATACGGTAATAATAAATTATATTTATTAATATACAGTAATAATCCTATCTGATGATAATATTTCTGGGCCCTTTGGAGTAGCCTTCATTTGCAGCACATACACCAGTAACAGACAGATTTCATCACAGTCGCCTCCTCCTGCTGGTTCTTAGTTTAAAGAGTTATTTTCATCGGCTACTATGCTCCAAATTTAAAGGAATCTACAAGCAGTATTGTCCAGACAGAGCAGCAGATAGTGTTAGGCATCATCCCTGGAGATCTGTGTATCTGTACCTGCAGAACTGTGAACAATGCATTTACATTCCAGGATTGTAGCTGGACGTATAGCCTTGGTGAAATTTTTATTATTACCAATTTCATGGAGTCCATTTCTAAGATAATATTTTACAACCTTAGGAACACAATATCCAATGAATACTGAGAACTGGTAAATTTATAATAATACAGGCAGTCCCCTACTTAAGGACACCCAACTTACAGATGACCACTAGTTACAGACTGACCCTCTGCCCAATGTGACCTCTAGTGACCTCTCTGGATGTTGATCAGCTGTAAGGTGTCTGTAATGAAGCTTTATTGATAATCCTTGGTCAAATTACAGCAAAAATTTTTGAAACTCCAATTGTCACTGGGGCAAAAAAAAAATTTTGGTCTGAAACTACAATGATAAAATATACAGTTTTGACTTCAACTTAAGAACAAACCTGTGGTGTACGTAACCCGGGGACTGCCTGTACATGATTGTAATAATAATAATAATAATAATAATAATAATAATAATAAAAGTAAACTAAATAAGATTAGTAATAATGACAACAACAATAATAGTAAAATTAATAATAATAGTAGTAATAATAATAATAATAATAATTAATGATAATATACATAATAACAGTGATGGAAATATGTTAGCGGTAATAATACCTCTATGATAATAATAGTGAGTGTAACGAGATTATAATTGTAATAATGAGAGTCATAGTGATAGTAATAAGATAATCTAAACATTCAATGTATTCAGTGAAACCTTGTTGATTTTGTGTTTTCTTAAGTAAAACTAGAATTAAACAATAAATTCCCAGAACCTGCGTTACACTAGACCTTTCATACCGGTCCATCCCCTGAGTATATTTCCTTCCCTTTTCCCCTTTTCTAAATGCTTTAAAAAAGTCCAGCTCCTGTTTAACCCCGTGCCCTCTGCTCACTATTCCACGGCCTGTCATTCATTCCTGGTTCTGGTACCTTATTTGTATTCCTTACTGCACCCCATGGATTCCTTGTTGTTGAAACCTTGGCTAGTTGCGAACTTTGGATTTCTCTTTTAACTTTAAAACACAGGCGGCTCTTGTCCCGTCTGACCTTGACACAGCAAGACTTCACACGCTGCATTGTACTATACATATTTACCCGGAGAGCTCTCTCCATAACCTACTGAAACCTTCTGCTTTGTGTCTTTTGTTAAACGTACTTTCTTATCTACCTACCTACCAGTATCTAGAGTAGCTTTCTTACTACGATATCTATCATCGATCTATCCATCTATCTGTTTTATGATATCTGTCTTTCTATGACAGGGGTTATCCGAGTCAAGTAATAATTTAGGACCGGCTGGGGTGGGCTATTTAAAAATAATAAAAGGGTACTTACCTCCTCCGGTGCTGCCAATGTCCCGAGCCTGGGTCCGTCTGATCCGTGCCCCTGTTTGTTTACAGGGGCACCGAAGCCATGCACGTAGAGCTTCAGTCCGGCGATGTGGCTGGCTCCTCCCATCCATCACCATTATTGGCAGTCTCCTTAAGGAGAACTCTTACTCAGTTGACAGACAAATGTTACCAGTAAAATACAAAGAGTAACAGAGGGTACGCTGGAATGATGAGGTCGATGCTCTATTGAAGCTGTGCAAAGAGGAAGAGATGCAGCAATCACTAAAAGTATATCCAGGCCTTATTGAGTGGACACGCTGGCTCCTGACTGAGTAACGGGCCATGTTTTGATCCAGCGTGTCCAGTATTTTGCTCACTCAACATTGTTGATGTGGGAAAAAATATTTGCATACCCCAGTACATATTATATGGTTGTCCACTGCTCCTACTTTGTCAATCTTATTTAATGGGTTAACGCCCAAAGGCAGGTGAATGCTGGGTTGGTTGATACAAACCCAGACCCGAACTTTGTGTTTCGTGTCCATCCAAGACATCTATGCTATTTCCTGCTGGATCCCAGCATATGACTGGCTACATGACCCCTCAGTCATAACAACTTCCATATCACCCCCCTCCCCCTACAACCACAAATATGGAAATTGTAATAACTGAAAGGTCCCACCCATCAGAAACCAGCAGGACATGCAGCGTCCAAGGACATCATGAGTTCTGCTTCCCGTTGTTCATGTTACCAACATCTCCTGGTGGTGAATGGCAAACTCTAACAGGTTAAGATTAATACGGATGACCCCATTAGGTTCTTATACTTACCCTGTTAAATTTTGCTATAAGTGGCCAACCCAAAATTTCCAAAATTTATGGTTTGACTGTAATACAGTTCTTCTTTATAGGGTATTGCTACAGGTTATTTTCATCCAGCGAAAAAGATCTTGCCCCCTAATGGCCGAGCCTCCCATGTTAAATGCAAGGTCTGCTTATGTACGTATGTTATGTACCTTTGTTCTTATTTCACCAGTTTGACATCCAACAATCTAAACAATTTTAGAAAAAAAAGTAACTGTTCAAAAACATACCGTCTTCTGGATCATGTGTCGACCCTCACAGTGGGCTTCCTGTAATCCTGGACCCATATTTAGAGGTTTGGTTAACTCTTCTAGTGCCTGATAGTGATTTTCCTTCCAAAGAGATTAATGTCAACCATGCACACACTTAGAAAAGACCCATTTTGAAACAACACCGCCCCCTCCCAATCAACATCGAATTAAAAAAAGATTTAACCAAAAATTCTCAAAGCTGGGGGCCTTACTCCAAGTTCCAGTTGACATATTTTGTGATTAAAGGAAAACTAATCCAAAAGTTGGTTTATTGGAAACAGATGTTTCTAATCCTTTACATTTTGTTACATTTCTTTTATGCTTTTTAGCGTTTATATGTAGACATACAGTATCAGCATGTACTCTGTTGGTAGAGCAGTTATTTATTATTATTACTTTTAATCTCATGTGGTAAAGTTGGGCTCGTTACAGAACTATAAGTAACTAAAAATAACAAAATGTTTCATAAGTGCTAGCTATGATTGACAATTAAGAGCTTATCCTTGAAATATATGATAAATTGGAGATAGGGTAGGTGCAATGGTTGGTTCACACGTCAATCAGCATGATTCCACAGAGTCTACAGAGTAAGAAGCAAATGGTTCCTCACCCTATGAGGAAAATGGCTGATTAGCGTAAGGACTTGGTACTGGACCCCCCATGGATCTCCATTTAATGATCCATCCTATGTATAGAATATTGAATCTCAGCTCCAAACAAGTCTTATAGTCAGTCACATGAAGCCAATGTTATGTTTGGTCACAGTACAGAGTGCAAATAGTGGCCTCTGGGCCCATTCAGTTTAGGACTTGGTCAATCTTCAACTTTTACACTTCCTATAGCTCCAACCTCAGTGAATAGTCAGCTATGATATTAATATATTTTGGAAAGGTCATTCAATATCACATATCACAAAGGTTGCATTGAGTTGTTCCCTTAGTGCACAGTAATTTTAGATATTGTATTGGGTATTGAAACCTATTTCTTTTTCCACTCAAATAGTGAAATGAAGATACACCACCTATTTGGGGTTTCACGAGAACAATCAGCAGTTTTGGAACCCATTGATTCTCATATCCCTTGGCAATCTGTCTTTTGTACCCTAAAAGTGAAAACATGACAAGGAAACACAGAGAGATTCGGACAGGACAACTTTAATCTAAAAAAATACCAATAACATGGAGATAATCGTAGTCATTAACGACATTCAAATTCTTAGTTCAAATTCAAAATGTTTCCCTATGGTGGAGGTTCTTGGAGGTAGTTTGTGAGAATTACCTCCAAGACCCTCAACCGTTTTGAAACTTTTAGAGTTCGTTGAGTTGAGTTGTCCATTCACCTATCATGGTTCTAATATGGCAGTTTTCATAGGAGACCTGTGTGTGGGTGGACATGGGTTGTTGCCTCTCCAAGAGACTGCTTTATGGATTCCTCAAGGCTGACAAGTCTTAAAGAGTCTTCTCATTAAAAATATAAAGTTACATTTGAAACTTTAATAAAGTTTTCAGACAAAAATTAACTGTGAGGATCAAGCAACAAGCAAAAGAGACAAAAATTAAGAGTTTTTCTCACATCTGGAAAGATTACGACTATTAATGAGTGTTACAATTAAGATTATGAAAAGCTACTAATTAGGACCTGACGTGAGGGCTGTGAATGGAACGAGTAATGAGAGGAGTGTGGAAGATGCAGGTTAATCTAGCATATGCCGCTTCCCACACTTCTGTAATGAGACAGCGGGATTACTGGTGAAAACAGCAGGACAGGAGTGTTGTACAAGCTGAAATCTGGTTACTTTATAAATTGCAAATTACTTAATTCTGTCAGCAGTCAATCACCCTGGAGTCACTTTAAGAACTGGCAATGAGCTTGTCACTTTCGATAGCTTTGCGACACGGTTTGGTGATTTCAGTTATTTCTTACTCAAAATGAAGAGTATATCCACCACGAGGAAAGAGTGTCAGAGAAGATGGATCCGGTAGGATTTCCGCTGTCTATAGGGGAAGCCGTAATCCTTAAATTTAAAAAATTAGATTTAACAGCAATGTAGAAATATATGATTGGGCAACAGCAAGATCTTCCTAGTGGTCTCTTTATACATAGTTCAGTTACAATGACAAGGAGGATCATTTATGCCTTAGGTTCTCTACTGTAAGAGTATGGAGCATAAAATAAATATGGTGGTGTTGGCTTATTTATGTAATTGAAGAGGGACCAAGATTAAGGAATCCCTTGAGCAGACCCAAACTGCCATGTTCTGGTCCATGACGAACATAGTAGATTCAAGTCCATCTTTAGCCAGAAGTGTGGATTTTGCATTCAGGCTCACCCCCACTGGGTCTTTCCCTAAACAGTCTTTCCTGATTATGTCGGAGTGGATTTGCCGTTGGAATTAAAGGGTAACACCCTCAATTAGTAACAGCCTTGAGTGTAGGTGTTACGTTTGATTGTTTACCCTTAGATTTGGGCACTCACACCAAACTTTTGTTCAAAGTGTGGCCGTAGTCGCCTAGCCGGAAACTGAATGGGTCTACTATACACTAGTCAGGATGTCTTTCTTGAAGAAATATATGCCACATTTGGGAACTGGATTTCTGGAGATGTGATATTGATCCAGTGATTTCTTCTAATTGTTTTGTAGTTGGAAAAGGTTCTATTTGCTGGTATAGGACAATCGGCAGCTGCAACATGTTTTTTTATTGCCATCCTCTGGGGTCACAGGTTAAATTTGCATGGTACAATGTGAAAGTCGTCATGGCATCCTGTTGATTTTACTCCAACACAGTGCTCTTAATATTGGTTTGTCTTGAATTTTGGAGCTTAGCCTCAGTTGGTAATGTACAATGAAAATGAGAGCCATGTGGAAGGCCAAAACCCTTCAAATTAAGATAAAAAAGTAAAAGTGTAGTTCTGATTTGTGGGATTCCAATATAATATTTGCATAACGAGTGGCAATAAAGGTTTATCCAAACACTGAAACAGGTTTAAAACCATATACAATGCTGGAAAATGTTAAAATATTAGTGACCTTACCAATTCCCTGCTGTTTCGATTCTCCTGGGTTTGACTTCTTGACTTCAGATTGATGTACACAATCACTGGCTGTAACACAGCACCATCAAAGCCACTGACCTTAACTAGGGTTGGTGTTAGGGTTACAATTAGGGTTCTTATAAAATGAGAGAAACACTATAGGAACCTAAAAAATCTGGAGGAGGACTAGATGGAGTTAAATACCAATTTCCAGGAGCAACAGTGGTTTGTCCGAAGCCTACCCGAAAACATTCAGATTTGATTTGGTGCCTGAAAATTGTCAGATTCGTATCTAAACTATAAATTAACAAATTAATTCACTCATCTTGTTTCCATATCAGTAGTGGTAAACCTTTAGCACAAGTGTCAGAGCTGGCACACAGAGCCCTCTCGGTGTTGCACCAAGCAAAGAGTTCACCTAAGAGGACTCAAGGCATTTTCCTGCTGTCCTCGACAGCGCAGTACTTGCCACCCTCATTTTTTAAAGTGACATGAGGAGTGAGTTTTTGTGGAGAGATTTGGATCATCATTGTAGGTCCTTCTATGGGACCTATGGTCCTTTGTGTCTGTTGGCCCCCGGAGGGAAGCTATAATGATAATCCAAGTGATCCCTCCTTCTTTCATTGTCATTAGTGTCCTCAGTCTGTGATATAATTGAAAGCTATGGCCGAGAATGGAGCAAATAGTTACTGCTTAAATTGCTGTGTTGGCACTTTGGATAGATAAGTGTATTTTGATTTTGGGTTTGGGTTCTCAGTCTCTAATGGATTTGCCATCACTTTTCTAAAAGTCCAAATCTTTGCAGCACAATATATTTCTTTGTTATTGAATGTATAACAGAACCCATAATGCACTGACTAGGGATTAGGGTCCGTGGGTTCAGGTCCAGTGTTCGGGTTCAAGCCCCCACCAGTAGAACCTGCAATCACAGCTGGCTCCAATCGTGGGTGTTAACTGTTTAAATTCTGCCAGAAAAGCAAACCACTTTTTCCTAGGATCTTTGCTTATCAGTGACGTCTATGCTAAGGAACATGGTGGAGCACCTTTGAAGGCATTCATTTAAAGGTAACAGGTGGGAATGAGCATTCCTGTTTAGGTACCAGAACCTGGACCTGAACCAAACTTTATGATCAAGTTCAGCCGAACTAGGCAAACCCGAATTTGAAACGGTCTGCTCACCCCTAACTCAGATGTCTATTGAGCAAGGAGACACAGTCACATTGTGTCGCCTAATATAATAGATGATATCAAGCAGATGTGTTATATAATACAAGAGCAAATACTGGAACTCCGATGCTGTGAAATATAAACATCTTTAGGCTAATGTAGTGACTGTACGCAGGCCTGTTCCTCATTATTTACCTACATATAAATAATTAGATCAATGTGTTACATTCACAAGTCTGTGACACTTTGATATGTGACATTGCACTGACAAAATGCTTCGAATAATCCCATAATCCTTTGGAGATCTCCATATGGTTTGGTGCATAGATTTTGCTTCTGGGAAATTCATTTTGTTATCTGTATTTAATTAAAATAGATTCTATTGTGAGTATAACTCTACTCTGAACGCAGCTCTGTTTTTTGTAGAAGGTTTTGCCATTTATTTGGAAAGGTCTAGTGAATCCGGTTTGCTCGATGGGCCCTACTTTTCCCATATGGTGAGATTATGGGGCTGCCTGACTCCCCTTAAAAAAAAACCTCCACATATAATGCCTGGTTATTTTCAAAATAAAAAATAAATATAAACATTCTATGCAAATGTCATACAAATATTCCACAAAAATAACCCAAAAGGCCCCGGCACACCAGATCTAAGCCTCAGTGGTGACATTTTATGATTCGACTTAACTCTGACTAACTGTAGAGCGAAAATGAAGAAAGGCAGCACTCCAGTATTGTCCAAAGGGAAAAAATCAGGCGGTTTTATTCCATGGCTATGTTTCAGCTTCCCAACAATGAAGCCTTTTTCAAACGATTGACAAGAAAACCATGTAAACATTGAGGACTCCTGTTCGTCACGGACCTAAATTGGTGGTGGCCAGTTTTCGAGGGTTGAAATGGAGGATATGTAAAAGATGACATCCTCAGAGAAATGTACAAATAAGTTTTATTGACTAAAAAAATCCATGGAAAAATATAAAACTAAGGCTACATTCAGACAGCCATTGCCCGCCGTACCGTAGCATGCAGGAAGAGGAGGAATATTCCTTTCTTCTTCCATACTTAGGAATATATGGCACACGGCATCATATTCCGTCGAAAGATAGGACATGTCCTATCTTTCTACGCGGTACATGGCAGCACGGTGCCGCATGTGTGCTCCACCGTACCGCTCCCGTTGAGTGCTCTGCGCCCTTTGCCATCCATGTGGGACGTATATATTGGCCATATATATACGTCCCCCATACGTTCGTCTAAATGTAGCCTAAGGATCTTCTCTAATAAAGTAAACATACCATTTTTCAAACAAGTGTATAGTCTTAATTCAGTGGAAAAAACAAAACAAAAATTTTTTGGAAAGCAATAAAACTTTTTCAACCTTCCTGAACCAATAATACCCAACTACAACTCTCAACGTGCCACGGGAGATACAACTAGAAGTCTGGATGTCGTAGAGCCAAAAGTTGCAGACCATGATGGGCCTCAAACAGAACGCTGAGCAGTCTCTCAGAATTTGCCCTTTAACTCAATACTGGATGTTAACATGCAAGGGCAGATTAAGACCGCCATGGGCCCTGGGCTGTATGAATATTATGGCCCCTACAAGTCTAGAAGTCACTTCTTTCATATGGTACTAGAAGCGACTTGGGGAATGGAAGATGTGTCCCTTCTGCCTGCTTTGCATCAGCGGTTTCAGGAGCCTTGGCAGACCTTCGAAGGTCCTGAAATGGTTCTTGTGCACATGTGTTTTGAGTGCAGGAACAGATGGATAAGGGTTTCATGGGTGAAGGTTCTTCTCAGTATAAAATTTGGTTGGTGGGTTGAGTGGCCATGGACCCCCTAAGAGGCTTTGGCCCTGGGCTACCACCCAAACCGCCTGTATAGTAGTCCACTTCTTTCAACATGCCTGATCTCTTTATCCTCAGAGAAGATGGGCCACCTAGTATTGGCTTTCCACCCTCTTGCGATTCAAAATGTGGTCAGGTTTACAGGTAAATAATAATGGAAGTAATAGCCGTCCGCCAAACAAGCAGTGGCAGCTCAAATAGCTTCAAGGTGGATTCATTAGTAATTGACATAATTAAACTAGGAAGCTAGTGAAGTTAATTTCCTATAGGCGTGCACAAGGTTTTTATTTACTTATTTTTAGTTTTTAAGCATTATTATTCTAAGAATAAGGAATTAGCGTCGGAGATGCCAATGCATTACCCCTTTGTGATACATATAAACAATACGGAGCGGCTCATTATCAGCTGATTTCATAGTGTTATTGTGATAATGTAATCAGAGGACAAATTAATAATTTGCATATTATTCGTTTGCTTACCACTCTAGGGATTTGAAGAACATTGCCATTTTCAGCTACTTGCATCTTTTATTTAGGATTTGCATTGTCTGCAGCCTTTGTGAATTACTACTAATAAAATTAGTAATTTAGAATCAAAAATTTTCACTAGTTCCACCATTACTGCAAGGATATGTTTGAGATGTATTATGATTATTATTATTAATAGGAGTCAACCATTAGGGCAAACCATTTCCATGTGTCCTAATAGGGTTCATAAAACATTTTTGTTTTTAATGAGATTTTTAATATATAAAATTAGAAACCCCCAATATATAATCCCATTTGCAAAAGTCCACCCCTCAAACTATTACATGGGGATGTCATGTATAACAACAGTGAAAGTGAAGGGCGGCACAGTGAAGTAAAGGATTAAGATCCAATTGGGTGCAGGCTCATGGGGATCCGTCTCAAGACCCCAGAAATCCAATAAATCAAGCAGACAAGCAGCACTCTGTGTCGATTAATTATTTATTCACAAGTGGAAATTGCAACATTTCAGCTAACTCATTGGGGGTCATTTACTAATGGCCCGATTCGCGTTTTCCCGACATGTTACCCGAATATTTCCGATTTGCACCGATTTCCCCTGAATTGCCCCGGGATTTTGGCGCACGCGATTGGATTGTGGCGCATCAGCGCTGGCATGCACGTGACGGAAATCGGGGGGCGTGGCCAAACAGTAACCCGACGGATTCGGAAAAACCACCGCATTTAAAAAAAAAAAAATTGGTCACACGGGCCATACTCACATGCACCACGATGAAGACGATGAACTACGGGGCACCTCGGCGGACTTCGGCGCAGCAGCGACACCTGGTGGACACCGGGCGCAGGACCTTCATGAATCGCCGGAAGACACGAACGCTCGTCAGAGAAGCAGCCACTGGAACGCGAATGGACCGGGTAAGTAAATGTGCCCCAATGTAGCTTGAGAATGGCTACATTGAGTTAGCTGAAACGTTGCAATTTCCACTTGGGAATAAATAATTCAACAATATGGAGTGCTGCTCGTCTGTTCGATTAATGGGATGTCATGTATAGGTTAAGGTTGACACCCTGTGTTTCCCGATGAGGGTTCAGGTCCGGTGGTGAGCTGAACCGGAATGATGTGCAGGTACATCATGGATAGTGATCCATGCAGTACATGTACGTCATGGACTGTTAATGGGATAAAGGTAGTTGAGCTCTAAGTTGTAACCAAACCCCTAAGCCAACCCCTCCATTGCCACCAACTCAATCGCCAGGGATCTCTTCCCTAAAAAGTTATCATTTCGAAGAAGACCAAGGAGAAAAGTATGGGAGCAGAGTAAGGTAAGTGACTTTATGATTTCATTATTCTTTTTTTTCACAAACAGTTTAATTAGATGTTTTGCATAATTTAATTCAATCAAATACTATCAACAAACTATATTTCTTGTATTGTATTGTATTTACACAAGTCTCATCTGTGGGTCATACCACTCTTCTGATTGGATAAAAGCAGGATTGGTTGAAAAGTTATAGTGTTAGTTAGGCTATATTCACACTGCCGTTGCCCGCCCGTACCGTAACGTAGCGGGCAACGGCAATGCACGGGGAGAGGAGGAGGAGGTGAGCGCAGCTCACCCCCGCCCCTCTCCATAGGAAGTAATGGCGCACGGTGCCGTATTACGGCAAAAGATAGGACAGGTCTACCGCTCCCGCAGGATTTCCGTGTGCCCATTGACGTCTATGGAGGACGTATATCGGCCGTATATATGTCGGCCGTATATACATCCTCCATACGTTAGTGTGAATGTAGCCTTAGAGTGAATTAGAACATTAACTTCTCCATGTGCGTATCATTTATTTGTACAAAGCCTGATCAATAGGCATCGTTAAAGATTGGGTATCAGAGATAAATGGGGCTCAGATGTTGGATATCCGCCGAGGGGGCCTACAATCTACAGCTTTGTCCTCGTATCCCCTGGTGCTTGTTTGTGCCCTATTTCTATATGCACCCATCACCCCCATCTAAATCAAAAAGAATACCATTGTATTTCAACTAATATAAACTTTTCATAACTACAGCTAATAAAGTTCATGAAAGTTCAAAAGAGAAAGTCAACGCAAAAGCCAACGCTAGAGATTAACTGTTGGGCAAATACGGATTAAAAATTGAAGGCGCCCCATAAAGTAGCAGCGAAATTTCCATCTACAAGTTTATTTCTCTTTCTTATTTAATATTTAGTAAGCGTTCTCTTATTCGATCTTGTGATCTGGAAGCAAAATACACTTAAAAATTCTTCTCCCATATGCTCTTTCCTTCAAACCGTTGTTTTTAATGTTGCAGATTTTGCGCTTTTGCTGTCAGAGTCCAGTTTACGTGGCCCGGGGTCTTTCGTTTAGTCTCCTGCAGAGTCTAATTAGTCATGCGTCCTAAGGGGAGACTGGTTTGTTTGTGCCAATTCCCCTGCTTGAGGCTGAGAATTTGGAATCTAGAGACGGGGGCTTCATGTGAAGATTGAAAGTCTAATGGTATGCCTTCATTACAATTCTCCGCCGCGCTCTCTGCATATTTTAATCGTTTTCCAACAAATACCATTCGCTTCTGTGTTTAAATCGTTAACATAATTGATTCTTCCAAGTGTTAAATAAAAATTACACTTTCGCCTCAGTTCTTCGCCCCGATACAGGAGCAACATTTGCCTCTTATTTAAATATTTTTCCTACCTTATTCGAAAAAAAAAAATTATTAAGAGCCAGTTTGGGGTTAAAAATAATGATTTTAATAGTTCCCACCGATTCCGCCAAGTGAAAGCCGATCTTTTCGAGTGTCAAAAGCCGAGGTTGTTACGTTTATTAAAATGAGGCTTATGAATAAGGAAAAGTTAAACACCACTGTCAGATCTCATTGGGGTAAAGTTGACGGTGAGCACTTGTGCTGTCAAATTAATATAGTATGTGTTTCTTCCAAATTGAAAGAAAAACTTAAGTGAGAGCTCCTGGGAGGGATACAATTGGTGTTTTGTTTTCCAATTCAAAAGATACAGAACGAGGGTCAAGTAGTTATTTTTGGTAAAAACAGCGCAACTCATAGATCCAGGCACCGTGACTGTGGTAAACTTCTTATATTTGTTATCCAAGGCCCCCTTCCTCCTAAAATCAACTTTTACAATGAGGCAAATGAGCCTGAAGGAGCTTTACCAAAGCCCCTCCATGTTCTGGTTTCACTGGCTCCTCCCTCAAGCTACTAAAACACTTCCCCCTCTTTCTGTCTGCTGTAATCTCAGGACACACAGGGGCAGATTTATCTTAGTCTGATGCCGCTTTTTTGGTTGTATTTTAGTGCCTTTTTCTATACATCAGGGTATTTGTGCAGTTTTTTGCACCTTTTTACAGCAGTTAGCCGGAACTCACCATGTAGCAGTTTCCTGGTTTCTGCCTAATTTGTCTGTATTTCTCCTGTTTCCAGATGTTTGTGCCTTATTTAACATTGATTTGCACCTATGTGGGCACAAACCATTGTGCAATAACACGCCAGTCATGACCCTGCTTAGGAAAGGCAATGGTGTGATTTGCGCAACAAAATTGCACCTTTTTTAAAATTTGCGCCTAATAGTGCTAAAAAAAACCTACATTTGACAAAGAGCCAAAACAACAAAGACAAATGAGGTGCAAAAAATAGACTCACAAAAGGAGCAAAAAGAGACTAGAGATGGCTGAAATAAGATAAATGACCAGGAAAAAAGTAATTTTCAGCTCACCTATATAGTCAGTACAAGTAGCAGTTCGTGGCTGCACGGACACCTGGGTTGGGGAACCAGTTAATAGCAGCAAAAAGGAAAGGGTGTAGTCCAGCTTCCAAAGATAAATGACCCCCACAGTGATCAGTGTAAGACTTTGTTAAGCTACAGCACTTAGGGGCTCAGGCAACTTGCCCTATAGCCCTTCTGACTCATTAACATAATTTTAAAAGTTGATTTTAGAAGGAAGGATCAAAGATTATATTTGATGCTATATGTCTTTTAAATAAATTAAAGGGGTTTTCAGTATAATTATATTCATGGGATCCATTGATATACATCAGAAAGGTAGGTGTCTTGTTCCTGAAAACATGTTAAACATGTGAGCAGTGAAATTCCAAGTGCCAACTATTGCCCCAACAAAGTATTGATGCGGTTCCTTTGTGTCAAACCCAATCAAACTGATATAGGTGAGCTATCCTCTTCCGAATTATGCAGAAGAAGCACATCTACCATCATATTTACTGATGATAGACTGCACTACCTTAGCTGCTCCTTTGTTTTCAAACTAGGTAGCACTGTTTTTCTTCTGTAATTGAGCGACCACATTCTTGTTAAAAAAAAACTTTATAAAAACATGGAAATGAGACGGAGGTGGGCTGGCTAACATCACTGGAGTGCCTCTCGGCTCCACCATCAGATTATATATGCGAGTTGACACTCTTTGTATTTTAGCTTGGTCCCGCCCACCAATCCACAAACAGTTGGTTACATCACAATCTGTGGGTGTGGAACCAGGCTAAAATACAAAGAGTGGAGGGCGCATATAAAATCTGATGGCAAAGCCAAGAGGTGCTCCGATGACATAAGCTGGCACACCTCTGGCTTTTTACAAAGTCTTTTTCACAAGAATGCGACCCTTCAATTACAGAAGAAAAATAGAGCCACATACAGTAGTTTGAAAATGAAGGAGCAGGTAAGTTTTGGCAGTCTACCATCAATAAATCCAATGTAAAATCACTAATGTTCTACAAACAATGGACGTCAGGGACGTGTAGAATATGCTCTATTTCCATAAGGAGAAGGCTTGTCAATAGATAAATGGCTAAGTAATAACGTGGCAAGTCAATTGATAAAAATATTGAAACATTTGGGGAATTTTTGTTTCTCCGCTCAGTGATGGGTCGTCTATTATGACAGTCACAGGTGTCCTGAGCCGCTGCCTCTACCTATTATGGGTAATTGAATACTGTTGTCTTCCACCTCTGCTACTTCGGTCTCTATTTGAACGTCATCCAAAGTCTGGCTGATGCCACATAGCTGCAGGCTTTATGAGAGCTTTCCATGTATCAACCATGTATAACAGCCTTTGGGTGGATGTTGGTCCACCTGCTCTGTCACTTTCCAGCCAAAACCAACAGAAATATCTTTTCTGTGTCGAAATGGATTTTAACCCTAAATAGAGAACTGTCGGCTTAAAGGGACTCCCAGATTTTATGTAAACTAAAAATAAGGACAAGAAGGTTAAGTGTGCTTCAGCATAATCACGCCTTTCAGAACAAGAAGCCTATGCAGTTTACGGAAAAAATGAGAGTATTGTTATTCATATGCAAATAAGCATTTTTAGCATAAAATGGGTGTTGCCAAAAGATTTGGTAGGGTTAGAGTTAACTATTATCCAAGCTCTAACCCAAACACTAAAACTACATTTACACTGCCGTATGGGGACCTATATATATGGGTGACGTTTATATACAATATATACGTCCCCCATAGACGGAAATGGGTGCACAGTGCCGTACGGGAGCGGTATGGTGCAGCACACATATGGCAACGTACCATTCCATTCCGGGGAGGGGGGGACAGAATATCAATATCTTTTACATGGCATATTAGATATAGTAGCTCAAATATATTTCTAAGAAAAATATCCATACAATGAAAGCTGTGTTGCAACATCTCCGGTCTATGTATGGAAGATGTCTATATATTATCAGCTTAGATACAGCGGCATAGCCCTATGTAAGGTGGATGTCCATAACTACGTTAGAAACTTCTATAGTAGTTATACCAGTTCTGCAGAATGAGAAGTGATAATTCTCCAGTTATTTCAAGCGATGTCATCTCTGAATGTGGTGAGAGAAAATAAGAACAGTTTGACGGAAGTGCGATCCACGATCCTTAGTAAATTGCCCCATTGTTTTATGGCATATCAGAGTCATTTCGCATGATCACGACTCTATGTCGTTCATCTATCCCAGACTGTGCAAGGACTCTACGTTGGAACCTCCCACCTTCCATAGGACTGTATAATTACAAGACAAGCTAGTACTCTACAACTCATAGCATCAGGGATGACTATGATTCTGGGAGACACTGGGGCACATTTACTAAGGGTCCGAATCATGCATTTTCATCGGGTTTCCCGAATTTTTCCAATTTGCGCCGAATTACCCTGGGATTGCCCTGCGATCGGATTGTGGCACATCGGCGTCGGCTTTCTCGCGACAGAAATCGGGGGCGTGGCCGTCGGAAAAACCAACAGATTCGGAAAAAACACAGAATTTAAAAAAGAATTTGTGTCGCAAGAATAGCACTCACATACACCGAGACGGAGAGGTGAACTCCGGCGGACTTCAGCGCAGCAGCGACACCTAGTGAACATCGGGCGCACGACCTTAGTGAATCCCGGCAGAACCCGAATCAGAGTCGGAGAACCCACCGCTGGATCGCGACTGGACCGGGTAAGTAAATCTGTCTCTGCACAATGGTCATTATGGGCAACATGGCCGATGTATGGTTTGTATTCTCCACTCCAACCTAAGTGTGGTCACTTGTAAAACCAACTGTACCAACTCTACTCTGCAACATATAGACTTCCTGTGATTATTTGAATATCTAATTGAGACATAACTTTTATAGAAGTGCTAGGAATGTCAACGGTAATAATACTGCCTATCAAGTGACATCCAGATGAAAACGCAAAAAAACTTGTTTCTCTAATTAGGGACACTCAAAACTCGTTACCATTTGAATTTCGGAGTTGAAATAAAGATGAAAAGTAAGCACCTCTGTGAATTGCCTGCTCATTATTCAGGAATGGTAACAATGTGCAATTCTAAAAGGAAAGTCGTTAAAGTATGCAAGATCTTCCCTGTTTTCCCAAGACTTTAAGACAATTTAAGCAATAAAATATCTTAATCTCTCCGGAATTCAATATCGCAGAAGTGTGACAAGGACGTGAGATTGACAGAATGTGTAATATTGGATCTGATTTATGACATAGGTGTTTGATTTCAAGGGCAAGATTTGAAATGACCCACTTGCAAATGAATGGAGGCAATGCTACACAATGATTTGCATTGATGTCTCCAGACATGTTTCATTATTAGAATTCTGTTCGGCATGAAATGACAACGTGCAAGCGCTACGAAGGAATTGTTTGGTGGAAGTCATTAGGGGTCTTGGAAGAGTGATGAAAACTTTTATATGGATGGATTGAAAGGTAAATGTTTTGTTTGCCCTTGAATACCATTAGTCCTCCTTATTGGTACAAAATGTCGGGCAAATTTACCATAAGATACATTTTTCAGTAAAAATCTCCGAATCTCCTGCACAGAGAGAAGTGGTAGAACGATGAAGACTTGGCTTCCATGGCATATAGCTCCAAATGTAACATCTGCACTAGCATGAGCTATGGCACAAACCTCTGTCCTTAAAGGGGTTGGCCACTTAACCTCATGTTTTATGTACTGTGTGTGTAAGTAAGGCGGCAGGATATTGGGTAATTTACCAATATACATCTAGTAATAGTTCTGCTCTGCTTTCTTGATATGTAAAGTGAAGCCTCCTGTCTTTTACCTCATCAACCAGACATTCCTGACCATAAAATGGCCGCAGATGGAGAGTCATGTGATCTCTATCTGTCCATGAGCAATCGCCAGTTAGAGATCACATGACCCCTCATCTGTGGCCATATTAGGGTCAGGAATGTCCAGTTGATGGGGTAAAAGACAGGAGGCTTCACTTTACATATCAAGAAAGCGGAGCAGAACTATTAATAGATGTATATTGGGAAATTACCTAATACCCTGCCCCCCCACTTACACACACATTACAAAAACATGAGGTAAAGTGGACAACCCCTTTCTAGTACTGTGGGTTGCTACCATTAAAGTTAACTAAGATGGACAGAGTCTTCCTCCACTCACATTTCTAACCTTCCGGGTTGTCTTGTCTTGATATCAGGGAACTGGTCAACCAACTTCTGTACAGGAACTCTGGCATCTAATATAAGGATTGCCTGCCATTTCTCCTGTGCTCACTATAAATATTATTTAGAGCTTGGTTTTGACATGTATCTGTCAACTACTCTCCTATGTTTTCTTTGTGTCCATGTTTGCACTTTGGTACAGGAAGGGAATGTCGACCAGTTGTCACCTACTACTTAGGTTAGACTGGGCATCTCTAGGTTGTAGAGATGACTGGAGCTAAAGTGCAGGTTCAGGATTGTCATTTGAGTGCATTCCTCCCAACCTCCCTTGCAGCCGATCTGGTAAATTAACACCTATAAACAAAGATGGGGTCCAATTATAAATCAATTAGCACATCTGTAAAGCAAGCATACAAACCAAGAAAAAGAGAAAGGCAGATGTGATGCAAAGGTTGTCAATCTTTAAAGATCAACAACTTTTGCATCACATCTGCCTTTCTCTTTTTCGTGGTTTGTAAATTAACAATGAGCTATCGCCATGGTTGGTCAACTGGCCAATCATAGTCATGGCTAGCTGTTAGTGCCGTTAATTTTTCTAATTGGCAGTTCACCAGCCAATCTGGCAATATGTCAGGTTCGTGAGAAAAGTGCCCAAAACACAAAATAAGAACCTACACTTTGGGTCCACTCATCTCTATTAGGTAGGGATGAACTGTGAATGGGATAAAGCCTCATGGCTTACTTTTTTGGTTGTCCTTCCAGTCCATCCTAGTCAAACATTTTGGTGCAAAACGTAAATCTTTTTTATTATGCTTTAAAGAAAATTAACTGATGGTAAACTGTCCCCACTGACATTCTTGTTACCTTAGGGGGGTCCACACACCTCTTATCTTGTTTTCTTATAAGGGTATGAAACTCTGACACAAAAACCCATGATGATATAAATAAATGAATACAACAATACTCAATGTCATTAGTCACAAAAGAGAGCTTAAATAGTTTGATTTTATGATTTACAAAATTTATGGCCTCTTTAAAGTAGGTGGAGTTATCACTAAGATGGCCGCCACTGGAAACTACATGTTCCATGATCCTTTAGTTCTCAGTAACTCCTCCTCCCTCTTATGCTCTGCTCCCAGGGATGATGTAACAGGTTTTCTTGCTCTGTTACCATAGTAATGATGTGTAACTGCCATCACAATAACACTGACCATACTGGATGCACTGCAACCAACCGACTACAGCCAAACGTAGTGGTGATTACATGATCTGCCCATGCAGGTGCAGGACATGTGATGTGGACATGTGACCAGCGGCCATCTTCTCTCCTGTGTATGCTCTGCAACGCACCGCGTGGAGGAAATTAACGGACTGATTAAAGAGCCAGTAGCATTTTTAATTCCTCATTACACTATATGTCACCAGCATTTTCTGCTAAGGGGAGCAGAATTACACATTAGCTTATATTTTAATGACGATTTCTGTATGAATTATGCTTATTCCTGGAATACCCCTTTAAACTTTTGTTTTAAATGAGAAATACACTTTATAAAAATATATAAACGAGCCAGAAGGGCTCCAGTAGATAAGGCTACTACCGTGTTTCCCCGATTGTAAGACACCCCCGAAAGTAGGACGTAGTGGGGGTGTAAGGGGGGACGTCTAATGTAAGACGTACCCCGAAAGTTAGACGTACCGGAGACAAATTATATGGTACCTGCTTCAGGACCATGGACAGCAGGGGGAGCCGGGAGCGGAGGGGGGATTGGTGGCTGCTGGCGGCAGTCAGAAGTCGGCCGGCAGGGGCGGGAGTACAATGCAGCTTCCGGGAGCGGAGGGGTGGAAATCGGAGGTACTGTATGTGGGGGTCAGGTTGGAGCCGGCCAAAGGGTGGGCGGGAGCTTGATGCCGGCGGAAGCTGGAGATCGCGGGACCAGGGCATACAGAAACACGCAGCCTCCGTGCCCTCATGTGCAGCCTCTGATTGGACCAGCGGCTCCTTCACGAGGAAGAAGAAGCTACACCTCTACCCAGCACTACAGAGGAATTGATCCCATCGCCATTACGGTACCAGGTACTGTAACCCTATGGGAGTGTGTGGGATACTGTATGGGGCTGTAACCCTATGGGAGATTGTGTGGGATACTGTATGGGGCTGTAACCCTATGGGAGACTGTGTGGGATACTGTATGGGGCTGTAACCCTAAGGGAGATGTGTGGGATACTGTATGGGGCTGTAACCCTAAGGGAGATGTGTGGGATACTGTATGGGGCTGTAACCCTAAGGGAGATGTGTGGGATATCGAAATTTTTTTCCAATATAAGACATACCCCGAAAGTAAGACATAGTGGGACTTTTGAGGGTAAAAAGAATGTAAGACACTGGGGCACATTTACTTACCCGGCCCATTCGCGATCCAGCGGCGCGTTCTCTGCACAGGATTCGGGTCCGGCTGGGATTTAAGATGGTAGTTCCTCCGCCGTCCACCAGGTGGCGCTGCAGCGCCGAAAATAATCTTAACGCCCCGGAATGCACCATCCCATAGAAGGTGAAGGTGAGCGCTCCCCAAGCGACACATTTTCAGTTTTTAAATGCGGCGGTTTTTCCGAATACGTCGGGTTTTCGTTCGGCCACGCCCCCCGATTTCTGTCGCGCGCATGCCGGCCCCGATGCGCCACAATCCGATCGCGTGCGCCAAAAACCCGGGGCAATTCATGTACAATCGGCGCAAATCGGAAATATTCGGGTAACACGTCGGGAAAACGCGAATCGGGCCCTTAGTAAATGACCCCCACTGTCTTACTTTCGGGGAAACACGGTAGCAGCCGGCAGGTTGCTCCCACAAATGCCCAAGACTTCCGGACAGCCAGGTAACATCACCGGCTGTCTGCACTGACGAGGGGGACGTGCGTGGTGCATATTGTGTGGCTGGGGGGCGAGCATATTTTAAGGTAGTGGAGCCTCAAGGCACTGCTGTGACGTCATCTCATTTACATATTTTTGTACAACCAAAATTTAAGAAAACAAGAAAAGTGGTACAAGCATGTCAGGAAGAACAGTCTGTCATGAGTAGATCTGATGGTCGATGTATACACTGGAAACTGGTGTGAACTTCATAATAAATAACCTGCTCAAAAGTAAAAATGTATTCTGACTGCCGAAACCACTAGAGGGAGCTCAAGAGCTGCACTTTTTAGTACATACAATCCCACTAGGAGTCCTGGGAATATGTTCTTCATTTTTTATTCAGAAATTTACTAGAATATTGGCTCAATTTGTGTTAAAAAAAAAAAAAGTGTATGTGCTTGTCTTAACCTATATTTATAATTAAATTTTGACACCTTTTACAACTTTTCTTTTTGAAGACGTGGAATAGGGGAAAGTGGTTTGCTTATCATGTGCCCATAGCATACAATGGCAACATTTCTGGCATTAACTGAGCCATCTGATAGGTAGGTAATTATCATCCAGCATCATACACTACGAATAAATTTACCCTGCTGTCATCTGTCATGTTTAGGATTTGAATGAGGAATTCAACATTGTTGAATTCATTGACTTAAAGGGGTACTCCAATAAGATGCCATTATTAATAAGACTGAGTATGATCATGTGGTCTGCCAATGCCAACTCTTAAAAATCTTTGGTACCAAGAAAAATATTTCAGTGTTTCATAGATCAAATGTGTGACGGGGATACCCTTCCATTAAATCTCCACTTAGTCCAGATACCCCTTTTAGTGATTAGCATTGACATTGTGGCAGTGCTAAATTAAACAATATAAATTAGGGTTTTTCACTAAATACTCTGTGTACAGACTACTACTGCCCCTAAAGCTCTTTATTTGAACTGTGACTTTCCCAAATTTGAATAGATTGCCCTTAAAAACTAGGGTCTGTCATTACAAATTCTGAATAGGTATGAGTTTGGGTTCGGCTTAAAAGTGCTGTTAGGGTGGGATATGGGTTCAGTACTGGGTGGCTCTCCATTTTGCCAAGGATGGACACTCCCTGTGATGCCATCGCCATCCTAGAGTAAATGGTGGTGCATGCCAGTAACAATCACGGGTGTTACCAGTGAGTGGGGGTGATCCAAACGTGGGTGACCCAAACCGGTAGTGTCTAAATCTCCTGGATGAAGTCCAGGTTTGGGGATCCAAACCTGCAATGTTCGATCCTGGGTTGTGGTCTGCTCATCACTTTAGGTAGCAGGTTTACAGAATTTCATCTTGTGTATTTATACCAATGTAGAGGATTTGGTGCTCTGCGTCAGGGCAACACAATGAAAATCTCATAAATTATAAAATAATACAATAATATATTTAAAAATAATTCATCTTGGACTTGGAATCAGATAAAAAATGCAAAAAAAAACATGTAGTAGAATGTGACTGTGTTGTGGTTTCAATGATTTGGTCACCAGTAAATAAAATCTCCCGTCCACATTACGGCATAAATACAGGTTAAGGTTTTATGAGAATTGTACGTGTGATTGCCCGGGCTTTTGGCTTCTGCAGCTCTGATTACAGTTTACTAAAGGTCACAGTAATTATGGATAAAAGGGGAATAGACATTGGGCCAAATTCTTTGGCATTCGAAAAATAATCATGCCTTAAATGAGAAAATAAGGGGAAGGGTCAGACAGTCATTGCAGTGTGTGCCGGGGAGGCAGAAGGCAAGGAAATAACAATGTAATGAACACTGAAGTAACAACACAAGGTATAAAGGTAATAGAAATAGAAGAAATCAGAGAAAACATGGACCCGTGGAAATTCCACTGGGCTTAAATCAGAAATTATTTAAAAAATTATAATAATAAAGAAAATAAACACCAGCATAAATAGAGGAGGTCCCCTACTTAAGGACACCCGACTTACAGACAACCCGTAGTTACAGACGGACCTCTCTGCTCACTGTGACCTCTGGTGACCTCTCTGGATGTTACTATAGTCCCAGGCTGCAATGATCAGCTGTAAGGTGTCTGTAATGAAGCTTTATTGATAATCCTTGGTCCAATTACAGCAAAATATTTTGGAACTACAATTGTCACTGGGGCAAAAAAAAAGAAAATTGTCTGGATCTACAATTTTAAAACATACAGTTTCGACTTACATACAAATTCAACTTAAGAACAAACCTATGGAACCTATCTTAAATGTAACCTGGGGACTGCCTGTAGAAGCTGCAAAGTTTATAGTTGATATAGTTCCTTGTCCCAGCTGCTGCAGAACATCAAAGTACCCAGCTCTGCTGTTGTAGAACACAAAGGTTCAACTAATGGTGCACATGGTGCAATTGTACTACAGCCCAAGATCCGTTTAAAGAGTCCTTTCCCAATATGAGGAGGCCAGTTTTATAAAGGACAAATTAGATTTTTGGGGAGGAGAGGGGCTGACACAGATTTTGCATTGGGACCCATCAGCCTCAAGTCAAAATATATGAACATTATAATAAAGACAGATGATAATAAACTTCACGCTACGCATCCTACCAGCAGTAGAACATCATTAACACCACCTCAGCTGCTACACAACTTAATTTTAAGCAAAACGAAATATTTACCTACTGTAGAACATCATAGGTCATACCTCAACTAGAGCAGAACAATGTAACATAGATTATCATAATTAATTTATAGGGCAGCAGTAATTGTAGGTTATGTGTAAAGGTTTGGAAGGTGGGGGCCTGTCTGACACGTTTCGCTAGAGAGTTTCCGAGTATGGGGGTTTCACCAGGGAAGATGCTGATGCAGATGGTTGTCAGAAGAGCGAATGGTAATAGAGTGAAGCAGAAGGTCCTATGAGATTAGGGGGCACATTTACTTACCCGTCCCGTCATGATCCCCGCTGTGCGTTGTCCGAAGAGGATTCAGATCTTCTGCGATTCACATAGCTTGTGCGCCCGATTTCCTGCATCTGTCCCCCGCTGAGGTCTGCCGGAGTTCACCTTCTTCCCGGTGTATGTGAGTGCTGATCTTGTGACACAATTTCGATTTTAAATTCCGCGGGTTGTCCGATGTCCACGCCCCCCCGATTTGTGTCACATGCAAGCCGGTGCCGATGCGCCAAAATTCGATTGCGTGCGCCAAAAACCTGGGGCAATTCAGGGCAAAACAGTAAAAAGCCGGGAAACGAAAATGCGGTGTTTGGAACCTTAGTAAATCTGCCCCTATGTGTGTAATGGTTTGGGGGTATCAGTTCAGAGATATTTGTGGACAGCTTTGTAATTCATGGTTTTTTGTGCAATAGATAACCCATGTAGAGACGGGCATGGAGGAGAGGGAGAGGAGATGCGAGGAGACAGATGGATCAGGTGGGCAGCACAGCAAGAGATTGGTTGGATGGGGTCTAGCGAGTTAGATTAGTCCAGTAGTCCAGGCAGTAGATGATGAGGGCACGGACTAACAATTTTGTAGACTCTGGGTTGAGAAAAGATTGGATGCACGAGATGCTCTTAAGGTAGAGCCGGCAGGTTGTAGTAAGGGCCTGGATGTGAGCTAAAGATGACTAAAGGACACCTGACCTTAGGAAAATTGTGGAGCCACGAATTGTGCTGATTATGTCTAGTGTGAGGGATTTGTTAGGTGGAGGAAAGATTATGATCCCCGTTTTGTCCATGTTAAGTTTTAGAAAGAAAAAAAAAAAAAAAAAATATGTCTGATGGAATTCTAGCAAGAAGATAGGTGATATATGTATCAGATATATAGGTCTGCGTGTAATCTGCATAGGAGAGGTAGTGAAAGCTTTGGGACTAGAGATGAGCGAACACTAAAATGCTCGGGTACTCGTTATTCGAGACGAACTTTTCCCGATGCTCGAGTGCTCGTCTCGAATAACGAACCCCATTGAAGTCAATGGGAGACTCGAGCATTTTTCAAGGGGACCAAGGCTCTGCACAGGGAAGCTTGGCCAAACACCTGGGAACCTCAGAAAAGGATGGAAACACCACGGAAATGGACAGGAAACAGCAGGGGCAGCATGCATGGATGCCTCTGAGGCTGCTTAAACGCACCATTATGCCAAAATTATGGGCAACAGCATGGCCATGACAGAGTGACAGAATGAAGCTAGATAGCATCTAAAACATGCAATAATTGACCCTGACACTATAGGGGACGGCATGCAGAGGCAGCGGCAGCAGGCTAGAGAGTGTCATGGCGACATACCCTAAATGGACTCAGGCTTCAAACCAATGGGTGGCAGAGAGGAACCAAAGGAGGTGAGCAAGAAGTGCTCAAATAATATCGGTACATGATAAAAGTTTGCCAGTATATTTTGTGGATTACACAGCAGGGTGGCGACAAAGTTAACATGGAAGCCATGAAAACAACCCAAAATTCTGCCTGACACAGCTCGTTTGATAAGGGGACCATGTATGGAGGCAGTGAACTAGTAGTAGATTAAAGGTGCTGCAGTTAAAACTATGTTAGTTGGATCTTGGCATGGAGCTGGCGCTCCGCTGCCAGGCGAGCTTTCGCCAATCCAAGCCCCTGTCTCTAGGCTACTCCCCAAACAGCACTTTTGTATAAGATCAAGTGTAGTAGCGTTCTTATAAGTTTAGGATATGCCGGGTGAGGGGAATGTAAACAGATACGCAAGAAGCGCATGATGCGCATGGAGCTGGCGCTCCGCTGCCAGGCGAGCTTTCGCCAATCCAAGCCCCTGTCTCTAGGCTACTCCCCAAACAGCACTTTTGTATAAGATCAAGTGTAGTAGCGTTCTTATAAGTTTAGGATATGCCGGGTGAGGGGAATGTAAACAGATGCGCAAGAAGCGCATGATGCGCATGGAGCTGGCGCTCCGCTGCCAGGCGAGCTTTCGCAAATCCAAGCCCCTGTCTCTAGGCTACTCCCCAAACAGCACTTTTGTATAAGATCAAGTGTAGTAGCGTTCTTATAAGTTTAGGATATGGCGGGTGAGGGGAATGTAAACAGATGCGCAAGAAGCGCTGAAATAATATCCCTAAATGGTAAAAGTTTGCAAGTATATTTTGTGGATTACACAGCAGGGTGGCGACAAAGTTAACAACTTTGATGTGGAATGCCCTGTAATAGCTCTTGGGCGGTGTGCCTTTTATCGCCTAGGCTCAGCAGTTTCAGCACCGCCTGCTGTCGCTTAGCGACGGCACTGCTGCTGTGCCTAGAGCTACCGACTGATGGCGCCATGCCCACGGATGGTAATTCGGAGGAGGAGGAGGTGGAGGAGGGGTGGGAGGAGGTATAGTAGGCCTTTGAGACCTGGACCGAGGTAGGCCCCGCAATTCTCTGCGTCGGCAGTATATGACCAGCCCCAGGGTCAGACTCGGTCCCAGCCTGCACCAAGTTAAGTGTAGTAGCGTTCTTATAAGTTTGGGATATGGCGGGTTAGGGGAATGTAAACAGATGCGCAAGAAGCGCATGATGCGCATGGAGCTGGCGTTCCGCTGCCAGGCGAGCTTTCGCCAATCCAAGCCCCTGTCTCTAGGCTACTCCCCAAACAGCACTTCTAAGAACCTTTTGTATAAGATCAAGTGTAGTAGCGTTCTTATAAGTTTAGGATATGCCGGGTGAGGGGAATGTAAACAGATGCGCAAGAAGCGCTGAAATAATATCCCTAAATGGTAAAAGTTTGCCAGTATATTTTGTGGATAACACAGCAGGGTGGCGACAAAGTTAACAACTTTGATGTGGAATCCATGAAAACAACCCAAATTTCTGCCTGACACACCTCGTTTGATAAAGGGAGGATGTATGGAGGCAGCTATATGGACGACTTTTGGAGGTAGCAATGGAGACAACGTGTGGAGGCTGCTATGGAGACAATTTAATTTGGATAGTGCCTGTATGTGGCAGTCCCAAACATTTTTCAAACCAGAGGAGCAGGTAGGTGGCCCTCCAGTAAAATGGGATAGATTGAGTGCCTGTATGTGGCAGTCCCAAAAATTCTTCAAACCAGAGGAGCAGGTAGGTGGCCCTCCAGTAAAATGGAATAGATTGAGTGCCTGTATGTGGCAGTCCCAAAAATTGTTCAAACCAGAGGAGCAGGTAGGTGGCCCTGCAGTAAAATGGAATAGATTGAGTGCCTGTATGTGGCAGTCCCAAAAATGTTTCAAACCAGAGGAGCAGGTAGGTGGCCCTCCAGTAAAATGGAATAGATTGAGTGCCTGTATGTGGCAGTCCCAAAAATTGTTCAAACCAGAGGAGCAGGTAGGTGGCCCTCCAGTAAAATGGAATAGATTGAGTGCCTGTATGTGGCAGTCCCAAAAATTCTTCAAACCAGAGGAGCAGGTAGGTGGCCCTCCAGTAAAATGGAATAGATTGAGTGCCTGTATGTGGCAGTCCCAAAAATTGTTCAAACCAGAGGACCGGGTAGGTGGCCCTCCAGAAAAATGGAATAGATTGAGTGCCTGTATGTGGCACTCACAAAAATTGTTTCAAACAGAGGACCGGGTAGGTGGCCCTCCAGAAAAATTAAATGCATGAAGTACTATAGCAAGAGCCAGTGGGCCCTGTCAAAAAATAGCCATTTTCCTCTGCTTTACTGTACAAAGAGGAGGAGAAGGAGGAAAATGAGGAGGAGGAGGAGGAGTGGATCAATTATTCAGGTTGAGCTTCCTTCACCTGGTGGAGATTGGAAATTCTGAGAAATCCAGCCTTTATTCATTTTAATAAGCGTCAGCCTGTCAGCGCTGTCAGTCGACAGGCGTGTACGCTTATCGGTGATGATGCCACCAGCTGCACTGAAAACCCGCTCGGACAAGACGCTAGCGGCAGGGCAGGCAAGAACCTCCAAGGCGTACAGCGCCAGTTCGTGCCACATGTCCAGCTTTGAAACCCAGTAGTTGTAGGGAGCTGTGTGATCATTTAGGACGATGGTATGGTCAGCTACGTACTCCCTCACCATCTTTCTGTAAAGATCAGCCCTACTCTGCCGAGACTGGGGACAGGTGACAGTGTCTTGCTGGGGTGACATAAAGCTGGCAAAAGCCTTGTAAAGCGTACCCTTGCCAGTGCTGGACAAGCTGCCTGCTCGCCTACTCTCCCTCGCTACTTGTCCCGCAGAACTACGCACTCTGCCGCTAGCGCTGTCAGAAGGGAAATACTGTTTCAGCTTGTGCACCAGGGCCTGCTGGTATTCATGCATTCTCACACTCCTTTCCTCTGCAGGGATGAGAGTGGAAAGATTTTGCTTGTACCGTGGGTCCAGGAGAGTGAACACCCAGTAATCGGTGCTGGAATAAATTCTTTGAACGCGAGGGTCACGGGATAGGCAGCCTAGCATGAAATCTGCCATATGCGCCAGAGTACCAACGCGTAAGAATTCACTCCCCTCACTGGCCTGACTGTCCATTTCCTCCTCCTCCAACTCCTCCAACTCCTCTTCTTCTGCCCATACACGCTGAACAGTGAAGGACTCAACAATGGTCCCCTCTTGTGTCTCGCCAACATTCTCCTCCTCTTCCTCCTCATCCTCCTCCACCTCCACCTCCTCCGATATGCGCTGAGAAACAGACCTCAGGGTGCTTTGGCTATCAACAAGGGAATATTCTTCCCCCGTCTCTTGTGACGAGCGCAAAGCTTCCGACTTCATGCTGACCAGAGAGTTTTTCAACAGGCCAAGCAGCGGGATGGTGAGGCTGATGATGGCGGCATCGCCACTGACCATCTGTGTTGACTCCTCAAAGTTACTCAGCACCTGACAGATATCAGACATCCACGTCCACTCCTCATTGTAGACTTGAGGAAGCTGACTGACCTGACTACCAGTTCTGGTGGAAGTTGACATCTGGCAGTCTACAATCGCTCTGCGCTGCTGGTAAACTCTGGATAACATGGTCAGTGTTGAATTCCACCTCGTGGGCACGTCGCACAACAGTCGGTGAGCGGGCAGTTGGAGGCGGCGCTGCGCTGCCCTGAGAGTGGCATCATCTGGGCTGGACTTCCTGAAATGCGCACAGATGCGGCGCACCTTCGTGAGCAAATCAGACAGATTGGGGTATGTCTTGAGGAAACGCTGCACTATCAGATTTAACACATGGGCCAGGCATGGCACATGTGTCAGTCTGCCGAGTTGCAGAGCCGCCACCAGGTTACGGCCGTTGTCACACACAACCATTCCCGGCTTGAGGTTAAGCGGTGCCAGCCACAGATCAGTCTGCGCCGTGATGCCCTGTAATAGCTCTTGGGCGGTGTGCCTTTTGTCGCCTAGGCTCAGCAGTTTGAGCACCGCCTGCTGTCGCTTAGCGACGGCACTGCTGCTGTGCCTAGAGCTACCGACTGATGGCGCCGTGCCCACGGATGGTAGTTCGGAGGAGGAGGTGGAGGAGGGGTGGGAGGAGGAGGAGGCATAGTAGGCCTGAAACACCTGGACCGAGGTAGGCCCCGCAATCCTCGGCGTCGGCAGTATATGAGCAGCCCCAGGGTCAGACTCGGTCCCAGCCTCCACCAAGTTAACCCAATGTGCCGTCAGCGATATATAGTGGCCCTGCCCGGCAGCACTCGTCCACGTGTCCGTGGTCAGGTGGACCTTGTCAGAAACGGCGTTGGTCAGGGCACGGATGATGTTGTCTGACACGTGCTGGTGCAGGGCTGGGACGGCACATCGGGAAAAGTAGTGGCGGCTGGGGACCGAATACCGAGGGGCGGCCGCCGCCATGAGGTTGCGAAAGGCCTCGGTCTCTACTAGCCTATAGGGCAGCATCTCCAGGCTAAGCAATCTGGAGATGTGCACATTAAGGGCTTGGGCGTGCGGGTGGGTTGCACTATATTTGCGTTTCCGCTCCAGCGTCTGGGGTATGGAGAGCTGAACGCTGGTGGATGCTGTGGAGGATCGTGGAGGCGACGATGGGGTTTTTGTGGCAGGGTCCTGGGCAGGGGGCTGACTATCAGCTGACACAGGGGAAGGAGCAGTGGTGTGCACGGCCGGAGGTGAACGGGCTTGTTGCCACTGAGTGGGGTGCTTAGCATTCATATGCCTGCGCATACTGGTGGTAGTTAAGCTAGTAGTGGTGGAACCCCTGCTGAGCCTGGTTTGGCAAATGTTGCACACCACAGTCCGTCGGTCATCCGGTGTTTCCTTAAAGAACCTCCACACTTCTGAAGATCTAGCCCTCGCCGCAAGAGCCCTCACCACGGGAGCTTCACTAGTTGACAGTGGCGCTGATGCACCAGCTCTGGCCCTGCCTCTCCGTCTGGCCCCACCACTGCCTCTTCCAACCTGTTCAGGTCGAGGACTCTCCTCCGTCTCAGAAGCACTGTGTTCACCCGGCCTCTCAACCCAGCTTGGGTCTGTCACCTCATCATCCTCCGATCCCTCAGTCTGCTCCCCCCTCGGACTTCCTGCCCTGACAACAACTTCCCCACTGTCTGACAACCGTGTCTCCTCATCGTCGGACACCTCTTTACACACTTCCACTACGTCAAGAAGGTCATCATCACCCACAGACTGTGACTGGTGGAAAACCTGGGCATCGGAAAATTGCTCAGCAGCAACCGGACAAGTGGTTTGTGACTGTGGGAAGGGTCCAGAAAACAGTTCCTCAGAGTATGCCGGTTCAAATGGCAAATTTTCCTGGGAGGGGGCAGACTGGGGGGGAGGAGGCTGAGGTGCAGGAGCTGGAGGAGTGGGGATTTCGGTGACATGGGTGGACTGCGTGGAAGACTGACTGGTGGTGGACAAATTGCTCGAAGCATTGTCAGCAATCCACGACATCACCTGTTCGCACTGTTCTGGCCTCAACAGTGCTCTACCACGAGTCCCAGTAACTTCAGACATGAACCTAGGGAGTGTAGCTCTGCGGCGTTCCCCTGCTCCCTCATCAGCAGGTGGTGTCTCACCCCGCCCAGGACCACGGCCTCTGACCCCTGCAGTAGTTGGACGCCCACGTCCCCGCCCTCGTCCTCTACCCCTAGCCCTGGGGTTAAACATTTTTAAAATGAGAGTTATAACTTTTTTTTTTTTTTTACTTTTTTTTTTTTTTTTTTGTGTTTTTTTGTGTTTTTTGTTTTTTTTTGTGTTTTTTGTTTTTTTTTGAGTTTTTAGAACCAAACAATCCTATCCTATTGCTATGGCTATTTTCTAGCCAAGTATCAAAGGAAGCACACTACTATGCCAGATGAGATGACACTGAGTTAGTGCCTAATAGAAATCCAACCCCTACTGAATTTTCCCACTTCAGCCTTTGCTATGGATATGTGCGCCACTAAGCGCAGAACACAGCGGTCGCAAGTCTCACTACAAATTGCTCAGAATTGGCAAGTACATGCACTGCAGAAACTACAGCCACCAGCAGATCAACCAGAAATCAAATATATAGAACGCTACTGTAGGCTTCAAGAAGCTATTTGTATTCTCCTATGGCTATTTTCTAGCCAAGTATCAAAGGAAGCACACTACTATGCCAGATGAGATGACACTGAGTTAGTGCCTAATAGAAATCCAACCCCTACTGAATTTTCCCACTTCAGCCTTTGCTATGGATATGTGCGCCACTAAGCGCAGAACACAGCGGTCGCAAGTCTCACTACAAATTGCTCAGAATTGGCAAGTACATGCACTGCAGAAACTACAGCCACCAGCAGATCAACCAGAAATCAAATATATAGAACGCTACTGTAGGCTTCAAGAAGCTATTTGTATTCTCCTATGGCTATTTTCTAGCCAAGTATCAAAGGAAGCACACTACTATGCCAGATGAGATGACACTGAGTTAGTGCCTAATAGAAATCCAACCCCTACTGAATTTTCCCACTTCAGCCTTTGCTATGGATATGTGCGCCACTAAGCGCAGAACACAGCGGTCGCAAGTCTCACTACAAATTGCTCAGAATTGGCAAGTACATGCACTGCAGAAACTACAGCCACCAGCAGATCAACCAGAAATCAAATATATAGAACGCTACTGTAGGCTTCAAGAAGCTATTTGTATTCTCCTATGGCTATTTTCTAGCCAAGTATCAAAGGAAGCACACTACTATGCCAGATGAGATGACACTGAGTTAGTGCCTAATAGAAATCCAACCCCTACTGAATTTTCCCACTTCAGCCTTTGCTATGGATATGTGCGCCACTAAGCGCAGAACACAGCGGTCGCAAGTCTCACTACAAATTGCTCAGAATTGGCAAGTACATGCACTGCAGAAACTACAGCCACCAGCAGATCAACCAGAAATCAAATATATAGAACGCTACTGTAGGCTTCAAGAAGCTATTTGTATTCTCCTATGGCTATTTTCTAGCCAAGTATCAAAGGAAGCACACTACTATGCCAGATGAGATGACACTGAGTTAGTGCCTAATAGAAATCCAACCCCTACTGAATTTTCCCACTTCAGCCTTTGCTATGGATATGTGCGCCACTAAGCGCAGAACACAGCGGTCGCAAGTCTCACTACAAATTGCTCAGAATTGGCAAGTACATGCACTGCAGAAACTACAGCCACCAGCAGATCAACCAGAAATCAAATATATAGAACGCTACTGTAGGCTTCAAGAAGCTATTTGTATTCTCCTATGGCTATTTTCTAGCCAAGTATCAAAGGAAGCACACTACTATGCCAGATGAGATGACACTGAGTTAGTGCCTAATAGAAATCCAACCCCTACTGAATTTTCCCACTTCAGCCTTTGCTATGGATATGTGCGCCACTAAGCGCAGAACACAGCGGTCGCAAGTCTCACTACAAATTGCTCAGAATTGGCAAGTACATGCACTGCAGAAACTACAGCCACCAGCAGATCAACCAGAAATCAAATATATAGAACGCTACTGTAGGCTTCAAGAAGCTATTTGTATTCTCCTATGGCTATTTTCTAGCCAAGTATCAAAGGAAGCACACTACTATGCCAGATGAGATGACACTGAGTTAGTGCCTAATAGAAATCCAACCCCTACTGAATTTTCCCACTTCAGCCTTTGCTATGGATATGTGCGCCACTAAGCGCAGAACACAGCGGTCGCAAGTCTCACTACAAATTGCTCAGAATTGGCAAGTACATGCACTGCAGAAACTAAAGCCACCAGCAGATCAACCAGAAATCAAATATATAGAACGCTACTGTAGGCTTCAAGAAGCTGTTTGTATTCTCCTATGGCTATTTTCTAGCCAAGTATCAAAGGAAGCACACTACTATGCCAGATGAGATGACACTGAGTTATTGCCTAATAGAAATCCAACCCCTACTGAATTTTGCCACTTCGGTCTTTGCTATGGATATGTGTGCCACTAAGAGCTAAACACAACGGTAGCAAGTCCCCCTGCTAATTCCTCACAAAATGGTAAAAGATGCAAATTAAAATAAAAAAAGTAGAACGTTATTGTAGCCCTAAGAAGGGCTGTTGGGTTCTTGGAGAATCACTCCTGCCTAACAGTAAGCTAATAGAACACCCTAACGCTTTCCCTGACCAGCAGCAGCTCTCTCCCTAGCGGCATCCAGAGACAGAATGATCCGAGCAGCGCGGCCAGCGGCTAGTCTATCCCAGGGTCACCTGATCTGGCCAGCCAACCACTGCTATCGACGTGTAAGGGTACCACGTCATGCTGGGTGGAGTGCAGAGTCTCCTGGCTTGTGATTGGCTCTGTTTCTGGCCGCCAAAAAGCAAAACGGCGGGAGCTGCCATTTTCTCGAGCGGGCGAAGTATTCGTCCGAGCAACGAGCAGTTTCGAGTACCCTAATGCTCGACCGAGCATCAAGCTCGGACGAGCATGTTCGCTCATCTCTATTTGGGACTTAATGAGCTGTCCTAGGCCAGAGATGTAGATGGAGAAGAAGTAGGGGTCCTAGGCCAGAGCCTTGCGGGACCCCAACAGAGAGGGAGAGTGATAGTGAGAGTGATAGATACTGAATGTCGACTTGGAGAGGTATGAAGAGTTCCAAGAAAGAGCCAGATCAGTGATGCAAAGAACATAGCGTCGGCATCTGGAGAGAATGGTCAACAATGTCAAAGTAAGAGAACATGTAAAAAAGGAGGAGCAGAGTAATATAGAACATCTGAGACTTTGATCAGGGCAGTCTCAGTGGAGTTAGTGGGTCAGAAACTAGATTGTAGTTTTTAGCGAGTTGGTGGAAAAGTAGGAAGATAATTCTAGATGGACATGTTGTTCCGGGGGTTTGGAAGGAAATGGAAGTAGTGATCAGAGAAGATGGGTCCAGAGATGGCTGCTTTAGGATGGGTGTGACAGGTGCATGTTTAATGGGAGATGGAACAAGATCAGTGGATAGACAAAGGGGATAGGGTTGAGCTTGAGCTGGGATAATCACAGAGGTAAGATTGGGGATTAGATGCAATGGAATTAGGTGTGAGGTTGACAGCATCAAGGAAACGTTCTCATCATTAGGGGTAGAGAAGTTCGTTATGGAAGAAGGGAACAGGATATTCTCTGTGGGGTTCAGGGATTCAAGGTTGGAACATTCCCTGATACTGTCTATTTTGTTTTGACGTGTGAATGGGTGCTGGAGGGGAGAGTATAGAGTAAAAGGTAGAGAATAATTATCTGCTGCAGAACATCATAATACACAACTCATCTATTTCAGAACTTCATAATACAGACCTCAAATGTTGCAGAACAACATAATACAGACCTCAACTACTGCAAAACATCATAATACACATATCAGCTCCTGCAGAGCCTCATAATACACACCTCAGCTCCTGCAAAACATTATAGTACACATATCAGCTCATGCAAAACATCATAATACACATATCAGCTCATGCAGAACATCTGATGCGCATCTCAGCTCCTGCAGAACATCATAATACACATATCAGCTCATGCAGAACATCTGATGCGCATCTCAGCTCCTGCAGAACATCATAATACACACCTCAGATCCTGCAAAACATCATAATACACACCTCAGCTCCTGCAGAACATCATTATACACACCTCAGCTCCTGCAGAACATCATAATACACACCTCAGCTCCTGCAAAACATTATAATACACATCTCAGCTCCTGCAGAACCTTATAATACACACCACAGCTCCTGCAGAACATCATAATACACATCTCATCTCCTGAAGAACATCATAATACACACATCAACTCCTACAGAACATCATAATACACACCTCAGTTCCTGCAGAACACCATAATACACATCTCAGCTCCTACAGAACACCGTAATACACAACTAAACTGCTACAAAACATCAAATTAAACAGTTCACCTTCAGCAGAACCCTATAATACACTCCACAGCTGCTGCAGAACCACATCATACACACATCAGCTACAGTTGATTTCAAAGTAAATGTGTCATATAATGGTACGCATCATTACAATCTTCAGACACTGCAGAACACTGTAATACCTTGAACTGCTGCAGAACATCATAATACAAACCCAACTGCTGCAGAACCTCATAATACAAACCCAACTGCTGCAGAACCTCATAATACACACTACAGCTTCTGCGATACCTAATAATACACACCGAAGCTACTGCAGAAAATCATCATTCACACATCAGTTGCTGCAGAACACCAACATACACATCTCAGCTGCAGCAGAACATCATATACACAGCTCAGCTGCTGCAGAACCTCATTCCGTTTCTCAAGTTAGTTGCTGCCGACTAATGTAATGCACATCTCACCTGCTACAGAATAATACCATACACAACTCAACTACTGCGGTACATCACCATAAACGCCTCAGCTGCTGCAGAACCTCATAATATACTGTACATTATAGCTGCTGTGGAACATCCTTCTCTACGCCAAACGTCCGGCAAGCCATTATATTGTAGACCTCAGCTGCTGCAGAACATCATATGGAATGGTTCAGGGAGGAGGGGGGTAAATAATCTCTAATATCTGACACCTGAATCGCGTTCAATGCCTGGAGTCGACCCGGGGGTGGGGGGGTGGCGGGGGTATGTAATTTCTTCATTCGTAATTTTATATTGTAATATTTAAGTGAAATCCTGAACTCTAAAGTGTAAAACTTGCAACAAAAACAAATTTATTAGCGAATAAACATCCAGAGGAAATATTGTTTGTTTGTATTGATCGGTTACTGCGAGAAAAGGTTAATATTCCGTCCAGCGAAAATATTTCAAAAAAACACTATTTATGGTTTATCACTTTTTTTTTTTTACTGCTAAAGACTCGATCATTTTTTGACTTTTACTTCCTATCAGTTACATTTTATTTTAATGACTTTTCTGAGTCAGAGGGAAGAGTTTTTTGTGTAAAATTTTCAGCTTGTGTTAAAAAATCGTCATGTAGAGGGCGCTCTAGCTCTTCCCAGAATCCCCGAGTTCTGCATTAGACTGTAATATCTTTCCCGGCAAACTGTCTTTGTTACATTTTTTTCCGTTCTTTTTCCCTCAACATCTCATTCTTGATCCCCCCCCCCCACCTCCCCTCCCGATATCTTTCACTACCGTGCCAGAAAAATTTAAATGTATCCCTTCAAGTGGAGATAATCAATGCAAATCAGAGGTAGTGGATCCCAAAGCTGCTGCTCAAAGAGGACTTAGCTTCAGGAGGTCAATTGTGCAAAGGAGACGCCTCCCGCTCCATTCTCACTTATTGCCTCCTCATGTATGAACTCAATTCACTGCAGCCCAGGCCTGGTCTCACTTACAGCCTTCTACTCCGGGACGGAGGTAGGTTGTCACGTAGAGGTTGTCAGCATTGCCGGATTTCATAGTAGATAATAGATATTATGTGTACAAAGAAGGAAGCAAGGCAAAGATTTTATATACAGGCGGTCCCCTACTTAAGAACACCCGACTTACAGACGACCCCTACTTACAAACGGCTGTTGTTAATTTATTGTACTTTAGCCCCAGGCTACAATAAACAACCATAATAGTTATCAGTGGTGCCTGTAATTAAGATTTAGTGGTTCAATTGTCACAGAGACCAAAACAATTTGTCTGGAGTTACAATGATAAAATATACAGTTCCGACTTACATACAAATTCATCTTAAGAACAAACCTATGGAACCTATCCTGTACATAACATACCAGATAGGGTCCGTAGGTTTGTTCTTAAATTGAATTTGTATGTAAGTCGAAACTGTATATTTTATAATTATAGATCCAGGCAAAAAAAAAAATTGCTGCAGTGACAATTGGAGTTTCAAAATTTTTTGCTGTATTTGGACCAAGAGTTATCAATAAAGCTTCATTACAGACACCTTACAGCTGATCATTGCATCTGGGACTATAGTAACATCCAGAGAACTTCACCAGAGGTCACAGGGGGCAGAGGGGTCAGGCCATAACTAGGGGTCGTCTGTAAGTCGCATGTCCATAAGTAGGGGACCGCCTGTATATATATATCGACAAACTTTTATATCAATTCAATTCGATGAATCTTTATTGGCAGGACCAAATTTGAAAATTCAAAATCAATTATCTTCTATCTATGTATCTATTGGGCCACATGTATAACGCGTTTTTTCTGTTGTTTTTGTGCCTTTTCATTCAGGCGCACCATTTTTGCGCCATTTTTGCGACTAAACGCCAAACTAGCGGCACAGCAAAAATAACCAGCTTTCCCTCATCTATCTTACCAATCCAGATGTTTTGCTGCGCCTAATGATATTCACCACTTGCAACGTTTTCATTTAGGCGCAAAAACGGGCGCAAAAACACTCCAGCTCAAAAGTGGCGTTATCTGAGAAGAAAGCACTGAGCCCCTTTGCAGAACAGCTCATTTCTAGCAGCAGAGCTCAGCCAGACACTTGAACAGATAATACAGACACTACAGACACTGCAGACACTAGAACAGATCATACAGACATGAGATACTCTGCAGACACTAGAACCTATAATACAGACATGAGATATTCTGCAGACACTAGAACATATAATACAGACATGAGATACTCTGCAGACAGGAGCTGCAGACTCTATTTATAGTTCATCACCTTCTATTTACAAAACATTCTGCAGACTCCTGAGCTCAAAGCAAGAGAGAAGAGAACTTTGCAGAAACTACAGACAAGTGTCCCCCATGTAATTCTGCACAGTGTCTGAGGGGGATACTGTGCAGAATTACAGGGGTGCAGCAGGAGACCAGCACTGGGAGATCCCCTCCAGGAGAAGCCCCTGCTGAGGAGGTCACTGGGTGCAGGGTGTCACACACCTGGGTGCTGCTGTGAGTGTTATCTTCATTCTGGGCTGTGGGAGAAGCAGAGAGGAGCTTGTAGCAGGATGACATGTAAGTGCCCGAATCTAACATTACGCCTAAACTGCGCCTAAACTGTGTTAAAGTAAAGTGATTAATAAGAGGCAGAAAATATACTTATCACAGATGGTTGTAGCTTGTGATAATTCTGGAAAAACAGTGCGCCAGAATCTAGGCGCAACTACTACACTTAGGCGCACAAAAGTGATAAATGTGGCCCATAATCTTCTATCTATCTATCTATCTATCTATCTATCTATTTATCTATCATCTACTTACCTACCGGTCATAAGGTGATATGTACATAACAAGTGAATTTCATAGTGGATTTTAGGAAAAGGAAGTGAAAACAAATTTACTTCCTGTTTTACAAAAATAATTATGGGGATAATACAATTTTAATGCTGTTTTTTGGGGAGCCAGTTGTACCCATACATGACGCTACTCAAATCTCAAAGAAAAGAATCAAATATCTTATAGCCTGTGATTGTATATAAAAGCTTTGGCATAATGGATACATTTCATCACATTAAGAAGTATCTGCAGAAAATAATGTATAATGTGATGTATAAATAGATAATAGGAATGTGAGACCTTGTGGAGAAATGAATTAGAAATGTTTGGAATTCAAGATATGGCTCATTAGTAGAATTATAATAGAGCGCAAAGAACGCTGATCAAATTAGAATTTATTCCAGAAAATTCATCTATAAATAGCTGCATCTATCCACATATCTATATCCTATCCATCCAGTATTTGTCTCATCAATTTACCTATCTATATGTAAGTTTTCTCATATATATTCTATCACATGCAGCATCAATATGTCTGTCATCTATAGATATATATCTTTTATCTATCTATCTATTTACCTATCATCTATCGATCTATTAATCTATCTTTCTATCTATCATCTATCTATCTATCTATCTATCTATCTATCTATCTCCTATCTATCTATCTATTATCTATCTATCTATCTATCTATCTATCTCCTATCTATCTATCTATCTATCTCCTATCTATCTATCTCCTATCTATCTATCTATCTATCTAATATCTATCATCTATCTATCTATCTATCTATCTCCTATCTATCTCCTATCTATCTATCTATCTATCTATCTATCTCCTATCTATCTATCTATCTATCTAATATCTATCATCTATCTATCTATCTATCTAATATCTATCTATCTATCTATCTATCTATCTATCTATCTATCTATCTAAAGTAAGGGAAAGTTCGGAGCAGCACAGCAACTTCGGTGGGTGCACGAGCCGTAGGTCCCCCGGCTAGGGGACTGAAATATATGTACAGGAAAAGGCATCCATATGGAATAAAGACACCCAACTTGATTTGACACTATATACGGAGTGCTGCCTTTTCCTGTACACATATCTATCTATCTATCCAAAGAAAGATCCAGCGGCACTATCTAATAAGGCTCAGGTGGGTGCAGGCGTCCTAAGATCAGGCCTCCGATCTTCCAATAATACTATTCCAAAAAACGGGCAGCACTCCCAATTGTGGATGAATGTGTTTCTTTTATTCCATAGTGAGCAACAACCGCGGCAACACATTCATCCACAATTGGGAGTGCTGCCCATTTTTTTGGAATACTATCTATCTATCTATCCATCTATTTATCTATCTATCCATCATCTATCTATCTATCTATCTATCTCATATCTATCTATCTATCTATCTATCTATCATCTATCTATCTATCTATCTATCTTATGCATTATCTATCTTACATACTGTCACATACAGCAATTATGTATCTGTGCCATATCTATCTCATATATCTATCTATATCCATTCATCTATTAGTTTCCAACCTATCTATTATCTATCTATCTATCTATCTATCTCATATCTATCTATCTATCTGTCTACCATCTATCTATTATCTAGCCATCTTTTATCCATCTATATATTCCCCTTACACACATTTCATTTTTCTGGTCTACTAAAATTAATCCATAATTTCTTTTTTGTCATGGACTTGTATATGTGATGCTCGGTTTTCTTTTATACCTTTATTTATCCTCTTTTTTCAAAAAATTCTTCCTTTTGCTCTCAAGCCTCAGTGAGATTGTTCCAGAAATAGTAGTGAATTGTGTCGTCTTCCTGCTTTTCCTCTGACCTTGAGCCGGTCCCCAGTGCTCGGCATGACCTATCTCTAGAAGGCCGTGATCTTTCCTTCTAATGCCATACAATCCATTGTATATCAACATTAACAAAAGGCTGGGATGTATAATAAATCTCATTGCTATTATTTATGGCATGTGATCTTATTATCTCTACCCTTTTCCATCCAAATTGTTATGTGCATTGGGGAGAGGAAAATATTTCTACAATGGAAAACATTTTAATATAATAACCCTAAAGTGTCCCAAAAAACACAAAAATATTATTTTCTCATATTTGATAATAATAATAATAATAATAATAATTCATAGAAATATTCCGTTATTTTTAATATATGTTTATAATCTTTAATTATTTTAATTAAATAAAATCCCATATTAATTATTTTTTTTAATTTCTCTAACTGTCAACTTTTTGATTTTTTTTCTTTTTTGCTTTTCTAATGACTCGCGTAACCTCCGACTGCTTGAAAATGTTTCTGCTGTTCTAAATTACAAGCGATATTTATTAATATACACCTGTCAGATTCGATTGTGTGTCTAGATTGAATGAGTAAGGTAAAAAAAAAAAAAAAAAAAGAAGCCAGGAAATAGAAAATAGCATCAGCGTCTCCTATTTTTACACACAGTCATAAAGTGAATAGTAAAATAGACAGCGAGTCACAGCTGGAAACATTTTAAAGTCAGATAAAATCTGCCAAAATATATTTTGCTGCTCATATTATATTGTCATAGGGAGACCTAACTGTGAGATGTAGAACCAAAATTACTGATGGTTGTAGGTGGGGATCGGGGTTGGGGGTAATGGGGGATGATGTCTACTGAAATTTAATGCAGACCAGTAATAAATGCTTCCATTTGAAATGGGATACTGGGAAGACGTGAGGTTAAAATGTACCTCACCTTTAAAGAAACTTTAAAGAAATTGGTAGATTACTGTGTGTCCATGAGACGTTACATCAATTCTCTACATGGTCATGTGTCTCCAGTTTGCTGCTGTGACTTAATGCTCCGTCTACTAGGGATGGGCAGACCAGAACTGCAATGTTTGAGTCTGTGGCAAACATTGCAGGTTCGGGTCACTGAACCTGGACTTCAGCCAGAAATTTGGGTTCACCCCCGTTGGTAGTACCTTCAGTTGGTGCAGGCAATTGACGGGGAAGATCTCCAAAGAAAAACTGTGGTAGCATTTAATGGGTTAATGTCCCCAATCAGTGATATCCACTAGTATGGGTTACTGGAGGGTGTTTGGGTACCCAAACCGAAATTTTATCCAAGGTTCGCCCGAACTTGGTGAACCCAAATTGATGCGCTCATCACTACCCTCAACTTTCTCCATAGAATATTGACCCTCTACTTTCTCCATAGATTATTGAGCCTCTTCTTTCTCCATAGATTATTGACCCTCTACTTTCTCCGTAGATTACTGACCCTCTACTTTCTCCGTAGAATTTTGCCCCTCTCATTTCTCCATAGAATATTAACTTACAAAATTAAGTTATCTGCTTTATCTTTGTGTAACAAAATATTAATCTTAAATTACCAAAAAGCAAGAGCATTTGTAAAGCTTTGGTCTACAAAAAATGATTGTCATGCATCCATTCAAGAAAGATTAGGCAAGTTCAATCGATTATGCAGGAGAAAATTACCTACATGTAAAAACTGTTTACATTGCTTTTTTTATTGTATTTTTTTAAGCCAAATCCAATGGAGGAGGGGGGGGGGGTATTTAACAGAGCAGATATCTCCACCCTAACCTTAGCTTGATTCTGAATATTGCTGATCATCTTGCCATGTTCAGCCAAGTAGACATTTAGGAAATGAGACATCTGTTCTGCTTCCTGTTGTATCTACTTTTGGTTTTCAAGTCAAAAACTGAGCAAAATCTTTAGGTGTGATTCCAGCCATAGAGTTAAAAAGGCCAATGCTCATAGAAGGTAGATGTCTCCTCGAACAAAGATATGATCTCCACCATTGTTTCTGATGTTCCTGGTAATCAAAAGTTTCTGTAAAATTTGGTTTGAACTTCTGAAGAATTCATCAACAGCAATTGTCCTAAAGATGAGGTACCTTTACGATTCCTCAGAAGGTGGAAATAATATTTAGCTTAATAGCTTGGTATATATAGTAATATATTAGTAATATATTAGTTAGTAATATATATATATAGGCAAATTTATTTGTTGCTTCGTAGATTCGATATTAGCTATTCTTCATGCACCAAATGACATCCAAAGTTTTTCTACTTTTCTTCAGATGATTCTTTTAAAATTGCTACTAGCTACTTCTGCCATGTATCCCAAAAGCAACAAAATAACATTGGGGTTTTACATGGCAAATCTTTGTTTCAGAGGAATAGGGTGGGGGGGGGGGTTATTTACCAATTTCCAATTAGAGAAACATCCATTCTGGACTGATTTGATTACTACCTGAACCTAATCTGTTGAAAAATTCATAGAAACTTCTACAAGTTGAATCTTGTATGATTTGCTCATCTCTCATAAGGAATTACTGTTCAATAAAGTTTTAAGTCATTGTCCAGGAGTTGAAAAACAATGGTTGTTTCTAAAAAAGAGTGCCACACCTGCTCAGAGGTTGCTTGTGGTACTGCAGCTTGGAATTGTTTCACTTCAAAAGAGCCCCCAATCCATATTTTTCTAATTCTAGATAAAAACCCAGAACTAAAAGGAATCAAACCACCAAATAGATTATTTCTAATGGGAGGAGGATGAGTTTTTTTTTTATTCATGACTGTGGAATGTAGTGGCATGCCCTATCTTGCTTGGACAGGTTGACAAATGTGGATAAGACCCATTGTATGAAGATTATCCAGATGCAGAACTGTCAAGGCTCAGTCTTGACGCGCTTCTACAGATACAATGGGGCATTTCGGAATCAGTATTACAAAACACGGGTTCAAATCAGAACCTGGCCTACGACCACCACAAACCTTCGTCACACCATTCCAACCACATCACTATCGATTTCCTTAGACATTTCGTTCTATTCATGCCACCAAATTCTAAGGCTTCCTCGGGTCCACATCAATGTTCTCCACCACGACTGATCTTCTCATATTACAAATTACTCCGTGGAATTTCCCGACGCGATATTGTGTTTGAATTATTTGAGGCTTTTATCCAATTAATGATGAAAATGATGACTAGAAGAGACAGAGACCTGCCTCGCACCTCAAGGGGTTAAGAGCTGAATCGCTACGTAATTGACTGATTCAACTTGTGATCTACTTTGATGTGTTTTTTAAACCTAAAAGAATGAGACTGATGTTAGTTTATGTGTTCGGAATATCTCAGCGGTGGTAAACTGCTCGGTAATGACTAAAGTGAACCCAAGGCTTCATCCAGATGTTTTACCTGAAAACTCTGGACTATTTCTATTTTTGTTGACATGGGAAACAAATAAGGAAAAAAATTGAAAATGTTTTTTTTACATTTTTGAATGAAATCCATCGGGAGCACGGGAAGAAATGATTTTGATTATCGTGAGGCTTTTCCATGTTGTTTCCAGCAGTTTAAATTAAAATGTCGCTTCGGAGATTGCAATTGAAATGCAACAGAGCATCAAAGAGACAGATAGAAAAATGGACTAAGCACCTTTAATGGGCACCCTGCGAAATGTTGAGTGTTCGTTATCTGGCTGTTGTGTCAAAGTGTGTTATCTGCTTTGGCAGGAATGAAAAAGAACAGGCCAATACCACAAGCGCAACCTCTCCTTATTTACTGTCGCTGTTTGCTAGCATGAAGCGATGGCCCTCGCTTTGTATTCGCAGCAGGTGATTACCAATTACGCGCAGTAACAGGTTCTGCCGACGAAAACAGATTTAAAATCAATGTTCATTTGCCATTTATATACAAATTGTCGAATGTAATCAAAATTGTGATCACTATTCACACATCCATTATTAGGCTTGTATCACAAAGTGGTTAACAGTAAGGCGTGAGGGGAATGGTGTTCACCACCCAACCAGGTCACATTTTCATATTGACGCATAGGGATTGTCACGTTAGTAGTAGGGATTTTTTTTTCGTATCTACAGAGAAATTCAGCTTATGAAGGACTATTATACCTTCCGTTTGATAATATTAATAATTAAGAATAATTCCTTTATATATATAGCACATACAGATAACAAAGAGCTTCAGAGAACTTGCCAGATCAGTCCCTGTCCCCAATGGGGCTCACAATCTAATCAACGAACCAGTATGTTTTGGAGTGTGGGGGGAAACCAGAGAAACCCAAACAAACATGGTAAAATCATATAAACTCTTTGCAGATGCTGACTTGGATGGGTTTTGAACTTAGGACCCCAGCGCTGCAAGGCTGTAGTGCTAACCATTGAGTCACCGTGCTGCCCAAAATTCTTTGTCATTTGATCTCATTCATATTAAGAATATGTTTAAAATCTGGAAACATAACATATCATAATGGACCTAATGGTAACTTAGGCTAGTTTGAACCAATTTTAAAAATGCGGGACCCTAGACCATCTTTACGACATTTGCAGGTCTGTGACTCGAATAGTATGAATAGAGAGGAAGGTGATCAGCACAGGCTACAGAATATGGGCCCCTACTAAGGTAATGTTCATAAGCTATCCAGTGCTGGTGATAATTGCGAGATTATAGCCAGGGGTACACTTTCCCCTTTAAGACATTCTGGGGTTCATTTACTAAGGGTCCGTGGAGCGCATTTTCATCGGGTTTCCTGACGATTTCCGTTTTGAGGCAAATTGCCCCAGGTTTTTGGCTCCCCGATCGGATTTTGGCTCATCGGCGCTGGCTTGCACTCGACATAAACAGGGGGGGCGCGGACGTTGGACAACCCGACGGATTCGGACAGCGCGCAAGATTTAACATTTAGAATTGTGTCGCAAGACACGCACTTACAAGCATCGGGAAGAAAAAGGTGAACTCCGGTGGACCTAGGCGGGGAAGCGACGGATGTAGGCACTCGGACGCACGATCTTCATGAATCTCGCTGGACTTCATCCTCGTCGGACCGTCCGAATTGGGGATCGCAACTGGACCAGGTGAGTAAATTTGCCCCTCTGTGTGCATAAAATACACCTAGTGGACAGTTTTAACAGTTATATATTTTTTTGCCTGGTGAGGAATTTAAAACCAACTTGACAAATGCCAATATTAAATAATTATATTCCCATAAAATTTCTCAGGTGAGAAGAACAGTCCCAACTTTTCTCAGGTGAGAAGAACAGTCCCAAATGTGTTTTTTGTCCTCTGTGTGACCTGTAGCACCTGGGAACGAAGCCTTACAGAACAACATGCTGGGGGGCGATTAGAAGTGCTATCCAACCTTTATGACAGGAGAATGCATTTATGCACTTTACCTACAGCACGTTGGTCCAGTGACAGACATGTGCGCAGGGGAAATTGTAACATTTTTTAAACTAAAAATACCTTTTAGTTTTTTTTGAGTACTATACAAGTCATGTGCATTTTTTTACATCTTTGAAAATTTAAATATATGATTCCTATTGTACGAAAATAATTTGTCTATAAATTCAATAGATTTTCAAAAATCCATTATCTTGGTAGTTGTTATATCAATGAAATGGGTTGTCCAAGATTTGAAGACCATAGAGCAAATTTAAAGCCTTAGGGGTCAATAGTACAAAGTTAGACTTGAACTGCTCCAAATTTACTGTATCATGGTGTCCAGACTGGCAAAGATTACCCAAGATTAAGCAATTCAGGCCATGTCCACTTTTACCGAGGATCAAGTTTCCCTGATTCATGTGTTGAGAAGTGTTTTAGACTGATTACTGTCTAAAACATATTGATAAATATACCCACTGTCTACTTTCAAAAACAGCCCTACAATTAACCATGGGCTGTGTCTGGCATTGAAACGCATGCCCCCTATTTAAATAGCTGTGCATGTACATCAGTTTTTTGTCCTTCCCGCCATGAAATAATCACAATTCCTGGCACAACACAAGGCATTGCGATTATTTCCCTCTTTATGCCACCTCCACACCAAATTTGCATGGAGAGGTGCGAAAGGGGACATGTCTGGTGGAGAGCATGGCGTTCAAGTTCCATCGTATGATAAAGAACCCTCATTGTGGACAAACCACTATTTTTGGAAGCAAGCAGACATGTTCTAGTTTCGGACAACTCCTTCAACCTTATGCGTAGTTTTGTAAACAAAATGTGTACTAAAATGTTCACAGTAATAGTAACTTTTCAGGGCTCAAGAACACGGATCCAACGTGTCTGGTTTATCTCCTTTCGATGCCCCAAATTCCAAATGGTGAAACTTTTGTTTCTCAGGAACATGCACCTAGTGCTCAGTGGACTTGTAACACAAAGCTTGGGTTCCTACTTAACTTTGCAGGTTCAAGTCCCCTGGACCTGAACTTCCCGTTAATGCCCATGATTGTGCTCTTTGAGTCGTTATTGCTGCATGCTCCAGGCACTAGAATGATGTCATGTCGATGATCATCAGGAGCGACGACCCTCCCCAAAATGGTAGTGCTAGCAACTAGTGGGGGCTTGGGTCCGTATTCGAAAACCCAGACCCGAATAAATTTTTAAATAAGTTTTAATGGGTCCACATATTGCTACATGCAACAAATCTACCAATAGGCGTCTTTCTATTGTTTAAGCTACCCAATCAAAAAGAAATAGACTGCTAGAAGTTAAAAATCTCTACAAAGGACAATACTAAAATTATGGAGACGCATCAAAACCATATTGTGACAACCAGGTTCGGGCACTGTCCATGAGGCCAATAGTGTAGCATCTTAAGTGACCTTCTTCTAGCACTAGTCAGTGTATCCTCTATAGACCTATGCCTTTGGGCTTTCAACATTTCATTGCAAAGATCCTTTACTCACTTTATTCCTATAAAGATTCCAGCAAAGGTTTCGAGTAGTTTTTACTGTACTATACTTTTTGCAATAATTCAATATTATAACAATGTAAAGGTCATCTTTGCCCTTTAACGTGTTTTTCTGGAGATAATTTACCTTTCGCTGTATATGCATCATATTGCCAGGGGCTCCTACAAGCACAAACTGCAAAATCATCAACATTCAGAATGTTTCAGAAGAGAACATTTTTTTAACCTTAAAGGTTTCATTGATTGATTGATTGGTTGATTGATTTGGAGATTTTTTTTTACGTCAATCACGCTTTGTAGCAGTTACAGTAGAACACATATCACTATTTCATGTTATCTCTCAACTTTACCGTATCGAAGGGGTTGTCCAAGATCGCACAAGTTTTATGTAAAAATTAAAAAAAACTTCTACTTATCTCGATCCTTGCCTCCAGTCCAAGCTTTCTCCTCTACCACCAGCCCTTGATGGCATAGAAAGGCTCAGCAATGATGTTATGTTGACACAGAATCCTGCAAATACCGACCAAGAGTGGTTGATAGTAAAAGGATGAGCCGCCCGGTTCTGGAGTTTTTTGTGAGTACCTGAGACCATTGAAAATAAAATTTACATTTATGGACATCCCCCCTCCCCTAAATGCTTCCAATAAAAGTTGGGGTGGATAATTTAAGGATTTCTAAAAGAAAAGCTCAACGTAGTGATAAACGTAATGAGGCTGGGGTCCAGGAGACCAGATCATTGCTCTAACATTTGTTTTTTTATAACTCAAGAATATACGGTACTTGGTACTTCTTTCCTGCCATCAGAGAAGAGCTGGAATATCCCCACATACATTGAAGTTCACCAGATCTGTCAAAATGTTCAGATTCATTAGGCATCAAAACAACTTGTGTCACCCTCGTTACAGTTTCATCATGACGATGGCCCCTTGGTGGCCTCCTTCGGGAACAGCGTGAAGACCCTTATCCACTCTGTATTAGGTAATGCGACCTTGGTAACGCCAGTTGGATTTACTCCTTCTAGGGGAGAAACCAGGGGGGATCAAAAATAAAGCTCATCGATTGACTCAGTTTAAAGTGTTTGTAACTAGAATCCATATAGCAGCAAAATGGAAAACACTGCATCTGTCATTTACCGCGGAGAATGTTGCTCGAGAGGATGTTGCTCGAGAGGATAGAGGTGACCAGGACAGATTCACTATCTGTATTTGAAGGTATTTGGAACCCATGAATTGATGCACAGGGTTCACTTACCCTTGAAAAGGCTCTCACTTTGTCTCCCTAATGATTACACATGGCTCACCAATATACAGGAGTGTTACTATTCTCACCATTAGCGATCACCTATACTGATCTTGTACCAACTACATTCTCAGGTTAATCCAACCCTTTGCCCCCCCCCACCCTCCTTTTCCCCCAGTTGTTCAGTTTGTTTTAAACAGTAGCAGGCTATATGTGTCACTATACAATTATTTTTGTGAGTTCCCCCTGCGAGGGGTACCTATTGTAAGGCACTATTATGCTTTTAATTTACAAAAATTTTGTTGTAACTAAAAAAGTTGTACAGTACTTTATTTTACCAAAACCAAAAAAACTTTTATGTCCACTAACTGGCTTGTGTGTAAGACCATTGTAGTCATTTATACTCCTACATATAAGTGTCAGGTGCTCATGTGTTGTCTTTACTTCGAGCAAAGTCTGGAGGCACAAGAAATTTAGAAAAACATTAAGGAAAACAAGAACTTCTCCTAATATCTTCCCGACTCTGTAAATGAAATGAATAGAAAATGATATTTGGTATTACGGCTCTTCTAATGTATTTGATATGGTTGTCTGCCTCACCACAAGCCGTTGTCCTCTGCTATAAGCCATTGTAGGCACAGGAAGGTTCCCCGCTGAGCCCTTCAATAGGCTTACTAACAATTGTGGTGTGCCCAGGGAAATAGACCTCCCTAATTATGAAAGTATTATCTCATATCTTCAGTGCGTGCAATCTTCTGAAATCCTGCCAGTCCTCGTCTCTTCACTTATATTTGGGGTTTGAATAAATTTCAATATTTTTTTATGTATTTTCTTATTATGTTTTTATCCAGTATCAATTCATTTTTAAATAATTAACCAAAAAAAAAAACCCCCCAAAAAACAGTGGATCAAATAGAGGAGACACATTGTTATTGTCAGCATCAGGGAGAAAAATAAATGCTGGGATGTAATGGACACATTTAATGGTTTTGCACATCCGGTTTTAATGTCTTTTGAAATTATGCAAATTAATTCGGATAAATTCAAAGTACCATCTCTTTCTCACATTCGCGCAGATTTATTTGTTTTATTGTTTGCAATGTTTTTTTACTTTCTTTTATTTTTACTCGTTTTTTAATGCTCAATTTCAACCCCCCCCCCCCATCTATATTATAAATCTATCTAAAGCTTTTTTTCTTTTTAATTTTAAGCTGAAAGATTACTGTAAGTGTGCTCTCAGCATAATGATGTCCATCGTGGGAGAGGTCCATTTGCTAAGCAGTGTAAAGCCATCCTGTAAGCCGTATAAAGCAGTGTCTGCATGGGGTTTTAATATAGTTTTTTCATTATTATTTTTATTTTATTTTAAATTTATTTATTTAGATTTTTATGTATGTAAACTTCCTAAACTCTACAACCTAAAACTCATGACATATGTCACAGATTGTTTGAAAACATAAAATATAAAAATAATTTTTCGGATATTCGGGCCTGCTTAAGAATAAAAAATAAAAATAACAATATATATATATATATATATATATATATATATATATATATATATATATATACGGTATATATATATACATATATATTTATATATATATATTTCCTGATCTACTATTGAGTTCCTTGCCACGGACTACAGATTGTGCACCCACTTTTAAAGGTTGTGCTGCTTTGGATTTCCTTTGTTTGTATATATATATATATATATATATATATATATACAGGTGGTCCCCCACTTAAGGACAGATGACCCCTAGTTACAAATGGACCTCTCTGCCCCCTATGAACTCTGGTGAAACTCTCTGGATGTTACTATAGTCCCAGACTGCAATGATCAGCTGTAAGGTGTCTGTAATGAAGCTTTATTGATAATCTTTGGTCCCAATTACAGCAAAAAATTTTGAAATTCCAATTGTCACTGGGGAAAAAAAAAATTTTTGTCCGGAGCTACAATGATAAAATATTCAGTTCCAACTTACATGCAAATTCAACTTAAGTACAATCCAAAGGAAACTATGTTCTATGTAACCCAGTCCCCCACTTAAGGACACCCGACTTACAGACGACCCCTAGTTAAAGACAGACTCCTCTGCCCACTGTGATCTCTGGTGAAGCTCTCTGGATGTTACTATAGTCCCAGACTGCAATGATTAGCTGTAAGGTGTCTGTAATGAAGCTTTATTGATAATTCTTGGTCCAATCACAGCAAAAAATTTGGAAACTCCAATTGTCACTGGGGCAAATACATTTTTTTGTCTGTATCTACAGTTATAAAATATATAGTTCCGACTTACATACAAATTCAACTTAAGAACAAAATTATGGAACCTATCTTGTACGTAACCCGGGGACTACCTTTATATAAGTGTGAAAGTCCATGGTAGCATTTTGTAACCAATGAGGCTCGGTGCAGGTCCGTGTGTATATATATATATATATAAACTTTTGCTGGAACAAAAAATAAAGAAAATAACATTTCTAGGAAATATGAATGATGTAACAAAATAGTTATGGACGGATTTTTACCAAAAATAATATAACTTATATTTACAGCCACATTTCAATCTAAATGAAATTTAAATTAATTTAAAATGAAATATAAATAATATAAATTTTACAGAAACGGTAAATAAGTATTGGATAGAATTTTTTTTTTTTATATCTTCTGGAAAAAAAAAAAAAGAGAGAACAGCTGATACATTTTAGCGGAACAGTAATGTGTGTGGAAAAGGGCTTGTGAAAAAAAGAGATAGAGGATTATGGGATTATGATATGGCTCTATTTCTGCAAAAGGGCAGGGTGTGTTGTCAGTAATGTTTCGGCTGGTCCGAATATATTTACACAGCTTTCCAAGCCGGGAAAAAAAAAAAAAAAAAAAAGTTTTGTCAAAGTCACAGTGGATGCATAAGTATTACATAGTTGTAGCCATTTGTAAATAATATATTACAGTAGAATTGTAACAAGCCTAATGGGGTTCATGACATCCCGAATATCTGTGTGCGCCTAATAATACTAACTTAATTTACCGTTTTTATTCCAATTTGAGGCCGCTTTCATGCTCTAAATGCGAAATTTTCATTTTCTGCAAACAAACCAGACTGTTGGCGAATTTCTTTCCTGCCCATATATTAGCTTGCAAAATTAATTTACTGCTCATAGGACTGATTTGATTTTACTCCATACAACTGGGAATAATTATATGGATTTAAAGATGTCATTTCCTGTCTCGCAAAGGCCCCCGTCTGTTCTGAAATTGGGCCGTTTAAATACTTTGCTAAATAGATACGTGCTTTTTTTTTTTTTTTTATCGGTCATAATATCCACATAAAACATTGATGTTTGTTAGAGACCATGAAAAAATAATTGAAGGGGAAAAATTTGATTAGATTTACAATCTGTGAATATTAAAGGAAGTATAGGAGTCATTAAGGAGGTTTATGGCAATTTACTGTAACATAGAAAAGTTACAGTAATGATATTGATGTGTTGGCATTGTAGTTTGCACTGGATATCATTTGAAAAAGGAACTAACTCTATATATATATATATTTTTTTTTTTTTTTTCTTTTTCATTTTTTTATTTATTTATTTATTTATTTTTCTAATTTTATTATATCATTATATATATACACTCACTGGCCACTTTATTAGGTACACCTGTCCAACTGCTCGTTAACACTTAATTTCTAATCAGTCAATCACATGGCGGCAACTCAGTGCATTTAGGCATGTAGACATGGTCAAGACAATCTCCTGCAGTTCAAACCGAGCATCAGTATGGGGAAGAAAGGTGATTTGAGTGCCTTTGAACGTGGCATGGTTGTTGGTGCCAGAAGGGCTGGTCTGAGTATTTCAGAAACTACTGATCTACTGGGATTTTCACGCACAACCATCTCTACGGTTTACAGAGAATGGTCCGAAAAAGAAAAAACATCCAGTGAGCGGCAGTTCTGTGGGCGGAAATGCCTTGTTGATGCCAGAGGTCAGAGGAGAATGGGCAGACTGGTTCGAGCTGATAGAAAGGCAAAAGTGACTCAAATTGCCACCCGTTACAACCAAGGTAGGCAGAAGAGCATCTCTGAACGCACAGTACATCGAACTTTGAGGCAGATGGGCTACAGCAGCAGAAGACCACACCGGGTGCCACTCCTTTCAGCTAAGAACAGGAAACTGAGGCTACAATTTGCACAAGCTCATCGAAATTGGACAGTAGAATATTGGAAAAACGCTGCCTGGTCTGATGAGTCTCGATTTCTGCTGCGACATTCGGATGGTAGGGTCAGAATTTGGCGTCAACAACATGAAAGCATGGATCCATCCTGCCTTGTATCAACGGTTCAGGCTGGTGGTGGTGGTGTCATGGTGTGGGGAATATTTTCTTGGCACTCTTTGGGCCCCTTGGTACCAACGCCACAGCCTACCTGAGTATTGTTGCTGACCATGTCCATCCCTTTATGACCACAATGTACCCTGTAACATCTGATGGCTACTTTCAGCAGGATAATGCGCCATGTCATAAAGCTGGAATCATCTCAGACTGGTTTCTTGAACATAACAATGAGTTCACTGTACTCAAATGGCCTCCACAGTCACCAGATCTCAATCCAATAGAGCAACTTTGGGATGTGGTGGAACGGAAGATTCGCATCATGGATGTGCAGCCGACAAATCTGCGGCAACTGTGTGATGCCATCATGTCAATATGGACCAAAATCTCTGAGGAATGCTTCCAGCACCTTGTTGTATCTATGCCACGAAGAATTGAGGCAGTTCTGAAGGCAAAAGGGGGTCCAACCCGTTACTAGCATGGTGTACCTAATAAAGTGGCCGGTGAGTGTATATATATAATAAAGCCTAGGTGAGTATGTTTAGTTTGTTTTTTCTTAAACTTACTGGAAGTTTTACTTTAATGGTCACACTGGTTCCTATGCAAAAATAGCAAAACATTATTTTATTAGGAAAGGGGAGTCGAATCAAAAGCATTAGAGGACCTTAGGTGAAGGTCCCTGAAGAGGACCTTAGGTGAATATCTGTAGTTTGTTTTTTGTTATTCTTACTGGTAGTTTTCCTTTACTCTATGTGATCTACCATCTTAAAGTTTGAGATAATTTTGTTTTTATATATTACAAACTTCAAGTCAATGATATGGAATTTGTAGCTGCCCATTGAACTATTTGGCCATTTGGACTTTATTAGTAGCTTTGTGGCCATTGCTTACTGGTAGGGTTGAGTGAATGTTCAGGTCCATACTGAACAATGCGGGTCCAGGTTCCCAAACCCAGACTTCAGAGTTGGGCTCCCCCCATAACTAATACCTTATTAACCCTTTATCCTTTCTGCCATTTTCCCTAGGATTATCACTCCCTGACAACGTCACGGAGAGTGGCAATGGAAAATGGCAGCACTAACATGCCGCTGGGAATTAAAGGCTTAAGACCCACCTAGTGGGTGTTACCAGTGGGTGTTCATGTTCGGGTTTGGTTACTGAACTGAACTCTGTGAACCTGAAAGGGTCTGCTCATCATTACTTATTGGAACATTTCTGTATAATTTAGCAGCTAAGACTTTAAACCATATAAGGAAATATCTTGTAGGATCAGTAATAGTCACCAATTCCTATATGTAAGTGTAATAGCTCAAAGATGACAAAGAATTCTTAAATATTCCATAGAGCTTCACAAAAAAAAATTGAAAAAGTTTTATAAATTGATGCTTGTCATATAACATGTCGCCAGAGACAATGTGGAATTTAAGAATTGCTGGGGATCTGCCATGAATCTCTACTAAGAAGAAGAGTCTATGATATACCTTGGTTTATACCCTTTAGCCACAGTAAATGCATTTGAACTTTGTTGCAGGAAATCCTCTTGTCAACTCGGGATTCATCTCTATTGGCAATAATATAATAGACCAAAATAAAAATAACTGGCAGACAGAATATTTAATAGGATGAGCGGAAGTCATGACTAGGTAGAGGTCATACACATCAATACACAGGTCAGGGGTGGGGTCTGATAGGACAGTTAGTAGATGGTCAGTGGTCAGTTGGAAAACTCTTCGAGGATTGGTAACTTATTGCTTAGGCACAGACAGATGTGATTAAAAGGATTGGCCAGAATGTTGAGCAAAGAGACAACCCGGTAGAGTGACCGGGGAAAGCAAAATGGCAGAAAAGTTTAGTGAGGCACAACAACACATACATAAATATTTTACTTTAAGTTTTATAGGAAAAACATTCTGGAGGAGACCTAACCTGCATTTTTTGAACTAAAATAGATTGACTATGCTTCTCCTGAACTCTATGAAAGTACCTTGAGAGTTCTCAAATTCCCTGTGATGCTCCACAGGAGACACTAAGCATTCCATGAAGCCTACAACATAATGGAATGCATAGGTGGTACACACATGGGGTGGTCTTTCCAAGACTGAAGCTTGCTCCTCGATAAGGGTCCTGGTTGACCGGTTCCTACATCTACATCCTCTTTCAATACAAATTAGGTATAGATGTGATATAGAAATGTATAAAAACCTTGTGAATATCCTCGGCTCTAATCCCTGGTTAGCATACAGCCTGAATATTTGTGCACTACTGATCTAACGTTGTGCTATGGAAAGGTCACTGTCATTTATAATAAAAACAAGGAAGATTAAAGGTCAGGCTTCAATAAAATGATATCATGTTACAGCCATTTTTCCAAAAGTCAGAGTATCATTTAATATACATGAATCACGAGTCAACAAATTAACCTGAGCAACCAAGGTTATAACATGTTTTTAATAGAGGAGAGCAATTGTCACACTGGTTTTTAGATTTAGGTGGCAGTAAAGAAATTTGGAGTAGAGATATTCTGTGTAGAGCCTCACTGTGGGATCAGCTAATAGTCATACTCTCCAGAACTGACCTAGCTCCTCCATAGTGCCCCACCTAAAATCTACCTTCTGATATGATGTCACTAAAAGGGACACAGCAAACTTTAAATTGTCATTCAGGTCTACCAAAAAATTCACTAAAAGCTGGGGGCAGTATTGAGAGGACCTGAACCATGTACCAAACCTGGTATGTACCAAACTTTGCAGGTCCAAGCAGACCCAAACCAAACTTCATTAGAAGTTTGTGTCCAGGTCTAGGTTTGGCTCAACCTCCCACTGTTCACGTCCACCATTGGTGCTGTCAGCCACATTTAAATGGTGCAGCCACATCTGTGCCACCACTAACAATAAACACCTGTGATCGGTGCCAGCAGAGATTGTTGGTGTTAATGGATGGGGTCCGTTTTGGTTACCAAACCGGTTTTTACATTCAGCTTAGCTCACCACTACTGAGGGGGTTTAAAATAAGGAAAAAAAGTTGTACTCCATTCCATAAGTGCAGTGCTTGTTTTCTCCCTAGGTAGCACTCTAAATCAGATTAAAGTGAACTAAGCTACAATACCACAAACTGCCTGTGCAGAAGTGTAGCACTATTTAAAAGATAAAAATGTTTTTTAAAGCACCTTTTTATTTCACCTATAGATCACAATATTATAGGTGTACCGGAACCCAATCAAATTGAAAGGGAACCATGTTGGCAATCTGAGTCATTCCATTTAAAACAGAACGTATAGGTTATCAAGTGCTTGTTTGCTATCTCTATATACAACTGACTACACAATAAAACAGATTTGTTTTTCTACCATCTCCTTAAAATAGGTAAACTTAGACCTTCATTGTGCACTTTTACTCCAAGGAAGGAAAAGAGAATGACCCTCACCCACCGTCGTCTTGGCAAGGATCCATTTCATTGTCCATATTCACACATACAAGTTCATTATTGGCATTTTATTGTCCATACTCTCATATACAAGTTCATTATTGGCAGGGAGGACACATAGGGTAATCTATAGACGCAAAATGTAAAAAATACTCTATACTAAGCCCTCCTCAGGTTCCTCAGTTGCAGAGTGGTTCCTCTGATCCCAACAATGATTACACGGTCTTGTTCATTGTGCACCTGACCACTGAGTCTAGAACTTGCCTTTTGAATCCTTCACAGATGATCACTAAGATATGGCTCAGTGGTCACTTGGACAAGGAGTGTAACAACATCAATTCTGGTTCCAACAAGGAGCAAAATCATAGAGTAGAACTGGAACAAATGATTACTAGCTCACCCCACACCGGATCTCCAAAAAATCCTGACACGTGGACTATCTCCTGAGACAGCAACCACGTAAAGCAAAAAGATCCAAAAAACATTCAGCTTCTTACAAGGTTTGTTAAAGTTTATCATTCATTTCTATTTCAGTAAAATTTTGTTACTCGAGGTGGACAAGATGGTTGAAATTTTACTAGGATTCATTTTACCAAACTTTAACCGAAACTTGATGCATTTTGGATCTTTTTGCAAAACTAGAACCTAGTGATCCACAGAGTACAATATTTTTCTTCTTACTATTTATTGCTGTCTGCCTCAATTTTTCTATTTTTTAAAAACCTTTTAAACGTCACCTGACATAGTGAACCACCAGTGATTAACGTTGGTATTTGTTACTTTTCTAATCTTCCAGCCATTCCATTGTTTTTGCTTTTTGTTTGCCTTCGACCCATGAATACATCAAGAGGTATTTACTTTAGTCTCCCAGATAAAAGTTTTACTTCAAGAAAGAAAAATGTGACTATCACTTTAAAATAATGAAGTCCCCTACCCTGCCCCTGCATCCAACTGTTAGCACATGTTATTATTTGCCAAATAAAATTTTTTTGTTAATGGGCTGTTGCTTAAAGACTTGTTACATCTTCAAGGGCCTAGGGCTGCGGACTATGCAAATATTCATAGTAGGAACATTACAAAAGTGGAAAATGTCACGTAATGATGGAATTTAACAAATATTACTCATGAGAACACCTGCCCAATGGTGACTCGTATTGTTCTATATCGAAAGGTAAACACTGTGGAGGGGGGTGAACCAATATCTGCCAAAAAAAGATAAATGAACGTCTATATACAAGCTCTAACACTCTGAAAGACAAAAGAGGTCCAGGAGCTCCTTATTATACAGACTATGACTTATTCTTACAGACTATGACACCTATTCTTGAATATGTCTATACTAATGTCTATAGACTGCTCCAAAAGTCATGGGTGAGGGTATCTCTATCATAGACACAATATGTAAATTATTAGGCCTAGATCGGCATGGAGGAGCACACATCTCTAGATGGGGATATACTGTATGCCGGTGACTTCCCTAGTGTGTTTTTGTGCCATATAGTGGTCCTACGATTATGTGATGTACTGTGTTGATGTGCAGTATAGCGGTCCTATCAGTGGCATAACTAGAAGCCGATGGGCCCCAGTGCAAAGTCTGTGCCTGGCCCCCATCTATAATGTATGGTGTATAGTACTAGTCTTCTCATATGGGAAAGTGACACCATAGGGGCCCCTTAAACCTCTTGGGCCCTGGTGCGACCGCAGCCTCTGCACCCCCTAAAGTTACGCCCCTGGGTCCTATGATTGTGTGTACTATAGTGGTACCATGACTGTGTGTGGTGTAACAGTACTGTGTCAGTGTGCAATATAGTGGTACTATGATTATGTGACATACAGTTGTATTGCGTTAGTGTGCAGTATAGCGGTACCATGAATGTGTATGATGTAACAGTACTGTGTTGGCATGCAATAGCAGTACTATGTGATTTATGGTAGTTCTTTATTGGAGTAGAGTATAGCAGCATCATGCTTATGTAATGTATAGTAGTGCTGTGTTGGTATCATGAATGTGTGTGGTATTACATTGTTCTTTTGGTGTGCAGTATAGTGTGTAGGGATCTCCCCGGGGGATGGTGTGTCAGGACACAGTTCACAGCAGTCGTAGATGTACAAAGATAAACTTGGCGTTTATTTTTAGCATAAACAGTCCAGCAAACATAAGTACAGCAGCACCGTGCTTTTAAAAATATTCAAACAAAAGACCTACCCGTCTGGGCGCTTACTAACAGGTTGTCTCGCCTATCTGACACTCACAAACACAGCGTCTTTAGCCTGGATATCGCAGGGTGAGTTTTAGCTCCCGCAGTGGCTGAGAGGGGGGGAGGGGGAGCTAGACCTGTAAGCTTTGGAAAGCTTTTACCTTCACAGGCTGATTAGGAGCAGAGCTCACCTGATCCGAAACCCGAACTGGATCGAGGGGAGGGAGTGGCAAGTCCCACTACCAAACCTACCTGCCACTCCCTGTAAATCCAGGCCCGGTAAGACTAAACAACAACTCAGCAGCATAATATTGCTGAGCAACAGGCCAATCCTGGACTTACCATCTCACACTACGTAGCAACCTAGGTGAGATGTACACCCCCTCGAGCACTTCTCCAGTGAGATGTCTACATATCCCCCCCCTCTTTTTCAGACCGGAGGGCTGAGTATTTTGTCCCCACAGACAATGCACCCTTGACAGTGCATCAGCATTCGCCTGTAATTTCCCTGGTCTGTGTTCCACAGTGAAATTGAAATTTTGTAGGGACAGAAACCATCTAGTCACCCTTGCATTTTTCTCTTTGTTTAGTTTCATCCATGTTAGGGGGGCATGGTCCGTCACTAACTTGAATTTCCTGCCTAGCAAGTAATACTTCAGGGATTCTAGGGCCCACTTCACTGCCAGACATTCACGCTCCACAATAGCATAATCTTCTCGGCCGGGGTTAACTTCCTACTCAAGTACATCACCGGATGCTCCTCACCATTCACCACCTGTGAGAGAACTGCACCTAACCCTGTGTTAGAGGCATCTGTCTGGACCAGAAATTCTCGCCTGAAATCGGGGGTAACTAGCACAGGTTGTTGGCACAGAGAAGACTTAAGGCTTTGGAAAGCCTTCTCGGCCTCTGGAGTCCACGTCACCATTGCTGACTTTCCGCCCTTTGTCAAGTCAGTTAGCGGGGCTGCAACTGAGGCAAAGTTCGGCACAAATCTACGGTAATAGCCCGTAATACCCAGGAAAGCTCTGACCTGTTTCTTTGACAGGGGTCTAGGCCAATTCTGTATTGCCTCAATTTTATTTAACTGTGGCTTAATCAAACCCCTCCCAATAATGTAACCTAGGTACTTGGCCTCTTCTAGGGCTAGCGCACATTTCTCGGCATTTATGGTCAACCCTGCATCACTTATGGCATTCAACACCACCTGTACCTTACAGAGGTGACTTTCCCAATCGGGACTAAAAATGACCACATCATCGAGGTAGGCAGCTGAATAATCACGATGTGGACGCAGAATCAAGTCCATCAACCTCTGAAAAGTCGCAGGTGCTCCATGTAACCCGAATGGCATCACTACATACTGGAATAACCCCTCAGGGGTGGAGAATGCAGTTTTCTCTTTAGCCTCATCAGTGAGGGAAATCTGCCAGTAGCCCTTTGTGAGATCGAGGGTGGTTATGTACCTGGCATTACCCATCTTTTCAATCAGCTCATCTACCCTGGGCATAGGATAAGCATCGAACTTGGAGATCTCATTCAACCTTCTGAAATCGTTACAGAACCTCCAAGTTCCATTGGGCTTAGGGATTAGCACAATCGGACTGGACCATTCACTCTGTGAAACTTCAATCACTCCTAGGTCAAGCATACGTTTCACCTCAGCCGACACTGCCTCTCTGCGTGCTTCTGGTATCCTATAGGGCTTGAGGTTTACTCTGCTTCTAGGCCCAGTTTCAATGTGATGACGGATGAGGTGTGTACGCCCTGGAAGGTCAGAAAACTTGTCTTTGTTTCTCTGCAAAAACTCCTTAGCCTCCTGTTTCTGTGACCCTGATAGGGTATCACCAACCTTGACCGAAGGGACTGGTTGTGACCAACTATTACCAGGATTTGTTGCCACCAAGGATTCCCTGTCTTTCCAGGATTTGATCAAGTTTATGTGATAAATTTGGAAAGGCTTCCTTCTACCTGGTTGGTGCACCTTATAGTTTACCTCACTGACCTTTTCAACAATTTCATAGGGACCTTGCCACTTCGCTAGGAATTTACTCTCTATAGTGGGAACTAGTATGAGAACCCTGTCACCGGGGTTAAATGTCCTGATTCTCGCAGAACGGTTGTAAATTCTACTTTGGCTCTCTTGCGCCCTCTGGAGGTGTTCCCTTACTAGGGGCATTACCGTGGCTATACGGTCCTGCATTTGTGCTACATGTTCGATAACACTTTTGAATGGGGTGGACTCACTCTCCCATGTCTCCTTTGCAATATCTAATAGACCCCTAGGGTGACGACCATAGACCAACTCAAAGGGAGAGAACCCTGTGGACGCTTGGGGAACTTCCCTCACAGCAAACATCAGGTAAGGTAACAAGTGATCCCAATCACGACCATCTTTTTCTACCACTTTCTTCAACATATGTTTGAGGGTTTTATTAAACCTCTCCACCAATCCGTCTGTCTGGGGGTGATATACAGAGGTGCGTATAGGTGTGATTTTAAATAGCTTACATAGCTCCTTCATCACCTTGGACATAAAGGGCGTACCTTGGTCCGTCAGGATTTCTTTGGGAATCCCAGTCCTAGAGAACATATAAAACATCTCCCGGGCAATTGTTTTAGCGGTAGTGTTTCTTAAGGGCACAGCCTCCGGATAGCGGGTCGCATAGTCTAAGACAACCAAAATGTACTGGTGTCCTCTAGCCGATTTTACAATGGGACCCACTAAATCCATGGCAATACGCTCAAAAGGCACCTCTATAATGGGGAGCGACACCAAAGGACTACGAAAATGAGACACTGGGGCGCTAAGCTGACATGTGGGGCATGACTCGCAGTATTTTTTAATGTCATCATAAATTGCAGGCCAATAAAACCTCTGGAGGACTCTCTCCCGCGTTTTTTCAGTCCCCAAATGTCCCCCAAGAACATGGTTATGTGCCATGTCAAGCACCTGACGCCGGTACGGCTTAGGGACCAGAAGCTGTTCCACAAGTTCATCATTAATTTTAGTGACTCTATAGAAGAAATCATTAGCCACGGAAAAATGTGGAAATTTATTCTCAGCATCTGGTTCCTGAGGTACCCCATTCAAAACAGTAACCTGCTCTCTCGCATTTTTAAGAGTGGGGTCCTGCATTTGTGCAGTCCCAAAATTAACCCTAGACACCTCTAAGTCGGGTATAGTTTGCTCAGTGGGAGGAGCTTCCTCCTCCTCTCCAGCCAGGACCTGTAAAGGAAAAGCATCACTTTCACCCTGCACAGTTTTATCATTTACAGTGGGTAATGCAACCTCCTTAGGGGTATTCTCACTCCTTTCGGGGGTTTTTCTTTTTCCCCATAAAGCCCAAAACAACGGAAAGTCTCGTCCCAATATTACATTATGCATGAGGTTTTTAACCACACCCACTTCAAACTGTACGGAGCCTAGTTCAGTCCCGACTTTAGCCAGCACTATAGGGTAAACTTTTGTATCACCATGTATGCAAACCACACTCATGTGTTTGTTTGACCCAAAGTTCCCAGCCACCAGGCTGGCATGCACCAAGGTTACAAGGCTTCCTGAGTCCAGCAACGCCTTAACAGGGAAGTCATTAATGGTAATGTTGCAGACTTGCGGTTCAGTCTCTAGTCCAGGAACTGCAACACAAGATGGTTCCGCAAACAGCGACTGACGCCGGCTAGCGTCACACTCCATTGGCTCAGAGGTAAGGGGGCAATGGGCAGACACGTGTCCCACCTCATGGCATCTCCAGCACTGGATAGGGCCTGGTCTCCCTGGCAGGGAGTCCTTTTTAGGGCCACTTGGCCACCCGGGTCCACCGCCAGTCTTTTGCCCCTGAGATACCTCTTGAGCCCTTTTCCCTCGATCAGCACCCCTCCACACTCCCCCAACCGATGGAAGTCTCTTACCAGCTGAGGGCACCGACCTGGCACTCCGGGTAGGGGAAGAAGCTGCAGGAACATCACGGAGGTAGTCCTCAGTCGCTTGGAACCTCTCCACAAGGTTGACAAGCTCGTCTGCATTCTTAGGATCACCTTGTCCCACCCAGCGTTGCAGGTCAGCAGGCAGTGCTCGGAGGTAGCGATCCATCACGACCCTCTCTAGGATCTGTGCAGGAGTAGAGATGTCTGGCTCCAACCACTTTCTTGCCAAGTGGATCAGGTCATACATCTGGGACCTCGCAGATTTGTCCAGACTGTAGTTCCAGTTGCGTACCCTCCGGGCACGGACAGCAGCGGTAACTCCTAGTCGGGCAAGTATTTCTGTTTTTAGCCGAGTATAGTCCTTGACCTCCTGCTCACTGAGGTCATAGTAGGCCTTTTGAGGTTCACCTGTTAAATAGGGCGCAATGACCTCTGCCCACTCAGCAGCTGGTAACTTCTCTCGCTCAGCCACACGCTCAAAGACAGTTAGGTAGGCCTCAACATCGTCCTCAGCAGTCATCTTTTGCAGCGCTCGCTGCACAGCCCGTCTCACATAAAAAGTCTCTGGAGCGGCTGTCACCGCTGGCTGTGGATTAGCCTCTGCAGACGCCTCTTGCTTAGCTATCAGGAGCTCGATGAGTTTTTGTTGTTGAGCCATTGCTTGTTCATGGCGCAGGTTAGCCGCTGTCTGAGCCTGCTGCTGTTGCAAATTCACTTGCATAAACTGCTTCCATATCTCCTCCATGGCGCTTGTCTGTTTTTGGAGTGAAGTAGCAGTCTTCACCCAGGACATAAGCAGCTGTAGCCAAGTTGATACACACCGTTGCCCCTAGCAACCGTTTTGCCTGCTCCGCAGCACCAATTGTAGGGATCTCCCCGGGGGATGGTGTGTTCACAGCAGTCGTAGATGTACAAAGATAAACTTGGCGTTTATTTTTAGCATAAACAGTCCAGCAAACATAAGTACAGCAGCACCGTGCTTTTAAAAATATTCAAACAAAAGACCTACCCGTCTGGGCGCTTACTAACAGGTTGTCTCGCCTATCTGACACTCACAAACACAGCGTCTTTAGCCTGGATATCGCAGGGTGAGTTTTAGCTCCCGCAGTGGCTGAGAGGGGGGGGAGGGGGAGCTAGACCTGTAAGCTTTGGAAAGCTTTTACCTTCACAGGCTGATTAGGAGCAGAGCTCACCTGATCCGAAACCCGAACTGGATCGAGGGGAGGGAGTGGCAAGTCCCACTACCAAACCTACCTGCCACTCCCTGTAAATCCAGGCCCGGTAAGACTAAACAACAACTCAGCAGCATAATATTGCTGAGCAACAGGCCAATCCTGGACTTACCATCTCACACTACGTAGCAACCTAGGTGAGATGTACACCCCCTCGAGCACTTCTCCAGTGAGATGTCTACAAGTGGTATTATAATTATGTGTTTTACAGTCATATTGTCTTGGTGTACAGTATAACAGTACCATGAATGTGTGTAGTATAACATTACTCTTTTGTAGTGCAGTATAGTGGTACTATGATTAAGTGTTGTACAGTCATATTGTCTTGGTGTGCAGTATAGTCGCCCTATAATTGCATGTGGAATAGCGGGAATGAGTTTGTGTACAGTATAGCAGTACTATAAATATGTGATGTACAGTAGTACTATATTGGTGTGCAGTATACCGTATATATATATGTATATATATTTATGTTTAGATATCTCTGAAAACTGATATTTGAAGTAGTAATTCATGGATAAGTTATGTACTTGATATGGATTATGATGGTTTAGGTTTTGTTTGACTCTCCTCATCAATTTGTACAGAAAATATCAGGTGTGAAATGCAGTCTACGACTTGTTCTGAATATTGAAGCTTGTCCCTGTTTGTCATGAAAATACTTGGCATAATTACAGTTCTCTGAGCTACAGAGAAAATAACACTTACTGCGTGGGGTCTCAGGTGGGATTCTATAAACTGTACAGAAATAATGCCCCATATGTTTCATTATTACCATTATACCATTCGATGGAATGTGAGAAGAAATCTCACACCGTTTCTTTCCATAAGCGCTGAACTCTGTGACATTTAAGATTGAAGCAAAAAGTAAAGTTAGTTCTCTGCAGGGTGGACTTAAAGGACGTTACAAATAGGAAACAAATAGAGCCGCATTCACTCAAAAACAAAGTTTCCAGAGAATCCCCAAATGTTGAGAAACGTCGATGTGTTAGTTCACTCATTGGGGCACATTTACTTACCTGGTCCCTGCACGATCCCCAAGGTGCATTGTCCGCCGGAATTCACATCTGCCGAGTTCCTGCATGTGTCGCTTCCCCCGCTGAGGTCCGCCGGAGTTCACCTTCTTCTTCCCGGTGTATGTGAGTGCATGTCTTGTGACACTAATTGCTTTGTTAAATCCTGCGCGTAGTCCGAATCCGTCGGATCATCCGACGGCCCGCCCCCCAATTTGTGACTCATGAAAGCCGGCGCCAATGCGCCAAAATCCGATCGTGTGCGCCAAAACCCCTTTCTAAATGCGCAGCGCATCGGGTATTCCGACTGCGGACCCTTAGTAAATGAGCCCCATTATCTTCTTTTAGTGCTTTATGATAGTCTTGGCATTTTTGATTCTCAAGTTCTCAACCATCACCTACATGATCATAGTTTCCACTCTTTTGTTCTGTAGCATGGTAGGGGTTAGCAGTACAGCTTTGCACTTCTGGGATCCTGGGTTCAAGTCCCATCCAGGTCAACATCTCTTTGTGTTCGTGTGGGTTTCCTCTTACACTCCAAAAACATACTGGTAGGTTGATTAGCTTGTGGGCCATATGGGAACTATGTGTAGCGCTATATAAATAAAGATTTATTATTGTTACATGTTATTGTGATCTTTCAAGGAGCATTACTATTGTGATTGATGGGTTCAAGTCAGGGGTACATCAACTATGAAACAAGCTGAGCCTCTTGCCTCAGGCAGCACCATCTGCAGCAAGATGTAGAACACCATCAGGGTTGCAGTCACCTTCTACAATGAAGAACTTGACATGACTCTAGAAATAGAGTTTCTTAACTTAAGCATGGGTGCATGGAGAACACACATACTAAAAATATATCTTCATATATTACTAATGGATGTGGTGGAGGGGGCTTTTCTATAGCTCCCCACAGGCATTAGGGCGGTTAATGCTCTTTGATCCTGTTGTCTCAAGGTCAACTATGTAAATGTCTCCACCCCCAATAGAGGAATGCAAACTTTTCTGAGAAAATTTGAAAAAAAAAACACTAGCACATGTAGCAGTCAAATCCAGACCTATGTGCGGAGCAGCAACACAGAGCATGAGAAACGGGATAGTATAATCCATTGGTGCTCAACACAAATAGTATAATCTTGTTCCAAGAGGAATGAAGCTATACCAGGACTACAGATATCCACTGAAATGTGTGTCAATCTTCCTTTGTGGTTTAATTCTGGTCAGACAAATTGGATTTTTTAATTAAGATTACGGTAAATTAAAAAAAGAGCCACATGGGTGCTGGAAGTCTTATGGATCTTGTTTTCACCAAAAATGAGACAGGGTATTATATGATTTTCTGTGGGTTAGGGATTATTTTCAGGGATGTTTTATTCCCTTCCATGAACAAAAATCCTTCCAAATGTTAAAATAAAAAAATTATTAAAAAATTAGATTTAAAAACACAAAAATGCACATGAAATATGATAATTAAAAATTTTTTTGATGTGAATGAGCTGCAAAACCAGACCAGAAATAGAATGACTTGTGTCTTTCATGCTTTTTAGATTTTGAAATGCCCCCATGTAGGACTTCTAGAGCATTACTCATCTTAATACAAGTGAAGAGTACCCGCCGGGGACTATAAAAAGCAAATAAACAATCTAATTAACTCAAATTGATTTTTTAAATAATTAATCAATTATCACTTTTCACAGTGACTGCTTCATTTCCTATACATTCAATAACTAGCTCATAGCGCATACAATAAAGAACATGGGAAATAAAAAAAAATCCTTGCAAGTTCTACCTTATTCATAGAATATGTCCTCCATTCAGGGTCGGCTCCAGGTTTCAGTAGGCCCCTCGGCGACAGAGCCTCAGTGGGCCCCTTTGCAGTGAACTCAGGTGGCAGATTTCAAAATTTAGATACTAAACCAGTCTCATGTTTCCTAAAATATTCCCTAGTTTATCATCCCAAACAGCCCCCTCATGGTTATTTTATATAAAGCCCCCATCATCCCCTAAGGAATCATTAGATACAATCCCCCTCACACTCATGCATTTCTTATGTACAGCCTCATGTGGGCCCCCGAGGAGCTCTGTGCCCCGACACTTGCCCAGGTATGCCCAGCGCTGGCTCCAGCCCTGCCTCCATCAAACGTTCCACTCTCACATGGTGCATTTATTATTAATATGACTTATGATGGAGACGGTTTCCACAATGAGATCTATGGTGATGTTATTCAGTCTTGTTTTCATCTTTTAACAAGCATAAACCAAAACATTTAAGTTTACCTTATAATACAAAAAAATTTTGGGTTGTAATACCATTCCCATCCACGTGGTGTGCTGTTATACCAAGTCACCAAGTACAGCAGTGCTCACTACTGACACATAATGGTAAAAATGTCAATTGAAACTTTTATTTTTTTTAATCTATTTCTACCTATCTCATTTTTTTTTCTATTATTAGATATCTTGTTGAAAATAGACCTTACAGTGTGTAAGCACAAATGACATAAATTCATTTTCTGCTGAAATCAAAGGCCATTTTTTTTTCTTACATTTTTGAAAGTGGTGATAGTGAAAATGCAAATGTAACAGCCTTTGATATAGTAAAGTCTTTTGATGTGAAACACACTAAATGTATATTTGTTTTTACCATTTTTTTTCATAGAGAATATAATGACATTCTTTGAAGCTTGTTGCTTCCAGTAACTCTGAGTAAAAGCAGAGTATTTCAAACAACATTTCCAGGTGTAATCCAGCAGGGGCCACTGTCTATGGGATGTTATCCCCCAGCATGCTTCCAGATAAGCTCTTGAGTCAAAAACAGCTAAGAGGGAGATTTATGATTCTGAGGGCTTAACGTCTGATTATTAGTAAGCACAAAACCCCAGCATCGCAATATTGTGCTAGGCTTCACGTATGTCTCTGGTCTTCTTAGTTTTGGAAGAAAAAATAGCAATATAATAATATTAGTAAAAAAAAGAAACAACAAATCCCAGATCTAGACGACTAGAGGCATATTTAAAGTGCAGGTATTCAACTTAAAGGGGTTGGCCAGGGATAACTTTATGGCCTCTTGGGATAACTTTCATTGGTAAGGATGAGCAGACCCAGCCAGGGTTGGGTACGGAGAGTGAGACCCAACCTTGAACAAAAATTTGTTTTGGGTAACTGAACCCAAACACAGTGCTCACTCCTGCAAGTGGTGCTGGCACCGATTGCGGGTGTTAATCCTTTAAATGTTGGCTTCACCAGGGAACAAGTCCTGTCGTCCCAAGATAAACACCAGCACCGACTGGTGAGTGGTGGGTGTGAAAAGCAAAGGAGTCCAAATGACGTTTGCAAACTTTTGGTGGAAGCCCGGGTTCGCGTAACCGAACCTGCAGTGTTAGGCAAGGACCCAAACATTGCTCCATACCTCCATGTGCTGGCACATTGATTCAATGAGGCTGGTGTGTTACACCCTAGCCTCAGTGTGCATGCACTCCTCCGGTGGACTACTCTGGCTTCACCAAACGACTATGCAGATGCCAGGACCGAGAGACCCGATTTAGTATAGGTATTTATATGTATTATATAAATGTTTGTATATATTTGGGACATTAAACTAAGGGTTTATAGAAAAATGTATGTGGTTCAGTGTCCCAAATTGCCCAAACACTTACCCTTTAAGAATTTGCTTGACCCAAACTTGGCCAATTGTATACGATTGCACTGTCTCTTAATCCCAAAGTCCTCAAAGCCTGAAAAATCTAGATTTTATTTTACAGTGTCTAATTTTGCCTAATGACTTCAGTATGCAAATTAGGCCAGGTCATACATCAGCCATTGATTAAAATGTAAAGAATAAAGATAGAAATGCACAAGCCAAAAATGTAAATAGGAAAAATGTGAAGACAAAACGTTGATCTTATTACAAAAGTTTGCCCAAAAAACATCACGAACGTCGTCTGATTAATTTCTAATCAAATGGAAGCTGTCACAATATTATAGTTCTGGGGCATTAACAGAACAAAGGCGGTGCAGAACAATGCGGCTGTCAGCGCTCCAAGCTTGTTGGACGGGAATAGGTTCTACTCTATTCTCTTTGATGACCCTATTCTTGTGGAGCTTTTCCTATATTTGCTAGCTGATGGAAAACAATTTGGATAGTGTCCCGTATTGCTCCAAACTATGTAATACTAGGATAAAAGTGGATAAATGCCAGCGCTGATAGATATATTGTCAGTGCCTTTGGAGAGACACGGATACCCAGATATAATAGTATTTAGAAATGACCCCTTCTGTCAGCGGGAGGAAGTGATTGTGAGATAGAGATGGTTTTTATTGGATGTCATTGAATGACTACATTATAGGCATTTCTTTCGCAAAAAAATGCACAGTTCCCACATGCAGGTATTTCAGTTTTGGCGTCTTTTCCAAATAATTTATAAGTAAAAAGTGTTGATAGGTAAATGAAAAATAACAAAAAAAACTGTTTTTTAAAATAAAATAGAAGAAATTTGCATTCAATTATGGCTTATATTTCCTTAAAGGGAACCTGTCACCAGGAGACCCATTTTTAGCACTCTCCCAGTCCCCACAGAGCATAGTACATACACTGCCAAAGTGTTTTTGTATAAAAAATAGGTTTTACAGAAAAAAAGATATGTTATATTGTACCTTTCATTAGCATCTGCTGTGTGACAAGGCAGTTGCCTATTGGGAGGGGCTGGAAAGGAGCAGTTCCCCCCCACCTTTGGGAAATTGCTTCTCCATGTGACCTTTTCAAATATATGAAAACACCCATCACTGGGCTTAGCGACGCCCCCTGCTCCTCTACAGCCAATCCCGAGTGTTAGGAGTTATCCATATATTTGAAAAGGTCACAAGTTTCCCAAGGGTGGGGGGGAACTGCTCCATACCAGACCCTCCCTTTTGGCAACTGCCTAGTCACACAGCACATGCTAATGAAAGGTACAATATAACATATCTTTTTTTCTGTAAAGCCTATTTTTTATACCAAAACTCTTTGGCAGTGTATGTACTATGCTCTGCGGGGACTGGGGGAGTGCTAAAAATAGGTCTCCTGCTGACAGGTTCCCTTTAAAGATGAATTTTAGCATTGTTTTATTTTATCGTTATTTTTTATCATTAGTTTTCTGATGGATGTGGCAACTATGAAGTCTCCTGGATTTTCTGCCCTGCATGCTACTTTCTTCGTGTCATAGAGTAAGGTGGGGCATGACTGGAAGAAGTTGGGGTAGGGGTGTGAATGCCCCAGCCACCTTGTATTTACAACTGTCTCCACCAGAAAATCGACTAAGACTATGGGGCAGATTTATCAAGCAGTCTGAAAGTCAGAATATTTCCAGTTGCCCATGGCAACCAATCACAGCTCAGCTTTCATTTCACCAGTGCTCATAAATATTTTAAAGGGGAGCTGTGATTGGTTGCCATGGGCAATTGGAAATATTCTGACTTTCAGACAGCTTGATAAATCTGCCCCTATATCTAGAATCTGCATCAATCAGGTCCGACTTGGTGGAGATTCCTTCCGGATGTACTAAGAGGGCTGAGCAGGTTTAGTAGATCCTGGATGCACTACGATGGTGGAGGGGGGGGATTTTAAGACAAGTGTTTAAGATAAGTGTTTTAAAGAAAAAAAATACATACATTTCCCCCCATTATTTATTCATAAATTGCAACCTTATTTTGAGTAAGTCACAAATTACTTCACAATTGTTGCTTCTTCAGATTCTAGAATTATTCTGTCTCAAAGTGCAGTTTTCTCTCTTATTCGCATTCATATGCTGTTTTCCAACCCAACTAAGCAAACTAAATAATTTAGAACTGGGCCTCCACTGATCTCCAACCTGAATGTTCTCTGAGGTAGGCTTTTTGGATTATTTGAAGGCAAACCTAACTCCTAGGTACAATGGTTGATGGTTTGGAACACCTTCCTTACACAAGGTGAGTCTGGGATTTTATTCCTCTAGATTAGTAAAAACTGTGGCCAAATTTGGTGGGCCAAATTTAGCCCTCTACATGGGAACTCACTGGTCAACCATCAACATTTCTGCCAAAAAAAATAGCATCCAGCTCACCCACAAAGCTCTAGGTTTCCCAATGCACGGAGAAGTAATCCGAAGTCCATTGGTTCAACAGCATTTGCCAAACCATGACCAAGTCCGATAGGACGAAACGTGTCGTTTTTTTGCTGTGTCCATGATCGCGATGCCTGGATTTTTATGTGGATGAAATAAAGCTACTATTTTATATGGATCAATGTTTCTGTTGCCGTTCTTCATCTTGACATCTAGGAATCCCTTTATTAGCCAACAAATAAAGGAAAATATTTACAAGCATTTTATGCTTTGAATCTATTTTTAACAAAATTTTCCCATCAAGCGTAACTGAATTTCATTGTGTGAATCATGGTATTAGTCAGGGTCTGTGAGGACGTGTTTAAAAATGATCTGTCAATTCCAGTCAACGTAACCTCTCCTGGTCTAAACACAGAAGGCTCCGTATAAACAGACTGTAACGGTGTCCTTTCTTGTGTTTAACATATTAAAAAGTTTGTACAAGTTGATAAATGGAGGACGTCATGGCTCCCCCTGATTAATCATAATTCATGTGCTTTATTTATCCATGTATATTACCAATGAAATGTTAGTTTAATTTATCGCAAGTCTGAATTTACAGATCGAGGCCGATGTTGTTTATTCCCGACACTGTGTTCCTCTGCCGCCATAAAATGTTTACCAAATCTTTCCCCTCTATCATTACAGACTCGTCATAGATCTTGAGAATGTTGCAAACCTCTTGTGAATATGTACTTTGATATTGTAAACAAAACAATGAGCCTTTGACCCACCACAGGCTCTAGAGACCCCTCCAATTATATGGAATGAATAGAGAACTCTACATGTCATTATCTTATATTAATAACTAAAGGGCTTTCCCAGGCTGTCTACAAGTGATATCATATTACTAAGTGTGTCTGATACATATTAAGAATTTCACACAACATTATTGAGGTGTAATATGGCTAATAATTAGACTTATTAGCTCCACGCGGAGCGCATTTTTGTTGAGTTTCCCGATGATTTCCGTTTTGCGCCGCATTTAACAGGGGATTTTGGTGCACATGATCGGATTTTGGCGCATCAGCGTCGGCTTGCACGCGACACAAATTGAGGGGGGCGGGCCGTCGGACAACCGGGATTTAACATTTCGAATTGTGTCACAAGACACGCACTTACAAGCACCGGGAAGAAGAAGGTGAACTCCGGCGTACCTCAGCGGGGAAGCGACGGATGCAGGACCTCTGGCGCACGAGCTTCGTGAATTGCGCTGGACTTCATCTTCGTCGGACCGTCTGAATCGGGGATTGTGACAGGACCAGGTAAGTAAATTTGCCCCAATGTGTCTAAAAAGTGTTGGCCTAAAAAAGCTATTGATTGCCTATGCTCTGGATAGTCCATCAAAAACTTACTGGTATAAGAGCAACACAAGACCCCCACATTAACCAGTGGGATTTGGCACCAGGGAAACACAGGGATACATTAGTCAGAGGAAGTTGTCTCCATCTAACTGAAGAAGGTAGAAGCTGAAACTGCAGCCGTGGCTTCCATCGAAGGTGGTTTATGTTTGTGGTTTTTGGTCACAAAGGGGACACAAAGTCAATTATTTTCTTCGACAATTCTGCAGATTTCTTTCTCCTTCAATGGCAAAAGCCACTCAGATATGTTTACACAATAAAAAATAAAGAATTCTTATTCTTATCGGAGGATCTTTTATAGTGTGAACAAATGGTCTATGACTGACAACCTATCCTGGGTCATCAATATCTTGGAGGTGGATCAGGGGTACACCAAGCCTTCCTGCTTTGGGAGGTCAACTAGCACATATATTGTGTATATGTATATATATATTTAACTATGTACAACTCATGCCGCCACTTCTGATTTATTGAATCCTGCCGCCCTAGGCCACAGCCTCAACTTGCCTTGACCAGAAACTCAAAGGCCTCAACATGCCTTGTGGTAGATTTATCACTGTTTTTATGCCTCTGGTAGTAATAGCCTCTAACCTTATATAGAGGGTCCATTCTCCCAAGTAACCCTCCTTCCCACTATACATTACGCCCCCATGTAGCGTCCTTTTCCTGCACTAATTTGTGTAATTAGATAAGGGCATGCCATATATGCACAATCAGGAAAACTAAGGTCTGCTTGGTCATTCACAAGGTATCACCAAACAGAATCAGGTGGTGAAACCTATTATATGTTCATGACCCACCATGTGGATGGGCCATAACTGATGGATTATACAGCATAGAGTTGGATTGCCATATGTGTTATCAAATCTGGTCAATAATAGTAAATATTTGGGCAGTTGGGTCTGTTACATGAACCCCCCCTTCCCCGTGGACCTCACTGGTTTATAACAGGGTCTGCCGGGTTCTGTTATAGACCCTTTCCCAGCACTATCCATTATAAAACCCATCTAGTAGAATTTCTCTCTGTGACCGGACTTGAGCACATTGTCAGCCGACCTCAATGTCACAGAATAGTAAACAAATCCTGGAAACAGGCGAATGTGAGTCCTTTCATGTATCCTATTGTGTTTAGCCAATGAGTCTGTGATATAATCCAAGCAGCGGAGCAGAAATAATAATTAAAGTAATGCATCAGTCTGCTTCATTGATTTATGAAAGTGTTTAATGACTCTTGTGCAGGAAAGCAGAGGCCATTATGCACTGACTGATTTTGGGAGACAGTCTGTAGTATCACAGCCCCTCCACTGCAGAACCAGGGCAGGGAAATGTTTTCTCAGCAATGGGAATAGTCATTTTTTATGATGAGGCTGGAAATTTCTTTCTTTCTCTCTCTCTCTTTCTATCTTTCTTTCTCTCTTTACTTCTCTTTACTTCTCTTTCTCTCTTTCTTTCTTTCTTTCTTTCTTTCTTTCTTTCTTTCTTTCTTTCTTTCTTTCTTTCTTTCTTTCTTTCTTTCTTTCTTTCTTTCTTTCGCTCTTTTTCTCTTTCTTTCTCTCTTTTTCTCTTTCCTTCTCTCTTTCTTTCCTTTTCTCTTTCCTTTTCTATTTCTTTCTTTCTTTCTTTCTTTCGCATGTGTTATCCATCTACCTCCAGTACCTTTTTTTCTTTAATATTAATCGTTCTACAGTATCCTTAACTCCAAAATAAATCCAATCAAGGAGAGGATTACACGAGTGGTAACGTTTCAGCGTGGGCTATACCTTTGTCCAGCCAGAGTAGAGGGCTGTCTACTTTTGTACTACATAGCTACTAGAGGTCCTGTCTTGACCTGATGACCTTGCACCACTCTTTTGTTGGAGTTTCATATATTCACTCATGTCATGGACTTTTTGAACTTGTATTTATCTATTGTGAGAAAGTGAGGGATGTAGTTTTGGAGAACAGGTATCTGTTGTACAGGCAGTTGAATTGTCTGCAGTAACCTAAGGCCACCTAGTCACCTTTGTGAGGTCCGTACTGGGCCTGCTTATTATGGAGTAGGGGTAGGTTGGGAGTTGGACTCCTACTCTATTTGGCCTTCAGTCCTGGGTTTTTGTATAGCCCACAGGTGCGGGTCACAGACCTCGTTAGAGCCTGATTTAGACTGCAGGCCAAAAGCAGTAGGAGAGGCTCTACCTGGAGAGCTGAAGGCTGGACCGAGTTCACACAGCAAAGGTAACTGAGTGCCTCCTGATATTCTGCTGGCCAAGAGGGGCCTGACAGCCAAGTGCAGGTATAGACAGGGATCTGTTATTGGGTTAGTCAGTGCTCAGTAGGTTTAGTTTTTGTTTATGTCTATGCTGAGGCCGAATTTAATTGTTTGACCGTAGAGTGGGAATAAAAATTCTATCCATTTAATAACTGTATGTATCTATCAATACAATACAAAAGTCAAAGCAGCACAACTAAATTGTCTACAGGTGGGTCCACGCTAAATGATCTAAGGGCTAAGGGTCTCTCCAAAAATAACAATAAAAAAAGAAGCAATCCAAAAGTGATAGTAAAAGTGGAAAAAGTGGCCCTTTTATTCCATAACAGGCGACGTTTCGTCTCTGTGACCCTCTCTCAACCTATATTCTGGCCTCTATCTATCCCTCTACCTATTAACCATCATTTACTCAAATCAATTTATTGTGCTCATTGCTTAAGTTTTCAATCTTCTAGCTAAAGCTTCCATAGTGGACATTTTTGTTATTCAATTTTGGTTGGAAAGCTGATTAAAAAAACAACATATTGGGTCTTTTTTTACTAAGGGTCCGCCGCCACACTTTCATTGATTTTTCCATCGTTTTCGGGATTTACACTGCTGGGACAGGTATTTAACTTGGGATTGTGTCAAACGCGATTGGATTGTGGCGCAGCTGCGCCGGCTTTCATGCGAAATCGGGGGACGGGCCGTCAGACGATCTGACTGATTCGGACTGAGCGCGGGATTTAACAATAAAATTGTGTCGCATGATCAAGCACTTACATGCACAAGGAAGAAGAAGGTAAACTCCATCGGACCTGAGCAGGGAAACGACACATGCAGGATATCGGCATGCACTTTCGGGGAACTCCGCGGACTGGGTAAGTAAATGTGCCCAAAAGTGTCAATATTTTTTGAAGTTTAGAAAGCATATTGACCAAATTACGATTATCTTTCTAACTAATGTACAAAAATCAAAACATTTTTAAAGGGGGAACCGCTCCATTCCATAGGCAGCGTCCGGCACTGTGACTTTATATGAGTAGGTTACTGCGGTTGTCCATGATCTTTTATTGGAAAGGTCTAAAGTATCTGCTTGCGAGTAGTTTGGGTAAGTGCACAAACATAGCAGATAGCTCCATACTCCGAGTGAAGTTGCTACAGCTTAACTCCCATTAGGAGATGAGGTTATAGTAACTTTCCATAACTACTAAACAACTACATAAGACACGGAGCATTGTGCACCATATGGTGTTAGCTGATCAGGTCCAGGTTGCCGCTAGTCTTCAGACCTAAATCCCACTAATGGCCTACCATGAGGATAGACCATCAATAAAATTTCAAAGACAACTCCTCTAAGCTGCAAATCCTTGCATAGTAAACAATACTTATAATTTAGTCTACAAATTCTTCTTACATTTCCCTTGTTCTTAAATTTGGCAGACCACTCGGCTGTCGCGGATCGTAGAGAGAACACAGCTGACGACTGCCGATGTTATGGATTCTATTGTATCGCTTCACTTTGCAGACATGGCATTTTACATATCCCCCGATGACGCTCTTCCAACATGTGTTTAAGCCATTGTATTTGCAGATTAGTTATGTCAAACAGTTTTATGTTCGGAGTATATACAAGCTGTAAAATACAATCGGAGTTAAAATATAACATAATCTGGGGAGAAGGATGTATTTTCCACAAATCTTTGCCAGGGATAAACAGAAGCCAGAGCCAGGACTAGGAGAATATTGCTCATAGGCAGGAAACCCGGATATAGTTACTAACAGTAAAGCTGACCTGATAACAGCAGAGCATTTCTCTGTCTGCCTCGATGGGAATCAATATCCATGGCAGAGAGGCTTCACTATTTAGGAGGTGGTAGAGCTAATATCAATACAATACACCATCAATACAACTAGGGATGAGTGACCCCGATTTGCAATGTTCAGCTTGAAGTTCAGATTCGGTTCGGTTTTCTGCCTCACCTTTGCTCGTAACACATGCGATCAGTCCCGGCACCGATCACAGGTGTTAACCCTTCAAATGCTGACAGCAGAGCCATGCACATTGCCATTTTCCTTAGGATTGCTGCTCCCCGATGACATCACAGAGGGGGACAATCCTAGTTGATATACCCGCAGTGCTTTTGTTCAAGGTATGGCCAAACTTGTCTAATCTGAACCTAAAAAGTGCTGCTCATCAAAAGTCACAACCCCATCCACTGGTGTGGCCATAGAGTATATTGGCCCTTTTAGTGGCCCTCCAATTATACAATGTCTCTTTTCCTTTAGACCCCTCTTAAAATGCTTCCCCCTCTATGTCACCCTCCTCATTTACACTGCCTCCAGTCTGTTCCCCCCCTGAAAAAATGTTCCCTCCGCTTTATGTCCCCCTTTCTCTAGCACTCTCCAATTAAATTTTTAACACCGCCTTTTAACTCTTTTATAGTAAAATTGGGGGGAAAATCCCCATGCTTACTGCTCCATGTTTTTCTCAGCTGTTCTATTTTCTACTCTGCTTCTGTTATGAACAAATCTGATCATCAAAATGAACCTCTCAGCCTCTGTGGCACAAAGAAGCGGTAGAGGCTCAATGACAGAATAGAGGAGCCACCACCTTCATACTCCCCCATTAGTCAACAATTAGAGTTGGTGGATGATAAGCGTCCTGACTACCCCCATCCTGTGTAAGGCTAAAAGCAGTTGTAGGATTGTAGTTACAAATTATGAAGTCACAGACCAGTCCTTGTGGGGAGATATTGCATAGTTTTCTCCCATGATGGTTTAATTACTTTTGACCCCTGGCTGGGGTAGGAATGTCTTCCAATCTGTTACGTGGAGGGTGCCGTTCTTTTGGATTTGAGTCTAAAGTTACAAACCAGCTCTTTTCTTTACAGTAGTAAGTTTTCTGATCCTGTAAAGAATGGTTTAAAGAACACAGGAAAATTCCAGTAAACTTCCAGATTATTTTTACAAGTAATGTGAGAGAATAGACTGTGTTTGGACTTATTCATCCTCGAGTCCTCAAGAATTTGCTTTGGTTGCTTTGGGAAGCACTACCACTCCTGACTAGGCTATTCCCTTCCCCATCAGATGAGCAGGAATAGAGAGAATCCCTTGGAGGCACTGGGAGAAGAGAAATGTGGGCTTGATGCTAAGTGCCCACCACTGACCAACTGCACCAACTGACGCATCCTCAGAAATGTTATACAGAACAGAAAAATGTGTTGGAAATCACAGTTTGTAGTTCTACAACCTACTACCAGCAGTTTATTATGTTTGGTGGTGGTGTTAGATTCCCTTAAGACCTTGAAGTGCTTTCAAGTTAAAGGGGTTGGTCATTCTGTTACATAAGTTGCCCATGTGCCTTTACTACCTTAATAATAATCACTGGATGTTCATCAAGTAATTCAGCAATTCTGATACTGTAATTTAGTGCTGGCTTCAAACTTTCTTTTACTTTATCTGTGTTTACTTTGCTGTATAGGAGGAGCTGCAGCAGGAGAATAATGACTCATCCTGCTCTCCCCTCCCCTCTCCCTGTGTCTGTCAGTAAATCGGACTGTGAGAAAAAGAGACACAGTGGGGCACATTTACTTACCCGATCCATTCGCGTTCCAGCGGCGGTTTCTCGGACCAGCGTTCGGGTCTTCCGGCGATTCATGAAGGTCCTGCGCCCGATGTCCACCAGGTGTCGCTGCTGCGCCGAGTTGCGTCGGATTTCACTGATCTCTTCCTGGTGCATGTGAGTATGGCCCGTGCGACCAATTTTTTGTTTTAAATGCGGCGGTTTTTCCGAATCCGTCGGGTTTTCGTTCGGCCACGCCCCCCGATTTCCGTTGCGTGCATGCCGGCGCCGTTGCGCCACAATCCGATCGCGTGCGCCAAAAACCCAGGGCAATTCATGGAAAATCGGCGCAAATCGGAAATATTCGGGTAACACATCGGGAAAACGGGAAAGGCTGAAGCTCTCAAAGGAGGCAAAGATACAGGTACATGCAGAGACATGTATAATGGAAGAGATTTATTGAAAAGTGGTCAATCCCTTTAAATAAAAAAAACAAATAATTCTAACAATTTTTGTTTTGTATTCGTTTCAATCCAACAGCCTGAAACCCATGAACATCTTCACCGAAACACCGGAGGGTAGTGATGGAGGAACACAAAGTGGTCCACAGCGTATTTTCATCCAGGAGCGTCACCGAAGATGCGATTATTTTTAGCCTAGGTGATTGAAGTTTTTAAGTGAATCTCCAAATCTAATCTTCCAAAGATTGTAAGGATGTACGTGGAAGGAGTGCAGGAAATCTGGAGGTGAATTAGAAACCAGATGGTCCTATTCATGTGTCACCTGGGTGATTTGCTAAGATGTGTGCGGTCATACACTGTGGGCATTCTTTAATCATAACGTTAATTAAAAACTTGCTGATGGCTGTATACTAATGAAACAATTACCAGAACGGAGCATATGACAAGGTTTTTTCATAAAGAGAACATATGACACTATTATTTCAAATATGTTCCACGAATTCTGTGCCCTCACACCTGGGATGATGAAATATTAACTAGGAAATACAGATGTTCGCTTGACCCGGGTTTCATTGCTTATTTATGTATGGGTGAACGGCTTCAGTTTCTAGGAAGTTGACTGTTTTGTGTATGGTAAGTGTTCCTAAGAGGAGGTTGTCGGAAGTCAAATGTCACTAGCCCTATAGTTTACCTTTACTGGGAATTGACCTGCATTCTATATCTATTTAAGGATTGTCCATACACTACTGATATAAACCTTACAATGTAGAGAAAATATTTTTTTAACATTATATTTATTAGTAGTTTATGTTCTTTAATTTAATGGGAACATCAGAAAATACAAAAAATACATGGCTGAGATGTAACTTAAATCACTTTTGATTAAAAAAGTTTGGAATGCACTAGGGTGTGATTTCTCTTCAGATGAGTTACATTCCCTCATTCCCCCATCCCTCAGATATTCTTTCCAGCAAGTCACACACAGCCAGTGTCTCACTCAACTCCCACATCACCCCTCCCTCAGGATTTTTTTTCAGCGAGTCACACATAGTCAACACCTCTCCTAAATTCCTCATTCTCTCTCCTTCAGGAATTCTTTTCAGCGATTCACACACAACCAACATCTCTGTCAACTCCCAGATTCCCCCCTCACTCTGGAACTTTTTCATGGAGTCACATATAGCCAATGTCTGTCTCAACTCCCACATTCCCCACTCTCTCAAGAATTCTCTTCAGCGAGTCACACACAGCTAACATCTCTCTCAACTGCCGCTCCCCCCTCTCTCTATCATGAGATCCAAATCACATACATAAATTTGCATAAAATCACCTAAACCGCCTACATTATTTATACATTAATACATTGGGACACATTTACTTATCTGGTCCACAGAGTTCACTAAAAGTGCATTGTCCGTCTGTAATGCACTGTGCCGCGATTTACTAAGATTGTGCGTCCGATATCCTGCATGTGTCGCTTCCCCGCTCAGGTCCGACATAGTTCACCTTCTTCTTCCTGGTGCATGTAATTGCATTGTCTTGTTACACAATTTGAAAGTTAAATCCTGCGCTCAGTCAGAATGAGACGGACCTTCCGACGGCATGCCCACAATCTTTGTCGCATGCGCCAAAAACCGATCACGTGCGACACAATCCCAGTGGAGACAACTGTTAAAAGCCATGAAAACTCCAAAAACAGTGCAAAGTTAAAGATCAAATCAATGTACCATATGCAGATTACCAATAAACTGATCCAACAAGACTCAGTTATTCACATACTGAGAAAATAGCGCAAGGAACGCTATGGCTGCCCTCTTGGGTATGCATGCAAAATTTAAACAAACAGAAAAAGAGGATACGACATGCCAAATATGATAGTAAAAAGTAATTTTTATCAAATACAAAATTCATTAAAATAACGTGTAAAATAGCATCTCAGAAGAGACATAAAATGTGAAGCACACCAAGTGTACTGTCCATACCCAATAATATATTAACAAAAGTGTAAACTGCAATGCAACATGTATACCATTAACAACATATCGCCTGTATCGGCCTGTAATTAGACTCCATAATGTAGCATCTGTGGAGTTTAATTACAGGCCGATACAGGCGATATGTTGTTAATGGTATACATGTTGCATTGCAGTTTATCATAGTTTACACTGGTTGTTTACACTTTTGTTAATATATTATTGGGTATGGACAGTACACTTGGTGTGCTTCACATTTTATGTCTCTTCTGAGATGCTATTTTACACGTTATTTTAATGAATTTTGTATTTAATAAAAATTACTTTTTACTATCATATTTGGCATGTCGTATCCTCTTTTTCTGTTTGTTTAAATTTTGCAGTGCAAAGTTAGACGAAAATGCGATCCGCGAACCTTAGCAAATAAGCCCCATTTTTAGTAAATTATTTTAGGTGAATATATTACCCAGAATTTACATGTTGCTAATTTGTAAATTGCTAAAAAATATAATTGTAAATAATTATGTATAATAAGTTTGATGGCCTATTCTCAGGACCAGCCACTTGTGCCCTTTATACATGGAGCTTGAAGCTTTAGGAGTGATCAGAAGCTGTACAGCAGCAGCTCACATTCACTTTAGCACTATGCAGTACATTCTCATATTACTTTAGTTGATAGTGTTGAGTGGACCCAAAATGCAAAGTTCCTTGTTCTTACCAAACTTCATTTGATGTTCAGTTCCGGTTTGGTCAACCCCCCCCCCCCCCACCATTACAACCCACGATCGGTGCTGGAAGAATCGCCAGTGGCATTTGATTGGCTGTGACCAAGTACCGGCAGTAGTATGCCAACAGTGCGGGGCATAGGCATTTTGGGGAGGATCCTCTCACTGACCCAAAATCCTCCCCAAAATGGTGGCGTGAAACGCTGCTGGAATGTTAGTGCAACAGCAGTATCAGTGCCAGATTGCAGGTGTTACTGGTTGAGGTCCGGGTACAGTTACTGAACAGTGTTTTTAAATTAGGCCGAACTCAGCAAAGGCCAAATCCTTTAGGGTCTGCTCACCACTATTAGTTGAACAAATCCAAAGATTTATCACCCAAAAATGTATCCTTCAGGATCAGCTGTCTATACACTCCATGTGTACACAGGGCAGTGAGTCAGAACCGATTGACTGTAACTACAGCAGTAGCTAAAACTTCCAGCAGGTCAGAACTGGTCTAAACATGTTTGACCTGGCAGAGATGGCTTCTGGATCTTCTGGGTCTCTTAGTAGATCCAAGCCGCCATGTGCTATTGGTGGTTGTGGGGTTTGTCTTGCAAAATTCCAGTCTTAATAAATTCCCCCAATTGTTCTTATTAAAGCAGTTGTCTCAAAACATTTGTGTATTTTTAATAAAAACTATTTTTAAAGTTTCCTTTTTTTTCAATTTCTTATTGTATTGAACCCGTTATAAATCAGTTTCTTGAAAGTGGTGAGACATTTAGAGAAACGTATTCGTAACAAGCCAACAACTTGTGATTGCTATCATGAGGATTTGCATAGCCTGGGCTCCTTCCTTCCTGTCTCCGATAGGGATTGCTGCATGATTGTGGTCGTGCCAGTGATGGATGTATTTCATGAGGACAGAGGTCAACCGGTGGAAGGTTAAATTAACAGGGAAGTAGAGGAAAAAGCTTACATTAGTGCTCTACATGTTGACTGACACCACTTGGGACCTGGGACCATAATGGTCAATATATACGACTTGTTCTTTAAATAACTGTTTGTGTTAACTACAACGTCCACTTAGCACCAATGTGTGAAATCAATGAGAGAGTCTATGATAGTGACTCTCATGGTAGCATAATGGAGCATTACAGAGACGTATTCATTCGGCATATTACCAAGGACTTTTGAATCGATGTCTTTAGTTCTCTTGATGGGACCTGATAATTCAAAAATAAACAATTATATTGTTTAGAACATATAAATAAACAAACATACTGTATATGTACTGTATATATTCTATGGAGTAAGGGGGTTGTAAAGCAATGGGTAATACATATAGACCAGAGAGTTGTGGTCAATGATTCCTACTCGGAATGGTCACCAGTTATGAGTGGTGTACCTCAGGGTTCTGTGCTTGGCCCACTACTATTTAATATATTTATTAATGATATAGAGGTAGGAATTAATAGCACTGTGTCTATTTTTGCAGATGACACCAAACTGTGTAGTGTAATACAGTCTATGGAGGATGTTCATAGGCTGCAGGGTGACTTGGACAAACTGAATGTTTGGTCATCCACTTGGCAAATGAGGTTTAATGTGGATAAATGTAAGGTTATGCACCTGGGGGCCAATAATCCAAAGGCAAAATATGTCCTTGGGGGAGTAAATCTGGGAGAGTCCCTTGTTGAGAAGGACCTGGGGGTACTAGTAGATCATAAATTGAATAACAGCATGCAATGTCAATCAGCTGCCTCTAAAGCTAGTAGGATCTTGTCGTGTATCAAAAGTGGTATGGACTCTCGTGATAGGGATGTAATATTACCCCTGTACAAGGCACTGGTTCGGCCTCACCTGGAATATGCTGTCCAGTTCTGGGCACCGGTCCATAAAAAGGATGCCCTGGAGCTGGAGAGGGTTCAACGTAGAGCCACAAAAATGATAAGGGGTATGGAGGGTCTTAGTTATGAGGAAAGATTAAAACAACTAGATTTATTTAGTCTGGAAAAGAGACGACTACGAGGGGACATGATTAATTTATTTAAATATATGAATGGTCCATACAAAAAATATGGTGGTAAGTTGTTTCAGATTAGATCAAATCAAAAGACGAGGGGGCACTGTCTCCGTCTGGAGAAAACAAGGTTTAATCACCGGAGGCGACAGGGCTTTTTTACTATGAGAACTGTCACTCTGTGGAATAGCCTGCCTCAGGCGCTGGTCACAGCAGGGACAGCAGAGAGCTTTAAGAAGGGTCTAGATGCCTTTTTACACCTAAATAACATTGATGGTTATGTTATATAGAATTGTTTCCCCTAAATCCGTTCCTCATCCAATCCCTTCCCTTCCTTGGTTGAACTTGATGGACAAGTGTCTTTTTTCAACCGTATAAACTATGAAACTATGAATATATACACTGGCCTTTTGCTGACATATAATGGAACCACCACCGAACCACAGTGGTATATAATACTACACAGTATATAGGTCTGATTGAGGGTTATAATTTATCAGTAATATTCTCATTTTGCATTTTGGAGGTGATTTTAGAGAAGAGATGGAATATTGGTGACTGCTACCAGGGCATACCTGGGCAAGTGCCGGGCCAAGAGCTGCTGGGGGGGGCCCACATAAGGTTGTATGTAAGGAATCCATGGGGGTGAGGGGGGCTGTTTCTAATGAATCCATAAGGGGTGAGAGGGGGGCTGTACATAAAATACCCATGAGAGGACTGTTTGGAATGATAAACTAGGGAATATTTTAGGGAACAGGAGACTGAATTTTTGAGGTCACTGAGGCTTCACTGAGGCTCTATTGTCCAGGGGCCTACTGAAACCTGAACACACATAGGAGATCAGGCTATGCTCCAGTCCTTGTTTCTAGGCAATCTTCTGTATGTGTGAGATATTTAAAGCACCTTTCCTCATTGGAGGTGCCTGAGCAATAAGGATCCTGCATCATTTACATAACATATTGGGGCTCATTTACTTACCCGATCCTGTCGCAATCCCAACATTGTCCAACGTGGATTTGGGTTCTACCGGGATTCACTAAGGTCGTGCGCCCGATATCCATTAGGTGTCGCTGCTGCGCCATGGTCCGCCGGAGTTCACCTACTTCTTCTCGGTGCAGGTAAGTGCTTGATCGTGTGACACATTTCGTTTTTTAAAATTCTGTGTTTTTTCCAAATCCGTCGGGTTGTCCCAAGGCCACACCCCCGATTTCTGTCGCGTGAAAGGCGGCGTGATTGCGGTAAAATCCGATCACCTGCGCCAAAATCCCAGCAAAATTTGTCGCAAAACGGAAAAATTCGGGAAACCTGACGAAAGTGCGGCCACGGAGCCCTTAGTAAATGATCCCCATTGTGTAGTATCCTGTGTAAAGATCTTGACAAAGTTCCTGCCACGTAAGTCCCAAATAATTAGTTTTTAGGTAGTTTTTATCTTCCAGTCTGATATCTGTGGCTAGATATCAGTTGTTGCTTATTGTTGAAGTAGGCATTGTCCATTTGGTAACAGTGACATACAGGTATTTTTGAGATAAATGTATACATACATTTATCTTATGAAAGCCATCAATATGGGGGGGTAGGAATATGGACGCATCTACCGATTAGCCTTTTTAAAGGGCTGTGATGCTTTTGAAAGTGATTCACCATTTGTAAAGCTCGAACCCATTTTATATTTATAGCGGGGGCAGTGAAGGATAAGGAAGCTTTAACCTATCCAAGTGGGCAAGACAGATGTGAGCATCAAAGAAACTGCAGTGCTTACACAAGCTCCAATGGCTCTTCAAAAAGTTGAATAGTTGAACACAAATCTCCATTAAATGGGTGTTCTCATGTGTAATTTTCTTGACTTATCCACAGGATAGGTCATATGCACATAAAAGATTTGAGTCTCACCTCTTGGCTCTGCATCTATTTTGAAAACGTGGGTCGACTGTCCTCCATCAGTGGTCGAATGGAGAGTTGACTGATCATGCTTGGCTTTAATGCACGACCAATGCTCTATTTGTCCCGACCACTGGAAGAAGATCAGCGGACCCTGTTTTTCCACGCAGGTGCGGGTCTCAGAGGTGGGACAGGCATATCTCATGTATTTATGACATATACTGTGGATACCCAACAAAATACCATTTGAACAGAAGGACTCCCAGAAAAACAGGACCACCAAGACTTCAGCTAGGTGTAGTGCCAATGGTGTGGTGGCTGAGCATGTATCCTATGGCTCTAGTGGCTGGGGGCAGGGGGATGAATATAGACGGGACAGATGAAGCAGACACTACTTCTAAATACACCATATGATAAACAGGAGGCCCTGATACAGTTTTGCATTGGGGGCCCCGGATTTTGAAGTTATGTCTCTCTGGTTTGGGGGAAGGATGGTCCATTATAAGTATTGATGGGGAACCAGCTGGTAGTATCCCCAAATCTAGGATTTGTAACCTTTGTAATGGATGGATATAATTAGGGATGAGTTGACCTTTTTGGGTTTGGGTATTTGAACCCCGACGCTATCCCCCACTGGTAACACCCACGATTTATGCTGGCACCAATCACAGAGGATGCCCTTTAAATGCCATCGGCAGAGCCACCATCATTTACAAAGTAAACACCCCCTATCAGTGCCATCAGAGGGGGGGGGGGGCCCAACACCAAACCCGAACTTCTGACTGAAGTCTGATTCGCTCCCATTCTTTGCAGTTTAGCTCCTGGCAATAATGGTTTTGGAATACATAATGGTTAAGGCACAATGGTCATGCAGTGAACTTCCCCTTTAAAAATAATTCCCTCCTTGGTATTAAACATACTTAGCTACAAAATAAACTCCTATTCTAAATGTTTTTTGCGCTGAAATCCCTCTGCATGGCCGTATAATCGCAGCGCCACTCGTATTTAGCGGGGTGATATATGGCTTCCCATAAAAAAACAATTGCTTATAATTGCATAACAACATCAGACACGTAATATCGTTTTGTTATTATTATTAGTGGTGGATGTGACACGTAATAAAGATGCGGGAATTAAGGCAGAGCGTTACCACATTTAATTATACCATTTTATCGGGTTTTTATTATATTAGGACTAATTAATAAAACATGCAACATACATTCCATTACTACTTGAAGGATTTTCATAAAGATTGGACTCCCTGCTTTATGTCTTGGGGAGGGGGTTGGTGTCGTTACTTGTTCTCTCTGCCTCGCAGTCTCCCTCTTTATCTCCTTAGCTGGACTCTTCGGGGGGACAAGTACATTACGGCTCATCGCAATGCACTATCCGGCGTGCCAGCCTCACAGCCTTAACTCCTTGGCGCCAGGAGAAGAGAATTCACCAATGCTAAATGCATTAGCACTTAACACTGCGTGATCCCAGCCAGTGGCCGAGGCATGGGAAGTTATTTTAGGACAGAATGCATTTAATAATAAGGGGGGAAAAAATCTGCAATGTACAGTAAGTTGCACATGATAGTATCATAAATAATGTTCCTGAAAGCAAAATAATATCAGGCGCAGAGGAGCGTCTCTGTCTGGGCGACGCTTCTCCTTTAGGTTTCTTTACGGAAATTCAATACGGCTATCAAATGTGACTTTATCGACAAGCAGAGATAGGAGAAAGCAGTGGGCACCAATAATAATCAGCGCTGACGTCATCAATCACCGATAGCGCAGTATTATTATTACTTCTGGTATTACAATTATAAGTTATACAGTAACTCACAATAATTGGCTTATCCTGCACGGGATATAGTTACACATTGTACAGTATACATATATATTTGCAAATACACACATATCAACACTCATACATATACACACATATCAACACTCATACATATACACACATATATACAGTCATACATATACACACATACACTCAAATATATGCATTCATACATATACATACATAATATACTCAGTCAAATGCATATATATATATATATATATATATATATATACTAATACATATACACATATATACATATATATACTCATACTTGCATACGCATGCATACAGTGTGCATATACATATACATACTGTACATATAAACACACACACATACATATATACACACATATATACAGTCATACATATACATACATACACTCAAATATATATATATATATATATGTATATATATATATATAGATTAATACTTATACATACATAATACACTCATACAAATACATACATATACACACACATTTAAATATACTCATATATATATATATATATATATTTACACACACATACACTCATACATACACACACATATATGTATATATATACATATATATATATATATATATATATATATATATAGTATATTTATATATACTCATACTTGTATACGCATATATACAGAGATCCATATACACTCATACATACATATATACACATAAATATATATATATATATATATATATACACATACATATACGCTCATACATATACATACTGTATATGTATATATATAAATATATATACTCATACATATACACACATATACACTGCTAAGTACGTTTTCTTCTTTAACTGTCCCCTTAACGTTGGGTTCACATTGCGTCTTTTGTCATACGTTGTAAGGACATGTTGGGGTGATTCCTACATGTCTTTACAATGTGTGGCACAGATATACAGTGGAATATGTTGCTCTGGGACCCCTCCTACAACCAGAATGGGGGGGTGTACATTGGCAGCAGCCGATGTACGGGGTGCCACCCCTGTGATGTCACTGTACTACTATGGACAGTGACATCACCGGGGCCCTTCCTCCTGCTGAGCGAGGTATCCACTCAGCTAGGATGGGAGGAGGGATGCATCCGCTCCCCATAACTTCCCCGACATATACACTGAGCGTATACATAAAATTTTATGTAAACCTAAGCTTAGACGCACTGACAAAAATAGATTATGAATTTCAATAATAAGAAAAACAGATCATGATATATCCCAAGAATTGGTGTTATATACGACCAGTTCAATTTGTCTGTCACCATAGATATTATTGAGTCTTTGCAATGGAAAACTCATCAACATTTGTCACGAAGAGACAACATTTGTCATAGACAATATGAGCTTGTATCTTCCTGCTGCTTTCTGAGAACGTTTCTTACTCGTATCTATTGTTAATAAAAGGACGGTGGCCCCAGAGTCTTTGTAACATTACCGGAGTCTTACTCCTTCATAGTTTAATGGAGGACCCGGGTAGTCAGTCATTTGAACTCAACATGTAGTAGTTGTTATCCCTTTGGGTAGAACGTGTCCAAGTTTTGACAAGAAAAGATTAATGTCTGCATGGGAGAAATCTCCAAGGCTTGAATGGCAGAGGAAAATCTGAAGACCAGACAATGGATATTAAGGAGAACGACTTAGACAAAGGTTAGAATCTCGACAACAAACATCTAAATACCTTATCCCATAAAACAGTAAAACTAATATAAAAATCCCCTCAAAGTGCTTCTACAGGCTGAGATGGAAGCTGCTTCATAGATGGTCATTTGCATAATGTTTGGGAGGAGTTTTTGTATTGGTAAATATGGAAAATGAATTCTAGAAAGAATATTAGATACCTGATGGGGGCTTGTAGTTTAGTGGTGGGAGTGAGTCCCTTTTCCGGGCAGTTTCTAGGTAATTTGCTGTACAGGATGAATCTCCAAAAGCACAATGCCCCCCCCCCCAGTATACAGCACACTGACTCCCTCCAGTATACAGCACACTGGACCCCCCCCCCAGTACACAGCACCCTGACTCCCCCGGTATACAGTATACTGACCCCCCCGGTATACAGCAAATTGACCCCCAGTATACAGCACACTGACTCCCTCCAGTACACAGCACATTGACCTCCCGCCCAGTAAACAGGACCCTGACTCCCCCGGTATACAGTATACTGACCCCTCCAGTATACAGCAAACTGACCCCCATTATACAGCACACTGATCCTCTAGTATACACCCCCATAAAAAATAAACTTAGTGTTCACCTTCCGGTACTCCCCAGTGAAAGCAGTGGATCCCATTTACTAGCTTTCTCACACCATAGACATGATTTGATTTGACCGGATTCTGCCTCCAATCCTGAGAGATACAAATAAACACATGAATATTATTAGAGTAAAACAGACAGAGACTAATCATAGGGAAACAGCGTCCAGATCTGAAAATTAAAGTGGAGAAGAACCATTTGGTCGGCGTCCACCATTGATTTCAATCAATTTCTCTGTTTGTTTTAAAACAGGAAAGTCGATGTGATGAAGATATTTGGCTACAAGGAGAAAGCTTGCCAGACCTCCGTCTCCATGTGTTACCTCCGAGTAATTGATAATATTATTGTCAACAAGACGTGGGTGGGAAATAGAAGCTGGCAGCAAATCAGCGTCTCCGCTGCCTCCCCCTCCCCCCATCTGAACTTTATTGCTCCCTCTCATTCTCAGAATTTACTCTCATTTGTAATACATACAAATTACTCTTCTGCAGCTTAAAAGGGATGTCTTACAAGGAAAAGACGTAATTATCGTGGTAGGCGTCAGGGCATTAACAGCTGGGACCCTGTGTCATCCATCTACAGGGAGATTCATATTTTTGACAACGAGGAAAGCTTCCGAAACAGGAGTTTGTATCCCCCTTCCAAATTTTATCAGTACAATGGTTAAAGGAACACTCCACTGAAAGCTAATTCATTGAAAAAAAAATGAAGGGGAGGAGCATGACTCATTTTCATTGTATTCCTAGAACCTTCCTAGAACCTGGAGTTCTGCTCCTCCCTTCAGGCCCTGCACTAAGTACAAAAAAATTGTTGACCTTTTTACTCTCCGACCGGAGCTCCAAGTCTATAGGCTGTATCTTTTTGTAGTATTCCACGAATCTTAATTTCCATAATAAAGTTCACTTATTCCATTGCATAAGAAAGTACTCCAATCGGAATAGACCACTGTTCAGAACATCTCTAGTGTGTTTTCTCTCCCTTCAACTCCACCACTCAGCACAGCAGGTCGAAAAGTAATGTTAAAAATGTGTATATAAAATGATCAATTGGACGCCAGTTTCTCGTGTTCGCCCTGCCATTCAATGAATCAGCTGCGACTGGAGTGTTCCTTTAAGGAACAAAGTATATTGCATCAAGACCAAGCGTCCACGCCCATGCTATACCCACAACGTTCATATGAATATTTTCCTACATATTGATTATGATGCTGGATACATGTCCTACGAGGACATGTGTTTAGAGGATATTTAACTGTAAGTTGACAGATTTACTTTAAAGGGAGACAGTTTGGGAACATTTAAAGGAGATATACCATCAGATTAACTGATGGTGGATGATTACGTCTCCGTCTCGCCCCCTTGTGCTGGAACATTTGGGATATGTAAGAAAATCTCCTTTTTGGATTCGAATTAAGAATGATGGGTGCCTACTAGAGATGAGCGAACATGCTCGTCCGAGCTTGATGCTCGGTCGAGCATTAGGGTACTCGAAACTGCTCGTTGCTCGGACGAATACTTCGCCCGCTCGAGAAAATGGCAGCTCCCGCCGTTTTGCTTTTTGGCGGCCAGAAACAGAGCCAATCACAAGCCAGGAGACTCTGCACTCCACCCAGCATGACGTGGTACCCTTACACGTCGATAGCAGTGGTTGGCTGGCCAGATCAGGTGACCCTGGGATAGACTAGCCGCTGCCCGCGCTGCTCGGATCATTCTGTGTCTGGATGCCGCTAGGGAGAGAGCTGCTGCTGGTCAGGGAAAGCGTTAGGGTGTTCTATTAGCTTACTGTTAGGCAGGAGTGATTCTCAAAGAACCCAACAGCCCTTCTTAGGGCTACAATAACGTTCTACTTTTTTTATTTTAATTTGCATCTAGTACCATTTTGTGAGGAATTAGCAGGGGGACTTGCTACCGTTGTGTTTAGCTCTTAGTGGCACACATATCCATAGCAAAGACCGAAGTGGGAAAATTTAGTAGGGGTTGGATTTCAATTAGGCACTAACTCAGTGTCATCTCATCTGGCATAGTAGTGTGCTTTGATACTTGGCTAGAAAATAGCCATAGGAGAATACAAAGAGCTTACTTACGCCTACAGTAGCGTTCTATATATTTGATTTCTGGTTGATCTGCTGGTGGCTGTACTTTCTGCAGTGCATGTACTAGCCAATTCTGAGCAATTTGTAGTGAGACTTGCGACCGCTGTGTTCTGTGCTTAGTGACGCACATATCCATAGCAAAGACCGAAGTGGGAAAATTTAGTAGGGGTTGGATTTCAATTAGGCACTAACTCAGTGTCATCTCATCTGGCATAGTAGTGTGCTTTGATACTTGGCTAGAAAATAGCCATAGGAGAATACAAAGAGCTTACTTACGCCTACAGTAGCGTTCTATATATTTGATTTCTGGTTGATCTGCTGGTGGCTGTACTTTCTGCAGTGCATGTACTAGCCAATTCTGAGCAATTTGTAGTGAGACTTGCGACTGCTGTGTTCTGCGCTTAGTGACGCACATATCCATAGCAAAGACCGAAGTGGGAAAATTTAGTAGGGGTTGGATTTCAATTAGGCACTAACTCAGTGTCATCTCATCTGGCATAGTAGTGTGCTTTGATACTTGGCTAGAAAATAGCCATAGCAATAGGATAGCATTGTTTGGTTTTAAAAACTCAAAAAAAAACAAAAAACACAAAAAAAACAAAAAACACAAAAAAAAACAAAAAACACAAAAAAAACCCAAAAAAAGTTAAAAAAAAAAAAAAGTTATAACTCTCATTTTAAAAATGTTTAACCCGAGGGCTAGGGGTAGAGGACGAGGGCGGGGACGTGGGCGTCCAACTACTGCAGGGGTCAGAGGCCGTGGTCCTGGGCGGGGTGAGACACCACCTGCTGATGAGGGAGCAGGGGAACGCCGCAGAGCTACACTCCCTAGGTTCATGTCTGAAGTTACTGGGACTCGTGGTAGAGCACTGTTGAGGCCAGAACAGTGCGAACAGGTGATGTCGTGGATTGCTGACAATGCTTCGAGCAATTTGTCCACCACCAGTCAGTCTTCCACGCAGTCCACCCATGTCACCGAAATCGCCACTCCTCCAGCTCCTGCACCTCAGCCTCCTCCCCCCCAGTCTGCCCCCTCCCAGGAAAATTTGGCATTTGAACCGGCATACTCTGAGGAACTGTTTTCTGGACCCTTCCCACAGTCACAAACCACTTGTCCGGTTGCTGCTGAGCAATTTTCCGATGCCCAGGTTTTCCACCAGTCACAGTCTGTGGGTGATGATGACCTTCTTGACGTAGTGGAAGTGTGTAAAGAGGTGTCCGACGATGAGGAGACACGGTTGTCAGACAGTGGGGAAGTTGTTGTCAGGGCAGGAAGTCCGAGGGGGGAGCAGACTGAGGGATCGGAGGATGATGAGGTGACAGACCCAAGCTGGGTTGAGAGGCCGGGTGAACACAGTGCTTCTGAGACGGAGGAGAGTCCTCGACCAGAACAGGTTGGAAGAGGCAGTGGTGGGGCCAGACGGAGAGGCAGGGCCAGAGCTGGTGCATCAGCGCCAAATGTGTCAACTAGTGAAGCTCCCGTGGCGAGGGCTCTTGCGGCGAGGGCTAGATCTTCAGAAGTCTGGAGGTTCTTTAAGGAAACACCGGATGACCGACGGACTGTGGTGTGCAACATTTGCCAAACCAGGCTCAGCAGGGGTTCCACCACTACTAGCTTAACTACCACCAGTATGCGCAGGCATATGAATGCTAAACACCCCACTCAGTGGCAACAAGCCCGTTCACCTCCGGCCGTGCACACCACTGCTCCTTCCCCTGTGTCAGCTGCTAGTCAGCCCCCTGCCCAGGACCCTGCCACAAAAACCCCATCGTCGCCTCCACGATCCTCCACAGCATCCACCAGCGTTCAGCTCTCCATACCCCAGACGCTGGAGCGGAAACGCAAATATAGTGCAACCCACCCGCACGCCCAAGCCCTTAATGTGCACATCTCCAGATTGCTTAGCCTGGAGATGCTGCCCTATAGGCTAGTAGAGACCGAGGCCTTTCGCAACCTCATGGCGGCGGCCGCCCCTCGGTATTCGGTCCCCAGCCGCCACTACTTTTCCCGATGTGCCGTCCCAGCCCTGCACCAGCACGTGTCAGACAACATCATCCGTGCCCTGACCAACGCCGTTTCTGACAAGGTCCACCTGACCACGGACACGTGGACGAGTGCTGCCGGGCAGGGCCACTATATATCGCTGACGGCACATTGGGTTAACTTGGTGGAGGCTGGGACCGAGTCTGACCCTGGGGCTGCTCATATACTGCCGACGCCGAGGATTGCGGGGCCTACCTCGGTCCAGGTGTTTCAGGCCTACTATGCCTCCTCCTCCTCCCACCCCTCCTCCACCTCCTCCTCCGAACTACCATCCGTGGGCACGGCGCCATCAGTCGGTAGCTCTAGGCACAGCAGCAGTGCCGTCGCTAAGCGACAGCAGGCGGTGCTCAAACTGCTGAGCCTAGGCGACAAAAGGCACACCGCCCAAGAGCTATTACAGGGCATCACGGCGCAGACTGATCTGTGGCTGGCACCGCTGAACCTCAAGCCGGGAATGGTTGTGTGTGACAACGGCCGTAACCTGGTGGCGGCTCTGCAACTCGGCAGACTGACACATGTCCCATGCCTGGCCCATGTGTTAAATCTGATAGTTCAGCGTTTCCTCAAGACATACCCCAATCTGTCTGATTTGCTCACGAAGGTGCGCCGCATCTGTGCGCATTTCAGGAAGTCCAGCCCAGATGCTGCCACTCTCAGGGCAGCGCAGCGCCGCCTCCAACTGCCCGCTCACCGACTGTTGTGCGACGTGCCCACGAGGTGGAATTCAACACTGACCATGTTATCCAGAGTTTACCAGCAGCGCAGAGCGATTGTAGACTGCCAGATGTCAACTTCCACCAGAACTGGTAGTCAGGTCAGTCAGCTTCCTCAAGTCTACAATGAGGAGTGGACGTGGATGTCTGATATCTGTCAGGTGCTGAGTAACTTTGAGGAGTCAACACAGATGGTCAGTGGCGATGCCGCCATCATCAGCCTCACCATCCCGCTGCTTGGCCTGTTGAAAAACTCTCTGGTCAGCATGAAGTCGGAAGCTTTGCGCTCGTCACAAGAGACAGGGGAAGAATATTCCCTTGTTGACAGCCAAAGCACCCTCAGGTCTGTTTCTCAGCGCATATCGGAGGAGGTGGAGGTGGATGAGGAGGAAGAGGAGGAGAATGTTGGCGAGACACAAGAGGGGACCATTGTTGAGTCCTTCACTGTTCAGCGTGTATGGGCAGAAGAAGAGGAGTTGGAGGAGTTGGAGGAGGAGGAAATGGACAGTCAGGCCAGTGAGGGGAGTGAATTCTTACGCGTTGGTACTCTGGCGCATATGGCAGATTTCATGCTAGGCTGCCTATCCCGTGACCCTCGCGTTCAAAGAATTTATTCCAGCACCGATTACTGGGTGTTCACTCTCCTGGACCCACGGTACAAGCAAAATCTTCCCACTCTCATCCCTGCAGAGGAAAGGAGTGTGAGAATGCATGAATACCAGCAGGCCCTGGTGCACAAGCTGAAACAGTATTTCCCTTCTGACAGCGCTAGCGGCAGAGTGCGTAGTTCTGCGGGACAAGTAGCGAGGGAGAGTAGGCGAGCAGGCAGCTTGTCCAGCACTGGCAAGGGTACGCTTTACAAGGCTTTTGCCAGCTTTATGTCACCCCAGCAAGACACTGTCACCTGTCCCCAGTCTCGGCAGAGTAGGGCTGATCTTTACAGAAAGATGGTGAGGGAGTACGTAGCTGACCATACCATCGTCCTAAATGATCACACAGCTCCCTACAACTACTGGGTTTCAAAGCTGGACATGTGGCACGAACTGGCGCTGTACGCCTTGGAGGTTCTTGCCTGCCCTGCCGCTAGCGTCTTGTCCGAGCGGGTTTTCAGTGCAGCTGGTGGCATCATCACCGATAAGCGTACACACCTGTCGACTGACAGCGCTGACAGGCTGACGCTTATTAAAATGAATAAAGGCTGGATTTCTCAGAATTTCCAATCTCCACCAGGTGAAGGAAGCTCAACCTGAATAATTGATCCACTCCTCCTCCTCCTCATTTTCCTCCTTCTCCTCCTCTTTGTACAGTAAAGCAGAGGAAAATGGCTATTTTTTGACAGGGCCCACTGGCTCTTGCTATAGTACTTCATGCATTTAATTTTTCTGGAGGGCCACCTACCCGGTCCTCTGTTTGAAACAATTTTTGTGAGTGCCACATACAGGCACTCAATCTATTCCATTTTTCTGGAGGGCCACCTACCCGGTCCTCTGTTTTAAAAAATTTTTGGGACTGCCACATACAGGCACTCAATCTATTCCATTTTACTGGAGGGCCACCTACCTGCTCCTCTGGTTTGAAAAATGTTTGGGACTGCCACATACAGGCACTCAATCTATTCCATTTTACTGGAGGGCCACCTACCTGCTCCTCTGGTTTGAAAAATGTTTGGGACTGCCACATACAGGCACTCAATCTATTCCATTTTACTGCAGGGCCACCTACCTGCTCCTCTGGTTTGAAACATTTTTGGGACTGCCACATACAGGCACTCAATCTATTCCATTTTACTGGAGGGCCACCTACCTGCTCCTCTGGTTTGAAAAATGTTTGGGACTGCCACATACAGGCACTCAATCTATTCCATTTTACTGCAGGGCCACCTACCTGCTCCTCTGGTTTGAAACATTTTTGGGACTGCCACATACAGGCACTCAATCTATTCCATTTTACTGGAGGGCCACCTACCTTCTCCTCTGGTTTGAAAAATGTTTGGGACTGCCACATACAGGCACTCAATCTATTCCATTTTACTGGAGGGCCACCTACCTGCTCCTCTGGTTTGAAAAATGTTTGGGACTGCCACATACAGGCACTATCCAAATTAAATTGTCTCCATAGCAGCCTCCACACGTTGTCTCCATTGCTACCTCCAAAAGTCGTCCATATAGCTGCCTCCATACATCGTCCCTTTATCAAACGAGGTGTGTCAGGCAGAAATTTGGGTTGTTTTCATCGATTCCACATCAAAGTTGTTAACTTTGTCGCCACCCTGCTGTGTTATCCACAAAATATACTGGCAAACTTTTACCATTTAGGGATATTATTTCAGCGCTTCTTGCGCATCTGTTTACATTCCCCTCACCCGCCATATCCTAAACTTATAAGAACGCTACTACACTTGATCTTATACAAAAGGTTCTTAGAAGTGCTGTTTGGGGAGTAGCCTAGAGACAGGGGCTTGGATTGGCGAAAGCTCTCCTGGCAGCGGAGCGCCAGCTCCATGCGCATCATGCGCTTCTTGCGCATCTGTTTACATTCCCCTCACCCGCCATATCCTAAACTTATAAGAACGCTACTACACTTGATCTTATACAAAAGGTTCTTAGAAGTGCTGTTTGGGGAGTAGCCTAGAGACAGGGGCTTGGATTGGCGAAAGCTCGCCTGGCAGCGGAGCGCCAGCTCCATGTGCATCATGCGCTTCTTGCGCATCTGTTTACATTCCCCTCACCCGGCATATCCTAAACTTATAAGAACGCTACTACACTTGATCTTATACAAAAGGTTCTTAGAAGTGCTGTTTGGGGAGTAGCCTAGAGACAGGGGCTTGGATTGGCGAAAGCTCGCCTGGCAGCGGAGCGCCAGCTCCATGCGCATCATGCGCTTCTTGCGCATCTGTTTACATTCCCCTCACCCGGCATATCCTAAACTTATAAGAACGCTACTACACTTGATCTTATACAAAAGGTTCTTAGAAGTGCTGTTTGGGGAGTAGCCTAGAGACAGGGGCTTGGATTGGCGAAAGCTCGCCTGGCAGCGGAGCGCCAGCTCCATGCGCATCATGCGCTTCTTGCGCATCTGTTTACATTCCCCTCACCCGCCATATCCTAAACTTATAAGAACGCTACTACACTTGATCTTATACAAAAGGTTCTTAGAAGTGCTGTTTGGGGAGTAGCCTAGAGACAGGGGCTTGGATTGGCGAAAGCTCGCCTGGCAGCGGAGCGCCAGCTCCATGCGCATCATGCGCTTCTTGCGCATCTGTTTACATTCCCCTCACCCGCCATATCCTAAACTTATAAGAACGCTACTACACTTGATCTTATACAAAAGGTTCTTAGAAGTGCTGTTTGGGGAGTAGCCTAGAGACAGGGGCTTGGATTGGCGAAAGCTCGCCTGGCTGCAGAGCGCCAGCTCCATCCCAAGATCCAACTAACATAGTTGCAGCACCTTTAATCTACTACTAGTTCACTGCCTCCATAATAATAATAATCTTTATTTATATAGCGTCATCATATTCTGTAGCGCTTTACAAATCATAGGAAACAAATACAAATGTAATGTAACAGAGCACAACATTTGTATGGAACAACAGGAGTGAGGTCCCTGCTCGCCAGAGCTTACGGTTTATGAAGATGATGGGGTAACACGAGGTAAAAGAATATTTAATGGTCAAGCCATTCTTCTTAGGGAATAGAAAAAAATATAATAAATGGAATTGCTGTCGCTTGAACCACTCAGCCGTCATCTTATATACCAGGTCCAGGGTGAATGGGACTGCAGAGAAGTCTGGTGCCTGTTGGTTGCTGGATAACAGATGGGAGGACGACACAGGACGGGTTAGTAGAAGAGTTAAAACTTCATGCAGTTAATGAGTGTTATAGGCTTGCCTAAAGAAATGGGTTTTAAGAGCACGTTTGAAACTTTGGAGGTTAGGTATTAGTCTGATAGTCTGGGGCAGAGCATTCCATAGAATTGGTGCAGCTCTAGAGAAGTCTTGGAGACGCGAGTGGGAGGTCCGCACTAGGGTAGAGGTTAATCTAAGATCACTGGCGGATCTAAGAGCACGGGTTGGGCGATAGACTGAGATAAGAGAGGAGAGGTAGGGGGGTGCAGCATTATACAGACCTTTATGGATGAGGGTTATTATTATTTTAAACTGTATTCGAAAGGAGACTGGCAGCCAGTGCAGCGACTGGCATGAACTGTAAGCATACATGGTCCCCTTATCAAACGAGCTGTGTCAGGCAGAATTTTGGGTTGTTTTCATGGCTTCCATGTTAACTTTGTCGCCACCCTGCTGTGTAATCCACAAAATATACTGGCAAACTTTTATCATGTACCGATATTATTTGAGCGCTTCTTGCTCACCTCCTTTGGTTCCTCTCTGCCACCCATTGGTTTGAAGCCTGAGTCCAATTAGGGTATGTCGCCATGCCACTCTCTAGCCTGCTGCCGCTGCCTCTGCATGCCGTCCCCTATAGTGTCAGGGTCAATTATTGGATGTTTTAGATGCTATCTAGCTTCATTCTGTCACTCTGTCATGGCCATGCTGTTGCCCATAATTTTGGCATAATGGTGCGATTATGCAGCCTCAGAGGCATCCATGCATGCTGCCCCTGCTGTTTCCTGTCCATTTCCGTGGTGTTTCCATCCTTTTCTGAGGTTCCCAGGTGTTTGGCCAAGCTTCCCTGTGCAGAGCCTTGGTCCCCTTGAAAAATGCTCGAGTCTCCCATTGACTTCAATGGGGTTCGTTATTCGAGACGAGCACTCGAGCATCGGGAAAAGTTCGTCTCGAATAACGAGTACCCGAGCATTTTAGTGTTCGCTCATCTCTAGTGCCTACATAAACACATACACAGAATGTGAATGCCTGAACTGTCCAGACATGACTAATCAACCTGAGCTGGATGACTCATACACAGCAGCTGAGGGATGGTGCAGCGATTGATTAGTTCTGCCTGTCAGGGACAACACAGTGATGACACTGATTCTGGGCAGGACAAGGCTTGATCAGTGCATAATTAGGGTGAAGAGAAGATCTGGAACCGCCACAGGAGCAACAGAGCCTCATTATCATAATTGTATTATTGTTTTTTCAGCAAACCCACTCGGGTTCAGGAATTAAACAAGATATGTTTCTGCAGCAGTGTAACTACAGCATTCTCAAGGTATGTTTGGTTCATAATGCATCAAATCAAATGGTAGATTTACTTTAAGGTGCCCATTCTCTTGTCAATTGACAACTATTCTTCCAACATGCCCTTTTACATGTACGCTAGCTGAGCATGTATGTGTTCTCAAATGAAAGGTAGAAATTTGATGAAGTTAGCCAATCCCTCTTAGTACAAATGAATTTACTATGCGCAAATCATATATAAGATGAAAAACAGCTCCATTCTATGTGTAGTGGCCGGGCCCTGTAACTGCAGCTTAACTTTGATGCAAATTGAAAGGGAACTGAGATGTTATATCACAACTTGTTCATTACCCTGAGAAAAGAGCAGATCTCCCAACAGACGACTCATCCATAACTCATTGAGCTATGGAACACATAGCGGGGCGTTTATTATTGACTCTCGGACATTTTTTTTTGTCATTTTTTTCTTTTTCCTTGCTGCGCCAATCGTGCTTTATTTATGAAGTGTCGGTGCCACAATATTTGTCCTTTTCTGAAACTCACAACTTTTTTTGAATGCACAATTTGGGCACAGGAATCCTGACACTTTTCCTATGCTTCGAGTTTCAGGACACATTTTTTTGGCGCACACTTAGAGCCGCATAAAGAAAGTCTTTAGAGTTCTATTTCACCTTCATGAATGTGGAGACAGTTCTAAACCTTTTTGGTCATGTGCCAATTCATTAACCCCTTGCACCACAATTTAACATCCCAGAGTAACGTATAGCATGATCCGTGCGCCAATAACGCAGACCCTGCGCCGCAATTGATACCTGAGATTATTCTGTGATAATCTCAGTCCTGCTGTACAGATACTGTAGGCATAATAATTCTTTATGAATGAGGTGTCTATGAGGCTACAATGTAGAATTTCCTAAGCAGCAGCTACTTTTTATTGGATGGGGTGGGGGCTTTTAGTTGTTTTTTAGTTATTTAGGTGGAAATAGAGAAAAAAGGAGAAATAATTAGAAGCGGAAGTCAGGATCGAGGATAATGCCGGCGGAATAGAAGTCCAGATTCCAATACCTCAACCTAAATGCTGTTTGGATTAGCCAAACTAAATTTGGAAAGGAGAGGAGCTTGACAAATAACCAGCGATATCCCCTGGATCTCCATGGATTAAGGCCGGCTGCAGGGTATTGCAGGAGATTTAACAGGTGCCTGGAAAGTTGAGAAGCAATGCGTTATGTCTTTTATTTTCATACTTCATCTTATATTTCTTCATTCTCGCTGACTGCTATGATGCCGGCACTGGATCAGGACTACACGGATGTAGCAGGGCCCACTTGTCATTCTTTTGTGGTTGCATGGGAAAACTGTTCCCATCACAGGTGCTACCGGTTGGGTTCCGGGTTTGGACGAATTTAAAAAACCGAATCCTGAACCCAACTGATAGCACCTGTGATCGGTGCTGGAAAAACATTCAAACATGGACTCAAGCATGAATTCTTGTGGGTTCACTGATAAGTACTCCTTGCTCCTCCAATATTGAGGTTATCCAAGAGTATCAATAAATTACAGACGGCCTGGTGCGGGTTTTTAAAAAAAATAAACGTTGCTGCTGATGTCCCAAGCCACGGTCCGTCTGATCCGTGCCCCTGTTTGTTTACATTGTAGGCGCTGAGATATGGTGATGGATGGGAGTGGCTGGCCGGCCGGAAGCTCCACGGTGCCCCTGTAAAGAAATAGGGGTTCAGAACAGACGGACCGCGGTGTCTGTCCAAGCCTATCGCTTATTTATTGATACTCTCAGATAACCCTTTAAGCTGCTGAGGAAGGAGCCAGGAACTCCGAAATATATGTTTGGCTGACATATACACGAGGAATCCAATTATATTAATTGCTTACTGGCCAAAACTACAGCTGAGCCAATTGAATTGAATTGAATTTTACTTACATACTTGACCACAGATTGTGGCCACCCCTGATACATTGGAACGTATTGAATCAGTGGTTCAACGCAGGAAAAAACTGTACCGATCATTGTATCAAGCATTTTGCATCCCAGTAGACTTAACTCACCAAAGGTTTTTGTGGCACAACATGAATCAGAAAGACTTTAAGTTGGTAGGTTCACGGTCCACACTCACAACGCCAGATGGAGGAGCAACGATGCCTGACTGAATATATTTATTCAATGTTGCCGCCAAAATGTAGGGTTGTTTTGGACACTCATAATTTTATTTTTTGTATTTGGATGCAAATCTTCAAACCAGACACTTTTCCCGGATTCCCAATTCCCTGACAGTTCTTTTATAGCAATTTTTCAAGCAACATTAGATCAAGTCTACCAACTTCTAAACCAAGTCATGAATGTGGTTTGCCATTTCTGACGCTCATTAGTTTTCTTATGATGCGCCAAATACATAAAGAGTGTGCGCCACAATATAAAATCACAGTGCAAATCACCGCTAAAATAGGGTTCCAAAAATAATAAATCCCCCGCAACATGGTATATATGGGATATTGCCTTCATTGTAACAATACGACCCCATAGTAACATTAATAGTACGTTGCAAGATTGCTAATTGCCATTGTGTAAGTATGTTATGTGATGTAAGATGTGGTGACATACATAGGTATTTACACACATCTTTTTAATAATTATTTGTCAGTTTTTGCATATTTGCAATTTTACATATTTTTTTGTCTTTTTAACAAAATCCATATAAAGACAATAATGGTGTAAACCTTTATATATCAACAAAGATTTTACAAAACCGCGGCTAGCCATCTGCAGGCACCACTAGAGGGAGCTCGTGAGCAGATGACATACTGATTAAACATTGAACTCTATAATAAATCTGTATGCAGTCAACGTGTAACCTCCTCCTACTGGAAGTTTTAGGAGATTAGAGTGTTATTTTTAAGATCTATACTTTTCCATTAATTTTAAGTATTATATAGGTAGGTCCAGTACTGTTTTGTATGCTTATATATGAATATATTTTGAAATGATTATGCACTGAATTTGGAGCTGAACAGTGCATAGAGGTAAACAATGCATTTTTTATTATTAAGGAGCATTAAGGTGAATGGCAGACGCAGCCATTAAATTACCAGCCCCTACCCACAATTCCATTGTGCAAGCCTTCTTTACTTGTATTATGTAGCCAAGGTCTTTTTCTCACTTTCCAGTCCAGCGTAACCTATTTTCCTGCTCCATTTTCCAGCTGAGTTATTCGCTCTCTGTATATCCAGCCAGATCTGGGTGAAAGATTCTGTTTTGAAGACATCAGCAAATAGGTACCCTGGACAATATCACAATAACCTCCCAGATACCTTCATGCCAGAGCTGAGAGTCACCCTATATGTCTGTGTCTATATACAGTGTCAGCCTCGATTTATGCGTCTTTATTTAATCCCACTCAGTGATTTTTAAAGCTCGGCCCCTGATCCAGGAAGTCAAATCAAATCCTAATAATTTTTAGTTGCATCCAAATTTATGTACGTCTCCCCCCGCTTTGTGTACTAACCCGCCGTTTTCCACTAAATAATATGTGGCAGCTGGATTACGGTATAAAATATGAATCTTCTTCACATAAACTTTGAAAGCCAAATTTCCAACCACTTATTATGTATCTTAATGATGCAAGGCATTCTGGGTGTTCCAGCCGTAATGCTCCGTTGTGTCGTTGAGCAGGAGATGAAAGGCGGTCGACAATTTTAAGGCTCTTTACGCAGAAGCTTGACTTGTTTTAGGTATAATTGATTTACTGCGCATCACAAGAACTTTACAGCTGGACTGAAAGGTTCTAAAATTGAAGCACCCCTTTATTTATTGGAGCGGTGAAACAAGACTCAGCCGTAGTAAACACCAAACGCACTTCACAAAGTTACGTGATGCAAGTACAGATGAGAAAAAAGGGACTGAACTGCAAGTGTCCTACACTTTCCTCCGTACAAATTGCACTGTTACGGTTCACATCAGAAACCTACTGTAAGCCTTGATCGTTCATCGCTTTGTAAGGTACATTTCTTATCCAAAATCTCCAGTGGAGCATCTATGGCCTATAAGACTACATATGCCTGAAAAGGTGTCCTGCAAAAGCAATCGAATAAGGAAAATGGACCAATTTCTGACCTACATCGACGGCCTTTCACCTAGCAAAACCAGTTCCCCAAACAGTACTGATGAGACGCAACTCATCGAAACAGCACAGTCTAATTTCGGAAAAGTCTCACAGAAACAGACCCGATCGGGTTCACCAAGTTCAGACAAACGTCATCCTATGTGGATCATTACAGATCATTACCCAATTCCTGCACCAATCACAGGTGTAACTGAGGGTCGGACGCCCAAACTCGAAAGTGTGGGTTTGGGAATACGAAATTACAAGGTTGGATCTGCTCAACTCTACTCACTAGTTTGGCTTTTTCCAAAGTTACCAGGTTTCTTGAAAGTCAAATATTGACATAGAGGGAAGTGACTTATATAAGTTAGAATTGAAGGGTTAGTTTTTTTTTCCCACCCTATAAAAATGTGATCACATATTGGTTGCAGTTATTATTGTATTGCCTTTTGCCATATAAAGCATGGTGGTTCATGGAGTCAAGTAAGTAAACTGCTGACATTAGGAATGGCGATTCTAGATTCCTGGAGGTGCAGGTGTCACTGAAAAGAAGACAATGGGAGTCATTTACTAAGGGCCTGATTTGCGTTTCCCGACGTGTTACCCGAATATTTCCGATTTGCGCCGATTGTACCTGAATTGCCCCGGGATTTTGGCGCATGCGATCCGCTTGTGGCGCATCGGCGCCGGCATGCACGCGACGGAAATCAGGGGGCATGGCCGAACGAAAACCCGACAGATTCGGAAAAACCGCAGCATTTTAAAAAAAAATTGTGTCGCGAAAATTTCACTCACCTTCATCCAGAATAGGTCGGTGTATTTCGAGACATTCCAGCTGACTTCAGCGCAGCAGCGCCACCTGGTGGACGGCGGAGGAACTACCATCATAAATCGCGCCGCTGGATCGCGAACGGACCGCGTAAGTAAATCTGCCCCAATATGTAGTACCTCATGCTGACAGATGTGGTGATAGTGTAATGCAATGTGTGTGACCCTACTGGGTTACTAAACTGGTTTGGGGCTACTACCGAAGCGATTGACTAATCAGTCCTTAAAGGGAACTTGGAACTTAAATTAACCCATACTAGCTAAACATATATTTGAAAAAATTCTATAATACAGCAGTACAACTATCCCTACATTGTTTTCCCAATGCCAAAAAGTCCATTTGTTAAGTTGACTCACCATCTAGGCAAATGTGAGTCCGATCATTGTTTTTTTGTGAGCTGTGCCTGACATATTCATGTCCTCCCTGCTCAGCCGCACTTCTTCATTCCCCTCATTGAAGAGAGGGAGAGATGGACTGATTTATCCACAAACAGCTTCTCTCTCAACCCCCTCATTCACTACTCCCTTAGGAATTATCTTCGGTGAGTCACACAGCCAGCACATGTCAATCAGGAAACTGGAGGCGCATAGTTGATGAGTCAACTTTATCAATGAACTATGGAGCTTTTCAGGCTTGGGTGGAACAATATAGGGATAGCCGTTTTCAAAGATATGTTTAGTTAGTGTGGGTTGGTTTAACTGACAGGTCGGGTTTAAAGCTCAAACTTCAGTGTGGATAAGCGTTTAGTCGACAGCTATCTCTCCCAACAAGAACAAAGACAGGAGGTGATATCTAATGTATGGAGAAGATAGAGTCTTTTACCATTCGTATATCTCCCAAGAACAAAAGGAATTCCTACATGCCCAATTCTGAGCTCCCCCAAAATTTGACTGGGAGAATCAGGAGGACATAATTATATCAGATGGTTTACCAAACCCACTTAAATTGCTATGTTATTTGTGTTTTTCTTTTCTTTTTTGCGGGGATCTTATTGCTCAGGCACCTTCCATAGGGGGAAGGTGCCTAAGCAAGCCTTGAATGCTAGAAATTGACTTGGATGATTAGCAGGGCTCACATTCTAGTTGATTAAAGGAAAGACAGGGTGTGCGCACAGTCGGACACCTGTCAATGTGACAAGACTAGCCTGCCCGGCACCAACAGAACAGATAGAAATGGCGTTTTATTATGGTACCATTATTTGGCGCAATATCAAATACGTATTAAGGAGCAGAAATTTAACATCTTAATTTTGACTGAAGTGGACGACTCAAGGATTTACATTCTGAGTATTTATTTGAAGTTCATGGGGGGAAAGGGGAAAGTTCTCTTATTCCAGAGCACATGGAAAATGATTATTTCCGTGGCACAGTCGGCAGATCTTGTATTTGGACCAACCTGATTAAATTAGAAATGAGTTCTCACATTCGGCTTGCAGGTTCGCGGTCCGGACATAATACACAATTCTAATTGTGGCTGAAATGCAATGTACAAATTTCCACCGCAGTAAATAGGATGACTTTCTCACGTGAGTTTCAAATGTGAATCAAAAAGTGTATTTTGGAAACACAAAAGCCAAAAAGCGCAGTCGGGCAGTGGTTTTCATCTGTGGCTGTTTGCTGATAGATGCAGTTAACAGAGGTCGCACATAATTCAGCAAACAAGGTTTACATGTCAGTATTGCTACGGTAAGTCACTGTGGGCCCATGTTAACTAAGCAGTGCTGCGCCTCCAGGCTTGCCCAGATACCAAGATATATATCCTGCATCATTTAATTAGGTCATGGCTAAAGCTACAGGGTATTGTTCTGCTATGGGGTGTCTTAAAGCATAAGTATACATTATATATGCAAGAAACAGAGATAACCGAAAGGCACTGTTAACCCCTAAGACCTGACATTTATACGGCTTTAACACATCTCTCAGCGGCTTAATAGGTGCAGAGTGTCACAATCGGCGTTTAATTTTTCATAACCCATATCATGTAAAATACATTTACCCAGAAGAGCAATTATATTGCAACATGACGATCTATGTAATATCTATCTATCTGTGTATCAAACAAAGAAAATCCAGAGCAGCACAACAGAAGAGGCAGCACTCCAAAACTAAAGTTGTACCATCCATTTGACTAGATACCTTAAAAACTATCTGACCAAGCAATCTATCTATCCTAATCTACAGATATATTACATCTACCTACATCCCTAGATTATCTATTCAACTAAAAGTAGCTTAATTGACAGGACCTAATAAAAAAATGAGCATTGCCAAAGCATTTAGGGGATTGTGGGAGACAGGGTGAGGGATGGGGGACATGGGGTGCAGTGTGATGGGAGGGTGTGGAGTGCAGGGTGGGGGGTTATATCAGTCCATGCAAAAAGTTTGTATGTTCACCTTTCCTCCCCGCTATATAAATTAAGGAATTATTATTATTATTATGGTATATCACATGTCTCTCAGTCTACGGCTGGCAGTGACATATTGGGGCTTATTTACTAAGGGTTGCGCTACTCACTTTTGCTGGACTGTTCGCCGTTTTTGGTATTTTTGCCGTTTTCGGTATTTGCGCAGCTTTGACAGGTATTTAACAGGAGTTTGCGCTGGGATTGTGTCGCACGCTATTGGATTGTGGCACAGCTGCGCTGCTTCCATGCGACAGATATCGGGGGCGTGCCATCGGACTCATTCGGACTGAGAGCGGGATTTAACTTTCAAATTGTGTCACAAGACAATGCACATACATGCACCAGGAAGAAAAACTCCATCAGACCTGAGCGGGGAAGCGACACATGCAGGATATCTGGTGCATAATCTTAGTGAATCGCGGCACAGTGCATTATATACGGACAATGCAATGTCAATGTTTCTGTGAACTCCAAGGAACAGGTAAGTAAATGTGTCCCACTGTGCCACTGTGGCCATTGTATTCTCCTCTTCCCTCAGCAAGATGGAACCGTGTAGCAGGAGGTGGACCTCATCCTCGGTGCCCTCCTGGACCTGGCACTGTTGGCACAGTTTGCTTTCCCTGGGCACATATGTCTGTCTGTGCCACCCGGACTCCATAGCCAGGATGTGGGCGCTCAATCTGTAGTTGAGTTGTTTTTTAAGGTAAATATTGCAAAGTACAGAACTTACTTTTCTGGCTGAGAAATCCTGATGCAGTTATCAAAAAAACAATTAAAATGCAGAATTGAAGAGTAACGGATTATGTGATATGCCAGATCAGGGAACATTGGAGAAAACTCGACAGCTTTGAAAGGAGACTGTTTTAGGTGCAAAAATTGCAAATGAGCACATGCATGAAAAGTCTCAAAAATGAAAGAAAAAGGCAAGACAAAAGTTTGATGCATGTGCCCCAATAACTCTAAGCCCACAGCTAAAATAACAAAGCAGAGACTTCCGAACATCTGTGACCATTCCTGACTGGTCCAGCCAAAGCTCCAATGGAGCATTTCTGGAAAGGCTGGAAAATGGCGTCCACCAACGTTCACCATAGAACCTGAGGGACCTGGAGAGGATCTGCAAGGGGATCTGCAAGGAAGAGGCAGAGGATCCCCAAATCCAGGGGGGAGAAACTTGTTACATCATTCTCAAGAAGACTCCCGGCTGCACCAGCTCCAAAGCTGCTTCTACTCAACACTGAGCAAAGGGGCCGAATACTTATGACTATGTGATATTTCACTTTTTCTTGATTAATAAATTAGCAAAACTATCTATATTTCTGTCTTTTTCTGTCAAGATAGGGGCGGAGGGCACATCAATGAGCAAAGAAAATAACTTTTGTGATCTTACCAATTGGCTGCAGTGAAACAAATAGTGAAAACTTCAAAGTGGTCTGAGTACTTACCGTACCCGATGTATCTACATCTACTTGCTGTATCGATCTACCTAGGTCATACATGTCTATGGGCCACATGTATCACTCGTTTTTTCTGTTGTTTTTGCGCCTTTTCATTCAGGCGCACCGTTTTTGCGCCATTTTTGCGATTAAACGCCAAACTAGCCGCGCAGCAAAAATAACCAGCTTTCCCTCATCTATCTTACCAATCCAGATGTTTTGCTGCGCCTAATGATAATCATCACTTGCAACGTTTTCATTTAGGCGCAAAAACGGGCGCAAAAACACTCCACCCCGAAGGTGGCGTTATCTGAGTAGAAAGCACTGGGCCCCTTTGCAGAACAGCTCATTTCTAGCAGCAGAGCTCAGCCAGACACTAGAACAGATAATACAGACATGAGATACTCTGCAGACACTGGAACATATAATAGATACATTAGATACATTACAGACAGGAGCTGCAGACTCTATTTACAGTTCATCACCTTCTATTTACAAAACATTCTGCAAAACGCTGAGCTCACAGCAAAAGAGCTAAGAAGTTTGCAGAAGTTTGCAGAATTTTGCAGAAACTACAGACAAGTGTCCCCCATGTAATTCTGCACAGTGTCTGAGGGGGATACTGTGCAGAATTACAGGGGTGCAGCAGGAGATCAGCACTGGGGGATCCCCTCCAGGAGAAGCCCCTGCTGAGGAGATCACTGGGTGCTGGGTGTCACACACCTGGGTGCTGCTGTGAGTGTTATCTTCATTCTGGGCTGTGGGAGAAGCAGAGAGGAGCTTGTAGCAGGATCACATGTAAGTGCCCGAATCTAACATTGCGCCTAAACTGCGCCAAAATTGCGCCTAAACTGTTTTAAAGTAAAGTGATTAATAAGAGGCAGAAAATATACTTATCACAGATGGTTGTAGCTTGTGATAATTCTGGCAAAACAGTGCGCCAGAATTTAGGCGCAACTACTACACTTAGGCGCACAAAAGTGATAAATGTGGCCCTATATCTACTTATTTCAATCTATCTATCATCATCTATCCATATCTATCTATCTATCTATCTATCTATCTATCTATCTATCCATCTCTCTATCCATCTATCTATCTATCTATCTATCTATCTATCTATCTATCCATCTCTCTATCCATCTATCTATCTATCTATCTATCTATCTATCATCATCTATCCATATCTATTTATCTATCTATCTATCTATCTATCTATCTATCTATCTATTATCTATCTCTTATCTATCTATCTATCTATCTATCTATCTATATGTCTATCATCTATCTATCTATCTATCTATCTATCTATCTATCTATTATCTATCTCCTATCTATCTATCTATCTATCTATCTATCTATCTATCTATCTATTATCTATCTCCTATCTATCTATCTATCTATCTATCTATCTATCTATCTATCTATCTATCTATCTATTATCTATCTCCTATCTATCTATCTATCTCATATCTATATATCTATCTATCTATCATCTATCTATCTATCTATCTATCTATCTATCTATCATCTATCTATCTATCTATCTATCATCTATCTATCTATCTATCTATCTATCTATCTATCTATCTACTATCTATCATCTATCTATCATCATCTATCCATATCTATCTATCCATATCTATCTATCTATCTATCTATCTATCTATCTAATGAAGGAGCATGTTGTGATAGACCCCAGGGGGTCGTGAAATCCATCGAGTTCTGCCCAGTGCTGATCCGGCATATCACATAATCTGTTACTCTTCTGTATTTCAATTGTTTTTTTTTTTTATAACTGCATCAGGATTTCACAGCCAGAAAAAGAAACTTCTGTACTTTGCAATATTTACCTTAAGAAACAACTCAACTGGCATTAAGATAATTACACTAAATATTCCGGATAAACCTCGCTCGCACTGAATTCCAGAAACGAAACCCATAAAACCCATTCAAGCGGAAATGTCCAAATGTTCGCATTGCCTGATGTGATAAATTAGAGGAAATATTGCTTGTACAAAACTAGTGCACATCACAAGGAATAATTCAGAGGCTGCGTGCATTATACACAAAACGTCCATCTCAGCGAGAAATCTTTCCCATGGTTACAAGTCAACAATATGTCAAAACTATAAATAAATACTTCTGAAAACTCTGCAAAGAAACATACTTTTCCTCTCCGGAGGTTATCTGCATTTCCATAACACCCACCACATGCCTACTTCTTTCTACTGCGCATAACATAGCTTGAGACTAAATTTAAAGGCACCTTCTAAGAGTTAAAGGAAACCTACATGAAGAATCTACCATGAAGTAGATCCGATGGTAGATTCCTCCTTCCTGCCTCTGCCCTAATCTGTAATTTAATAATCCTAGAACCTATCCCAACTGGATTAAAACTTTATTTTAGTATTATGTAAATTAACTGCAGAGGCTACTGCGTGTACTAGCCTGGCCGGGCACTGGGAGCTAAGGCTACTCCACGCCCCAGTAGGCTCTGCAGTTAATTTACATATTACTGAAATAATGTTTTTAACAATTTAGGTTATGTTCCAGGATTATTAAATTACAGATTAGGGCAGAGGCAGGGAGGAGGAATCTACCATCAAATCTACTTCTGATGGTAGATTCTTCATGGTAGGTTTCCTTTAATACTGTACACACACGTTTAAGAAATAGAAGGTAATATTTGGAAATGTCCCGAAGTAATGGAAGACATGTAGGTGGGGATAATAACAAAGCTCTTCTGTCCTGGGCACTTAAAAAAGGGGATAACTTTGATGTTTCATCTCCCTTTAATGCACATGATTATGTATTGAACTCCATGGCAATTATTGTTTATAGACAAAGGCTAAATACTATTTATCTATTGTCAGCAGTGATGTAACGATGGGCTACCTATATGAGGTTATTGTACAGGGGGGTGGAGATACTGTAAGCTGTAACATCATCTATTGTCAGTAGTGATGTAATGATGGGTCAGTGTTATCTATATAGAGGTCATTGTACAGGGAAGGGGAAGGAGATAAGCTGTGACATCATCTATTGTCAGTAATGATGTAATGATGGGTCAGTGTTATCTATATAGAGGTCATTGTACAGGGAGAGGGAGGAGATAAGCTGTGACATCATCTATGGTCAGTAGTGATGTAATGATGGGTCAGTGTTATCTATATAGAGATCATTGTGCAGGGAGGAGGAGATAAGCTGTGACATCATCTATTGTCAGAAGTGATGTAATGATGGGTCAGTGTTATCTATATAGAGGTCATTGTACAGGGAGGGGGAGGAGATAAGCTGTGACATCATCTATTGTCAGTAGTGATGTATTGATGGGTCAGTGTTATCCATATAGAGGTCATTGTACAGGGAGAGGGAGGAGATAAGCTGTGACATCATCTATTGTCAGTAGTGATGTAATGATGGGTCAGTGTTATCTATATAGAGGTCATTGTACAGGGAGGGGGAGGAGATAAGCTGTGACACCATCTATTGTCAATAGTGATGTTATGATAGGTCAGTGTTATCTATATAGAGGTCATTGTACAGGGAGGAGAGGGAGGGGATAAGTTGTGACATCATCTATTGTCAATCGTGATGTAATGATGGGTCAGTGTTATATATATAGATGTCATTGTACAGGGAGGGGGAGGAGATAAGCTGTGACATCATCTATTGTCAGCAGTGATGTAATGATGGGTCAGTGTTATCTATGGAGAGGTCATTGTACAAGGAGGGGGAGGAGATAAGCTGTGACATCATCTATTGTCAGTAGTGATGTAATGATGGGTCAGTGTTATCTATATAGAGGTCATTGTACAGGGAGGGGGAGGAGATAAGCTGTGACATCATCTATTGTCAGTAGTGATGTAATGATGGGTCAGTGTTATCTATATAGAGGTCACTGTACAGGGAGGGGGAGGAGATAAGCTGTGACATCATGTATTGTCAGTAGTGATGTAATGATGGGTCAGTGTTATCTATGTAGAGGTCATTGTACAGGGAGGGGGAGGAGATAAGCTGTGACATCATCTATTGTCAGTAGCGATGTAATGATGGGTCAGTGTTATCTATATAGAGGTCATTGTACAGGGAGGGGGAGGAGATAAGCTGTGACATCATCTATTGTCAGTAGTGATGTAATGATGGGTCAGTGTTATCTATATAGAGGTCATTGTACAGGGAGGAGGAGGAGATAAGCTGTGACATCATCTATTGTCAGTAGTGATGTAATGATGGGTCAGTGTTATCTATATAGAGGTCATTGTACAGGGAGGGGGAGGAGATAAGCTGTGACATCATATATGGAGATTATAAATCAATCATTTATCAATTCATTTTTCTTATGTAAATATTAAAAGTTATATCTGTAATAAGGCCGGATACTGAGGACATGATGACTGGCTTACCATTAATGAGGGCATACAGCGTGGATATTTTCCATGCATACCAGGTTAATCAGTCCATTAATCGTTAAAATCTGCTGCCACTTGAGCGAAATTAGATTTCAGATAAAAAAAAGAAAAGAATTCTCTGAACAAACGCTCAGGCACTCGCTAAGCAAATCCGTCTACAAATCTTTATCTCATCTGGCATTCAGAATATATATTTTTTTCAATATATGTCACATGTGATCTCCAGAGCCTAACCTTGTTACAAAAAGACCAATCATTCCTAGGCAACAGAGGGAGCAGAAGTGAGGGGGATTGTTAATTAGTCCAATCAAACAATCTGCAGTTATGAAGATAGGTTAATTCTGCATTAAATAGTCTGAATCCAGCCGAGCCTCCATTACACCACATTAAACGTGTAATAATCGAGTTCGTTTGCAAAGTTTTTGAAAAAGTTAAAATGTAGGTCAAACTGTCAAGCTGGAAAAGTTGCCGAGGCGATGGAAATGGAATTTGGAGAAGTGAGATTCTTTTGAGATAAATTATTTATTAATTAATGGAATATTATTCTTGCTATTTAATCAGAGATTTCGACACATAGACATACAGGATGACGCCCCCATGGGGTGCAGGATCATGGACATAACCATACAGCTCCCATAACAGGCCAAACATTTCTATACTGCACCTAACTGAGCATTTTATACAAAGTCACCACGTACACATTGAAGACCACTATAGAGAGGTCAAATAATACTATTATAGAGGGAGGGCATAATAAATCAACACATACAGTATTGAGTGGAAGACTTGTTCCGGTTGAAGGTCATCAAGTTTGGTTCGGGTACCTAAACGGATTTGCCCCACTGGTAACACCCAAGATTGCTTTTAACAACTTTGATCAGTGCCAGCACTAATCGCGGGTGTTACTAGTCGAGGTGAGCCTGAATGCCAAATCCGAACTTCTGGCAGAAGTCCGGGCTTGGGTTCAGAAACCCAAATCCGCAATGTTTGGCAATGTGTGCTTTGGGTCCGCTCATCCCTTCTAACGTGCCCAGGATTCTGTGGGAACCCTATTTACAAGACTGATTGACAATTCAGGGTAAGTCATTGGGGCTCATTTACTAAGGGTCCGCGCACCGCACAAACGTCAGATATTCTGAAGATTACCGGTTTGCGACGCGTTTAAAAGGGTATTGTGCCGCACATGATCGGATTTTGGCACAATCGCGCCGGCTTTCATGCGATACAAATGGGGGGGGGGGCAGTCTGTCGGGTGACAGATTTGGACTGAGCGTGGGATTTATCATTTAAATTGTGTCGCAAGACAATGCACTTACATGCACCGGGAAGAAGAAGGTGAACTCTGTGGGACCTACGTGGGGAAGCAACACATGCAGGATATTGGGCGCATGATCACGCTGGGGTCCATCATCATCCGGGAACGCACAGCGGGGATCGCGACAGGACCGGGTAAGTAAATGTGCCCCAATATGTAATGGCAGTCCCGAGGCTCCTCCAGTCAAATTTAGTCCAATGTACAGCTACACACACATAGATTCCAATTTACAGTACATAGTCATTAAATCCATGGATGCACCACTGAGAATTCTGGGAAAAGAATGTGTAAATAAGTTTTCCAAGATGGGATATGATATAATATACCTCTAATGCATTCTAAAAGATCGATGCCCGACTTTCAAGAAGCCTGGTGAGTAGTGATAAGTGGACCCAGTGGGATTCGAGTTTGGGGAGTTTGGGTGTTAACCCTTTACCCCAGCCATGTAAGGTAAAACGCCTGTGATTGGTTTACGCCGATAGCGGGTGTTAATGGACTTCTTGCTGAAGTCCATGTTTGTGTCCGGGAACCAAATCCAGAACGGAATTGAATATTGTGGTTTTGGTCCGCTCATCTCTACTTGAACTTTAAGATTCTGATCAACCTGAAAAGGTTATTACCCTATGGCACTATATTTCCCATCTGACCCAGGTCTACAACCTCTCAGCCAAACCAGCTGCTCCTTATATTGTACTGATGAGCTACAATGACATCAAACAGTGCTGTCTACATTTGCATCTCCATTACTTCTGGAAGAGACTCACTAGTTTGGCAATTATCCCATGTCATGTCAGGAGGCTTCATGAAAGTCAGACATTGATCTAAGGGGAGCTGCTTTTTTCAGCTTAGCACTAGTTTCCTAGTTTTCCTTTCCCACCCAGGAGAACTTATTTGCACAATATTTTTTTTTTTTTAAACTGACCAAACACATGTGTATCATGAGAAGCTTTCTGTCTAGCCCTCTGTTAAGGGGGTCCTGTCAGTGGTCTGCTGCCTAACCCTCACCATTGACCGCTTCTGTTAAGGGGGTCCAACCAGAGGCCTGCGGTCTAGCCCGTGCCTCTGACTGTTTCTGTTGCTGCCTAGCCACTAGGGTCACATAGAAGAGTAGTAGTAATCAAGCTGAGGTCAAGACAGACAGACTTTCTACACCATGGTACGCCTAACAACAAGTCGGGGACAGGATCAGAGTTATGTAACAAGCCAAGGTCAAAAGGGATCTAACAAGGTCAGAATTGGAGATTTGCTTTGAAGAAGCTTTGCCAAATTTTGGCCAAGCACTACTCATCATTTCCATACAATTGAACGGGACCCCTGTCTTCTGTCAAGATCATGGAGGTCCCGGGAGTCAGACCCTCAATGATCAGCTAGGACAACACCTTTAAAGGTGCAACTGAGCTGTAAAACCAAGCCTCACCAAGAGTGGCGCTATTTCTGGCAACAAAAACAAACCTTTTTTTTCCTTGAATCTGGACAACCCCTTTAAAGTGAGAGTTTGAGTATATATTCTTGTGATGAGCTCTTCCATACTAATGTTGGGTCCACCACGCTATTTATCAGATATAAGCCTGCGCAATTTGTAATCAGACCTGACTGTGCATATAACCGTGAAATCTAGAGATCAGACTTCATTACGAGACGCCGCTGTGACATCTTCTTTTCAATCGTGATTTACTAAATCAGGAGATATTTTTCTCCTAATATATCATCCCTTCTTTTGTTCGGGGTGGGATGTTTTGTTGCATGCTTTCTAGGCTTATTGGCCATCAATAAAAATCGGTTTATTAAATTATGAGCCCTTGACTAAATCCCACTTTGAGCATTTATCACAGAGATGGCTGGATTGTCATCCCGAAGACGACGTTGCAGTGTGACAAATTACCAGCTGCTGATGTTCAGAATGTAGAGATGTAACGTAACCTGTGTGCCGAGTGGATGGGGGCAGAGGGGGAAGATGTCTGACGGCTTTTCTCATTAAAATCCCACCGCTTTACCTCAACATAGCGACTGCCATGAGCCGGCAAGTCCCATCCGATGCTATATATATACAGGCAGTCCCGGGGTTACATACAGGATAGGTTCTGTAGGTGTGTTCTTAAGTTGAATTTGTATGTAAGTCGGAACTGTATACTTTATAATTGTAACCTCAGACAAATTTTTTTTGGTCTCTGTGACAATTGGATTTTAAAAATGTTGGGTTGTCATAAGAACCAGGATTAACACTAAAGCTTCACTACAGACGCCTGTGATAACTGTAATAGATGATTGTTGTAGCCTAAGGCTAAAGTACAGTAAGTTACCAATATCCAGAGGACCGTTTGTAACTAGGGGTCGTCTGTAAGTCGGGTGTCGGGTGTAAGTAGGGGACCGCCTGTACTAAGCTGCCAGATATCAAAACTTGTCCTCCGACTACACTATATATAACATATGACCAGGGTCAGACTGGAGTACCCCGGGCCCACCACAGGAAATAATTTTTGGGGTCCCACCTATCCTATCTTTTTTCTAGAAAGAATACCAGATAAATGGAAGTGAAAAACCTGTGTATAACATTGTACAGTATTAAAGGACATCTAGCACCAGGATGATGGATTGTAAACCAAGCACACTGACATACTTCTGTGTGACCCCCACTGGCAGGATCCACATTATTTTAAGCTTCTTATGTCCTTGTTTTTTAAGAAAAAAAAGCCTTTAAATATTATGCAAATGAGCCTGAAGGGCTCCAGGTTCCATTAACACCTATGGAGCCCAAAGCCCCTCATAGTCATTTTCCTATTTTTTTGCAAAATAAATCAAAAACAAAAAAAAACCAGGGCATAAGAAGCTAAGGGAAGCTGATTCTCACAGAAGGGGCACACACCAGTATCTCAGTGTTTTTGGTTTACAATCCTTCATCCTGGTAAATGTCCTTTAACAATCTAGAATCAGAAAAATCAGAAAAAGATAAAAAGATTTATCAGAAGTATCTGAGAGCAGAATTGTTCTAGTTGCTCATGGCAACCAATCAAAGCTCAGCTTTCATTTTCCCACAGCAGCTTAGAAAATGAAATCTTCTGCTCCACCAGATTTATCATGATGTCTGATTCTGGGTAATAAATCTGACTTAGTATAAGGCTGACTAGAGTTACAGCAGTGGTCCAGAAGACTCCATGGAATTCCATGTATGGTTGTACACTGCTGCTGTAGCTCTAAAGTTAAAATGAATTGCAGAAAGAGATGCCACAGATTAGTGAGCTGATGGGTAGTACAAGCACTTACAGTAAACATGGTGACTTACAGATGACATCTGATTGGATGAGTTTTCTTTATTTATCTTTTCTATGACTTAAAGCACCAGGTCAGCTTCTTCCAGCCATAACTCGTCTGCAGATTTAGCAACTAAAGATTTTTAGGTTTCTCACTTCATTGTCTTCTGCTTCAACTTGTTATCACAAACTAAATGTTCTCCGTCTCTCCTTTATGAGGTGATAATTGTGCCACTAAAGTAGACAAAATAGTAAACGTACCCCCACAGAAGCCGAAATAGTAACAGGGCCTTGACAGTAGGTTATATAGTAATGCTATACCTGCACAATAGACAATATAGTAATGGCGCCCCCACAGCAGACTGTATATGAACTCACTCAATATGCAATACAGTGATGATGCCCCAATGTAGCTAATATATTAATGATGCCCACACAATAGCTAATAGTAAACAGACCCCATCAGTAGCCTGTATAGTAACAGGGCCGCCACAGTAGTCAATGTAGTAACTGTCCTCCAAAGCACCCATTATGGTAACAGGGCCCTCACAGTAGGTAATATAGTAAATGTGTACCCACATAATAGACAATATAGTAATCAGGCAATATATTAACGGTGTCCCGCACACAATGTACAATATAGTGCCCCCACTGTAGCCAATATACTAATGGTGCCCCTATAGTAGCCAATATAATAACAACACTGCATCACACAGTGTTGGAGCACAGGTGGAGCACAAGCTCATATCACAGCTACAGTGTGGCTCCTGTCACACAATTATAGTGTAGTATATGAGAATGCAGCCTCTCTGACTTTATACTAATGGTCTCTTGATTTTTTTAGGAAAATATAGTGAGAATAGTAAACACACTGGAGCACATTTACTAAGGCTCCGAAACGCGGTTTTCCGCCGGGTTTGCAAATTTTTCCGATTTGCGCCGAATTGCCCTGGGACTTTGGTGCATGCGATCGGATTGTGGCGCATTGAGGGGTGTGGCCGTCAGAAAACTCGACCGATTCGGAAAAACCTCAGCATTAAAAAAAAAAAAATTGTGTTGCAAAAATAGCACTCACGTACACCGAGACGGAGAAGGTGAATTCCAGCGGACTTCAGCACAGCAGCGACACCTAGTGGTGCTGGATCGCGACTGGACCAGGAAACTAAATCTGCCCCACTGTCCTGTGAAATGACGCTGTGCTGAGACATCATGGGAATGATAGGAAGCATCACACAGATAGAGATACCAAATTCAACATGGTCTCTCCCACCCTCTACTTCTATGTACATTGAAACCAAGTAAGTGATGCAAGGATGGAAAAAATGAGTCCCTGAAGTGTTCCTACCTTTAAGGTGAAGTTGTTCTTTCCACATACTTGTTCTTTTTCAGGGTAGATTCCATTTTCCGATCTTCTAAGAATATTAAGATATAAAAATGTATATTTGAAGATCGGTTTGCGCAGTTTTGTAATATGCACATACGATCAATACGACGCCTAGAATAGTATCTAATCCTCATAAAAACCAATATAGAGCAGAAGCGGGTAACGGCACGGCCTGCGCGGAGAAATCAGATAATTACATTTGTATAATGCATGGACGTATTTCATGGTTATACGATTGTTCTCCGATGATTTTTCGTCAGGAATACACGGAATATTAGTATTATCGATGGTAATTTGCGGGAGAATAATACATGAGCTATGTGACTCGCATGTGCAAAGATGTTTACTGTTTTTGTTTCGGCAGAGCTGCGGAATTTCAAATAGTTGGAAAAATATTAATGCGAGCTGGCTGCGGGAATGAGATTTCTAATACGGCAGCACTTTCCCTGTATACTGATCCACGCGCTGTATTATGTATGCCCCAAATGATAGCAGAGAGTCTAAATCTAGAACCATCTGGTATGGAAGTTTAAATGTTGCCAGCTGAGGCAAAGTGAGATGCAAATTCGCTCCAACGTCAGCGTTGTGTTGTCTGGGTGTCTGTATGGCGATGTCATGAGACTTGGCATAAATCCTGCCGTCCTCCTAGGCGTCCCTGTTTGTCTATGCGGTCGGGCTGCTTGCACACATCAGCCGTCAGTTAAAGGCATTTTTGCACTGATGGATTGTTTGCAACTATGCTAATAGACGTCTGAGACTATTAGGGTATGGTGCCCCGGAGAGGGAACAAGCTGGGGCCGATTTGGTATGCAACATGACTATGTACCTAAACTTACACAAAATACAGCACTGAACTGGAAAATTATCGATCTGTCTATTCCATCACCTACCATCTATCTTCTATGACAATCCAGTAACAATCAGTAACTGACAGCCCATTACATCCTCTGCCATATACAGGGACATAACTAGGAGAGGCAGGGCCCCCATTGCAGACTTCTAAAAGGGGCCCCCCTTCCCCTTAAAAAAAAATGTACATATTTGTTTACAATCACACACAATGGGGCACATTTACTTACCCGGTCCTGTCGCGATCTCCGAGGTGCGTTGTCCGACGAGGATGAAGTCCGGCGCAATTCACTTAGATCATGCGCCCGATTTCCTGCATCTGTCGCTTCCCCAATCCGGCCCACCGGAGTTCACCTTCTTCTTCTCGCTGCATGTAAGTGCATGTCTTGCTACACAATTTGAATCTTAAATCCCGTGCTCAGTCCGAATCAGTCGGGTTGTCCGACGGCCACGCCCCCGATTTGTGTTGCATGAAAGTCGGCGCGATTGCGCCTAAATCCAATCGTGTGTGCCAAAACCCCCTGTTAAATGCGTTGCAAATCTGAAATAGTTGGGAAACCTGACGGAAATGCAGTGTGCGGACCCTTAGTAAATGTGCCCCAGTATATACACACCATATATACATACATACAGCATATACACCCATGCATCATATACACAGACATACAGGCCCACCTTTATCAAAATGTATGTGCAGTTTGCCTGTTACGTGAGCAGAGTGCTGCAGATTCATGAATTGTGTCACACGTTCTTCATGAATCTGGTGCCCTGTGCACTGCTCCAAATTTTTTTGGTGCACCTTTAACACTGGGTATTCAACACAATTCTGTCGGTCACTGCATGATAAATGTGTCTCACGTTCCAACAGAAATTGTGTTGCGCTGGGAATAGTGCAGCCACTACGTATGTGTCGCAGCCACATCTTAAATACATGTACAAGCAGTTTGCATTAAAAAGACATGCAAAGGAAACTGTTGCAGAGGCTTTAATAAAACTGGGCCACAGCATATACACACCACATATACACACATACAACAAATACACAAATAAATACAATACTATGTACAGCATATACACACACACAACGTATTCACACCAAATTCCCCTGAAGCTGCTGTAGTTATGCCCTTGTTCATGTATAAGAAATGCAACTTTCCAACCTCCTAGAGATACAACCCGGTATTTTATACCTTAATCCAGGAAGTCTAGAAATCCCTGTTAGGACCGGAGCAGTTTGGGGAAAGAACAAAACCTATTTGACATATAAGGCAAGGATTAGTCAGGAGAATTTCCCACCTTTCTTTACAATGTATGGCACAGACATATCTTGGCATGTCTCCTGGTGCCTCCTCCTTCCTCCTGAATGCAGTGGGAGCAGTACCCTAGAGTATGTTCAGGGGTGTTTTCCCAGTGATGTCACTTTCCTTTTATGGAGTGAAGGTGGCAAGAGCAGATTTAAGCTGCAGAGGGGAACAAGTTAAGTATGTTGTAACTTTTTTTTCCATATTCTACTGGGGGCATCACTGTGACTAATGGCTACTGGGGGCATTTCTGTGACTGCTGGCTACTGGGGTATTCCTGTGACTACTGGATACAGGGGGCATTCCTGCAACTGCTGGCTACTGGGGCATTCCTGTGACCGCTGGCTACTGCTGTACTACTACTCCTGCTGTACTCCTATGACCGCTTGGTACTGCTGGATAATGGGGGCATTCTTTTGACTACTGAAAACTGGGGGCATCACTGTGACTTCTGGCTACTGGGGTCATCACTGTGATTACTGACTAATGGGACATTCGTGTGACTACTAGGTGTATCACTGTGATTACTGGGGGCATTAATATGACTACTGGCTACTGGAAGCCTTCCTGTGACTACTAGGGCATCACTGTGACTACTGGCTATTGTGAGCCATCATTGTGGCTCCTGGGTGCCAGCACTGTGACTACTGGGGTAGATCTCTATGACTATGATTACGATTCCTTACAGTAGCAAAATTATAGTTATGAAGTAGTTGTGAAAATAGCTTTATGGTTGGGGGTCTCAACATCATGAGGAACTTTTCTAGATGATCATTCATTATTGATCCAAAATGTTATTTTATATATATATATATATATATATATATATATATATATATATATATATATTTATAGATGTCTGAAGTGATGCTTCCCTTGCAGCCTCTAAACCTGACTCTTCGCTGGCAAAAACAAAACTCTCATCAGCTAATTTGGATATAACTTTAGAGGTTCATTTTTATAGGTAAATGGGCGAGCTTTCATATAAAAGAAGGAATTCTAGGACATTCCATCCCCTACCTTAGGGGGCAGCTAGTTTAATGGAGTAAAATCCTCCCTTTAAATAATTCTGAGCTGCAATACCAGGCATGACCTGTAGGTAAAAGTGGCGCTGTTTCTGATAAAAAGCCCACATATAAATCTCCTCCAGTTTCCTTAAGCATAAGGCGCTGCTGGTGTTATTTGTAATACTTTGTGTCTGGAAGCTGCGATATAATGGGAATGTTTGCTCCTTAGGATGGACTCTGGATAATCAGCGATCCGCCGCTATTGCTATTTTTATGGCAGCTGGAGGTATTCACAAGTGAAATGATATCATCATCTGTGGTAATTTTTGCTACAAAGGCTCCATGAAGAGATGATGAAGAGGTCGTGATATTTAAATTTCCCATAATAATAGACACATTTTTCTTCTCTGGAAACATTTCGCCCTATTTAGTCTTTTCCCTGTAAGATTAATTTGCTTTCAAGTAAATGAGATTGGGGGGTTTTGTATCTATTTCCACTTTGACAGATTAAATCATCTTTATAATGTAAATGGTAAAATAGTTACGTTGTATTGTCCTTGAATGGTAACCACGGCAACTAAGTCGATACATGTCAATCATCCGTTATTCCAGGATTCCCAAATGTCCACCTGAATCGCAGCCTGGACCCACGCAAAATCGCTGCCTTATAAATGAGATTTTTTTTTCTGCCTTCATTTTCCTCTAAATAAATATTAGAAGACTAGAAAGCAATTAAAACGAAAAAGGAAGATTATATCATCGGAGAGGGTGAGCAAAGGATGTAAAAAAAGTATCGGCCCCCTTTTCCAGATGTTCTCGATTGGATCAGATTTGTCTCGTTCATTGGGTTTGAAAACCTAAATTTAGAATTTTTTTCAAATGATATTACAAAAAGGAGAAACTGATGAACTACAGGACAAGGTTTGTTTTTTATTTGTGATTAGATCTGGGAAATATGCAAATAAGTCTTCTAGGATAGGACAAGGAAAACCATAGGGGTTAGTTACTATGGGTCCGCGGATCACATTTCCGTCGGACTTACCGGCATTTTTGGGATTTGCCAGGGATTTAGCAGGGGATTGTGTCACATGCGATCAGATTTTGGTGCAGCGGCGCCGGCTATCATGTGACAGAAATAGAGGGGCGGGCTGCCGGACGATCCGTTGGATTCGTACTGAGCGCGGGATTTAAGATGCAAATTGTGTGGCATCCAATGCACTTCCATACACCGGGAAGAAGATGGTGAACTCCGGTGGACCTGAACAGGGAAGCGACACATGCAGGATATCGAGCGCGCAATCTTATTGAATCGCGGCACAGTGCATTATAGCCAGCAATGCATTTTCGGGAATGGGTAAGTAAATTTGCCCCCATGTCTCTTTTGCTACTTTGTAAGAAGCCTAATGCATTGATATGGGAGTAAAGCCAAACCACTATATCTAAACCCAACTGTAGACAGTGCTGTTCCCATGCCTTTGCATCTCATCAGTACAGTGTAGGAAACTGGTTTAGCTGAGTGAAAGGCTTGTGACTAAGGCCAGGAAGTAAGAGCTCTCCTTACGGAGACGTACTGAAGAGATACAACCCAGTCAAAACAGTAGACTTGGGAATAAAAATACTGCTTTGGCTTTAATCCTAAATCATTTTAAGCGTTTAAGGACATCTGCCACCATTTTTCTGGTGGTCGACTGTCACAAACTCAATACTTGTTACTTTAGGGGTATAATGGCAGCATTTTCCCGATCTTCGGCAAGCTCCTCTACACGGAATAAATAAGTTTATAAAAAAAAGATAATGAGACAGATTATCAGAATAATTATAGGGCGGAGCCAGGAGACACTGGGCTGGCATTGGCCTGAGCATCTCCTGGCTCCGTCCGATAATAAAATATGTACACCCCTAATCAAAATTCACTTTTACGGCCGGCCACTGCGGACAGCTGGTGATGTCATCTCGCCAATCTAGCAAATACATTGTAGTTTGATTCTTTTTGCAGCCACACTGAAAACCTTCGGCTGCGCAAGGTAGAAGCTCTTACGCATGTAGTGTTCACTGCACTACCCTGCCTCCTTGTTCCTGTAGGGAACATTGAGGGAGAGCACTTTTATATTATTGGTGACTTCATGTCATGTGACCAGGGTGATGTCATCGAAGGTCTTGCTACATTTGAAACGTCTACCCTACGTATGATGTATGTCTGATCACAAGAAATCATAGCAGCCTCCATGGAGGATGGGGAGGAGTAGAAGTCCATGGAGGCAGCTGTGATCATGCCATGATACTGCCATGGGATCAGATACATATATGGGGTAGACATTGCAAAAGTACTGTAACTGTATGATGAGGGGATTAAATATGCAAGATGATGGGCAGTAAGTGCAGTGACTGAAATGGCATAAAGGCGCCTGTGTAGTGTCAGGCTTGATAAACCATTCTGGATGCTGTATTCAGAATAGATTGTAGAGGAGATATGGAGAGACCTAATAAACTACTACCAGTATGTTGTCAAGGTCCTTCAGACCAGGGGCGTAACTACACAGGTAGCAGCCATAGCTGCTTCTATGGGACCTGCAGTGTCCGGGGACCCGGCCACCCAACCTGACGCTCTAAGGAATTGGGTGATGTGGACCATCCTATACATATTATGCTGCACATCTGAAGACTGCCAGCAAGTAAATACTTATGTGTGGATGTATGGATGTGTAAATTTAATGTGTATATGCTGTATGGGTGAGTATGTGATGTATATATATATTTTACATGTGTGTATATATAATAGGTATATGGTCCATGTTTGTGTATTTGATGTGTATATGCTCCATATGTGTGTGTATATGTGTTGTGTATATGGTGCATGTTTGTGTATGTGATGTGTATATGCTCCATATGTGTGTGTATATGTGTTGTGTATATGGTGCATGTTTGTGTATGTGATGTGTATATGCTCCATATGTGTGTGTATATGTGTTGTGTATATGGTGCATGTTTGTGTATGTGATGTGTATATGCTCCATATGTGTGTGTATATGTGATGTGTATATGGTGTATGTGTGTATGTGACGTATATATGCTCTATATGTGATGTGTATATGGTGTATGTGTGTATGTGATGTGTATATGCTCTGTATGTGTATATGTGATGTGTATATGGTGTATGTGTATATGTGATCTGTATACGATGTATGTGTGGATATATGGTGTGCATATTTTGGATATATGTGTGATTATGCTCCATTCGTGTATATGATGTGTTAATACTGTGAACACCCCTAGTTACACCCCTGTTTCAGACCTCCCAGATCCTGGCTCTTTCATGGTCCAGGGTAGTAACATCATCCAGGAAATCACAAGCGAGAAGTAAATTTTAGTGCACAAAGTCACAGAATGGGAGAGTTTAGCACCGAGACATATTCCAGCATCGTATAACAGTTTTCGTATTTTTCGAAAGACTGAACAGTATTCAATAAAACATTTCCTAAAACTGGAATTTGGAGGCCGGCAGCGAGAATATACAAGTCATGGTCTTTTAAAGGAGCTCATAAAACTTCTATTTGTTTTTAATAAATGATTTCCTAAGTCGTACATTACATGTATCCATCTAATCCATAGTCTCCGCCATTCCTTATTTATAAAGGGCAGAACTGCTGAAGTTGAGCAAATATGTGTGAAATAAAAGGTAAAGCGTCCCTGCAGCGAGACCCGGAGGGGAAATCTCTCCGAATTGCCTGTGGTGGTGGTGGAAGGCGCAGTAATATAGCAGAAGGAATCGTCTGAACTCGGGGTTATGAATGATGAACTAGACTAAATGGTAAATCATGAAATATCAGTTTTCCGGAGCGGCGGCGGTGCGCTGTACTGCCCTGTTCAGATTACTAACATATGTCATCCTGCATGCAAACTCTTGTGTTTAAAAAATTACTGAGAGAAAATCTGACAGGAGCCGCAGAAATAAACCATATATTAACATACGGAAACCTTCCATATAATCCAGAGAGCCGAGACTTTCCCTTCTGCATCATAACAAACAGGGGCCAGAAGATTATCCCCGACACATTGGGGCACATTTACTAAGGGTCCGAATCGCACACTTTTGTCAGGTTTCCCAACGATTCAGTGAAGAACACATTGCAGATATTTCCATACATCTGCTAACTTATCAGAAGACATGAGTACAGAAAGTTGTTCTTCACAATAGTATTTGAAGAACAATATGTGTGAAGGATAGAGATGAGCGCGTACTCAAAACGGCTCGTTGCTCGGACGAGTATTTCGCCTGCTCGATAACGAGCTTTCACTTAAATAAACACAGTGAAGAACAGTGAAAAACAGTGAAATTTAAGGATCATTAAGGATCATTTAAGTTAAGAACACAGTGAACACAGTGAACACAGTGAAGAACACATTGCAGATGTTTCCATACATCTGCTAACTTATCAGAAGACATTAGTGCAGAACTGTGTTCTTCACAATAGTATGTGAAGAACAATATGTGTGAAGAATATTCACACATATTGTTCTTCACATACTATTGTGAAGAACACCGTTCTACATTTGTGTCTTCTGATAAGTTAGCAGATGTACAGAAACATCTGCAATGTGTTCTTCAGTGAAGAACGCATTGCAGATGTTTCCATACATCTGCTAACTTCACTGAAGAACACATTGCAGATGTTTCCATACATCTGCTAACTTCACTGAAAAACACATTGCAGATGTTTCCATACATCTGCTAACTTATCAGAAGACATGAGTGCAGAAGGTGTTCTTCACAATAGTATGTGAAGAACAATATGTGTGAAGAACATATTGTCATTCTCCTTTTCCTTCCACGAATACTTCCAAACGAAGTAACAGGACTGACTTCCTTATTTCTCAATAAAATGACACATTTTATTGCAGAGCCTTGGTCCCCTTGAAAAATGCTCGAGTCTCCCATTGACTTCAATGGGGTTCGTTATTCGAAACGAGCACTCGAGCATAGGGAAAAGTTTGACTTGAGTAACGAGCACTCGAGCATTTTAGTGCTCACTCATCTCTAGTCCCAGCCCTTTGTTGTACTTAAAGAATCTGCCTGACATATCCTTAAAACAAAAATGCCATGTGGAGTCAGTGCAGAACTCCGGCTCCCCACACGAGTAGGCGGCATTGACATTGGCATCACGAGTAGGAGGCATTGACATAGGCTACTGGGGCGTGGAGTAGCCTTTACTCCTGCTCCACGGAGCGTCTACTCCACGCCCCAGTAACCTCGGCCACTAGTTTGCAAAATACTAAAATAGGCTTTTTGTCAAATTATACTGATTTAATTAATTATCAAAATAGGGAAGGGGCTTTCAGCATGAACCTTCAACCGATCTTCCCACTCCCAACTCCATGTTTTTGGCCCAGGAGTTTGAGATTATTTATTTCTCTGCATCTTATCTTCTTCTTCGTTCCTCAATCTATTCACTATCTTTCCATATCCACATGCATCGGTAGGATGATTATCATATGGGGATGAATAAATGTAAGTAAAATTGGTTTGTAAGAGAAGTGGAATGCTCTTGGTATTTTACACATCACCATCGCTGTCAACACTTCCATCATCATAGCTTCCTTCCAGGCTGAACAGATGATATCTACGACTCTTCTCTTTTCCCTTATTTCTCCTATCAAATTACAATGTATCCCTTCCAGCTTTCTCAAAATTCTTGCAAGCATTCATTCATCATGCACAAGTCTACAGAGAATCCGGTCAATTCAATCAATGTGTCACAATTCAATCACAGGAAACTTTCTACAAGTTGGAAGCTCCTACCATGTTCTCACTCATCTTGCAGCTCTCCGATATGCCCGAAGACCTACATTCTATATCAAGTACTCAATGTCAGCCCTTCCATGAGCAGGGAGCTTTTACGTGTCAATTAGAAGAGTTTACAGTCATATTCTGGAATGTAATTTGGATGTTTCACATAAGTGGACAAACTTGGACCTTATTTTGCTGGAGGTCTATAATGGGGTCTACCGGGTGAGGAGGGATAGTCTGGTGTGCTCCTCGGATGACCTTGCTGCAACTGTTTTTCACTGTCCATTCAGATGGTTTGAAAGACCTGTTATTGTAGTAACAATCACAGTTAGTTATGCGTCTTTCTCCATAGCCACGTCGTATCAATAGCTCAGTGTATCAAAACATGGGACACTGATTCTGTATTTATCTCTAAAGTCTATGGCGCAGATTTACTTACCCGGTCCAGTCGCAATCGCCTGGTGCATTGTCCGACGAGGATTCGGGTCTGCCGCGATTCACTAAGATCGTGCGCCCGAGTTCCTGCATCTGCGCCAAGGTCCGCCGGAGTTCACCTGCTTCTCCCCGGTACTTGTAAGTGTGTGTCTTGCAACACAATTCTAAATGTTAAATCTCGCGCGTTGTCCGAATCTGTTGGGTTGTCTGACGCCCACCCTCGATTTTTGTCGCGTGCAAGCCGGCACCCGTTCGCCAAAATCTGATCGCGTGCACCAAAATCCCGCAGCAATTCAGCGCGAAACGGAAATCGTCTGGAAACCCGACAAAAATGCGCTCCACAGACCCTTAGTAAATGAGCCCCTATATCTGTAATTTACAGTTGTCTCTCAGCTGGTTATTTCAAGGCAGCCTCACCATACCCTCACACTCTACTCTTTGAAGCCAGAACATACTTGACAAAGTTCGTGATGACTGAAACGTCGTAAACTACCTCTGATCTGTAAAATATATTTCTCATATGTTCACATATTCTGGTGAGGGCTATTCTATGTGATCTACTCACTGAAATAAAATCATAAAATGTACTCCGATGTGTGCCATGTTCTCTATAGGGAAGGACAGAGAACGTCAGTAAACCCTAAGGGTAAATTCCCTTCTGAACTATTCCTACCTAATTGCTCAGCCTACACAAATCAGTAGGTGACAATGGGTCGACGGTCCCTTCCTGCACCAAAGTGCAAACATAGAGACAAAAACTAAATAATATGAAACATAGAAAAGTAGTTGACCGGTACAAGTTAAAAGCAAGAGGACGATGCAGTACAGAATTGAAGGGAAAAAAAAGGATGAGCAGAAAACAGGCAAAAGGTCAAGTAATACAAAATACAAAAGTCAAGGTAAACAACAGCTAGCTCCAGAGGAGAATTATAGTAAGCCGAGGGGTAACAGCAGGCAATCCTTTTATGAGATGTTGAGTCCTAGTCCAGAAGTTAATTGGACCATTGGACATCCAGACAAGGCAGGCCAACAGGGGAGAAGCATGAGTGGTGGAAGAATCTGTCCATCTCATCTACCTTAACATATAGCAACCGAGAGCAAAATCAACAGGAGACAGACTGGTGTGATGGAATTCAATGAAGCCAGTGTTCACACTAGTAGAGACAGAATGCAACCCTTTAAATTCACACTCATCAGCACATCCTCAGCTGTGGTTTTCAAACAAAAGATGGAGCTGGAGCCCAAACAGACACAGTTTTTACAGATACTCATGTTATCAGGAAAGGATGAAAGATCATAAGAGTCAAGAAAGTAAAGATATAGGCAGTTTCCTCTTATAAGGCTCTGTGTATTACAAAGTTTATTGTAACCATTCATTTATGCAAAGTAGGTTGAAAAGTTATTGTTCATATAAGATCATACACTTAATTTGCTTATCATCTTATCCTCCTGACCATTCAGGCACAAGCCCATTCTTCTTGATCTCAATACTGAAGGGCCATGATGAAGAGTCTCTGTACTCGAAACACGTAGCTGTTTGTGGATACCCCTATATGCTGATTGATTTTACATGAGGATTTAATAAAGAAGCAAGAACTTTTCTATAGACAAGTGCTGGATCGTACGATTCTTTTTTATATTGTAGATTGATAATGTTAATTTTAGTATTTTTCGGAGATATTGGGGCTCATTTACTAAGGGCTCCGTGGCTGCACTTTCGTCGGGTTTCCCGACTTTTTCCGTTTTGCACCGAATTTCGACGGGATTTTGGCAGACGCGATTGGATTTCATGCGACAGAAATCGGGGGCATGGCCATCGGAAAACAGATTTGGAAAAAACGTGTAATTTAAAAAACAAATTGTGTTGCAAAATCAATCAATCACATGCACCAGGAATAGGTTGGTGAACTCCAGTGGACCTTGGCACAGCAGCAACACCTGGTGGACATCGGGCGCACGACCTTACTGAATCGCCGGAAGACCCAAATCCTCGTCAGAGAAAGCGCCGCTGGATCGCGACAGGACCGGGTAAGTAAATGAGCCCCATTTTCTTATTTGTGGGTTTTCTAGGTTATTGTTACATACCCTGAAACACAATACTATCACATTTTAGCTACAAACTTATTTTCTCTGCCAATAAAAGAAAAAAAATATCAATCTTTATTCATTTTCATCAGTCAACTTTCTGGAATGTTCATTTTGGGATTTTCTGGGATATTTCCTCTCTTGTAGGATCGGGATAGTTACTCCTAAGCAATAATACTATTACATTAGCGACAAACTCATTTTCCGTGGCAGTAATAGAGTTGTCACTCGCTAGTACAACCCTCACTGGCTCGGTACTTCTTATTGCCTGTTCAGGCAGATGCCGCTTCAGCCCCTAAAGAATTCACTTCAAACCAGGCCGATCTTATTTCGTTTCCACCAGTTCCCAGGACTGTGTGTACAACCTGCGCAGAATGTAGACCAGGAGCTCTGTGTTCTGTGGTCTCCAGTTGCTCAAAGCATTTAGATTGGGAAGTCTGATGGCAGACGAAAAGCAGTGAGCCTCGAGGCAACGACTTGTTCAGCGAAGCAGCTTGATGTTGAAGTTAGACTGGGAGAATTTTTTTTTGGTATTTTTTTTTTTTTACCTGATGCTTAAAATGAACCAAATTTTTAACAAAAAGTTTTCTCCATTTTGCCTCTTATAGAGATCCATCAAGTACACAATTTCTTGTGTTTTAAAATGGATTAAAATGTGTATTAAAATGGATACTCAAAAACAGTGATCCATTCACTGTACTCATGTACAGCTTCGGGCCAGGCCACATGGTTTATGTTGTATTTACTCCCCAAGCATCAAATAATGAAAAATGAACCTAACTCTCTCATACAGTAGAAGGCCAAACTCAAGTTTCTACTAAAAAGGTGACCAGTCAGGACTTGCCATGTGGAGGCAGCCTGTAATGTAGAACAAGTCATCCTAAGGCTACATGCACGCTGGCGTTGCCGCCGTACCGTAGCACAGCGGGTACACAGCAGCGCACAGAAGAGGAGGAGGAGGTGAGCGCTGCTCACCCCACCCCTCTCGGTAAGGATATATAGCGAACGCCGCCGTATGCCGTGAAAAGATAGGACATGTCCTATTTTTTCATGGGCTACGGATTGGTATGGTGCCGCACATGTTGTGCACCGCAACGCTCCCGTAGGGCGCCGTGCGCCCATTGCCGTCTATGTGGGACCTATATCGGCCGTATATACGCCCCCCATATGGCTGAAATGTACCTTATTTAGTATTCCTCACTGAAAGCAAAACTTTCAGAAGGGGAAATATCCACAATATGAATCCACAGGTTCCTTATTATTAGTCTTCTTCGAGGTGGTTTTGGAAGCATAGATTTTTTTATAGCTGGAAATATGAAGATTAATTCATAGGACAGGGCCTAACTTACTGATCGCTGGGGATGTCAGTGAGGAGAATGATCTGGGAAAATGAGAGAATCTATGTCAGATCCAGTCTGGCGTAGAAGTGCGCCATCGCCATGGGTAGGGCGCAGGTGTGGAGCAGGAACGCCCAGTGTCAGCCAACTCATTCTCCGAGCACACCCTTCTTGGTGCCCTTCTATACCCATTTGACATTGATGTGGCGTAAGGGGGGAAATGGGTGCAATTCCTGGCCTTACACCAGAAAATTGACACAAAAGCCCTGATAAAGGTGCCCCTAAATCAATATTTAAACCTATTTGTGTCTATGGGGGATATTTATCATATGCCGTTGCTCATGCTAGCCCCGCTGATGCATTTTCGCAGCACGATACATCAAGAGGCTTCAGAAATAAACGCAGCCGGCGACTTTTCTCACGTGAAAAGTCGCCGGCAGGAACGAGTGCGCCAGCGCGGGGACAGTAATGCCCCATGCCGACCCAACCCTGTGTGGCAGCGCCCTCCGCCCTCACGCCCCACTGTGCCTCAACTGTATTAATCTCTCTTTTCTATCTATCTATCTATCTATCTATCTATCTATCTATCTATCATCTATCATCTTCTATCCATCTATCTATCTATCTATCTATCTATCATCTATCTATCTATCTATCTATCTATCTATCTATCATCTATCTATCTATCTATCTATCTATCTATCTATCTATCTATCTATCTATCTATCTACCTATCATTTCTCTATCTATCATCTATCTATTTATCTATCATCTATCTATTTATCTATTTCTCTATCTATCTCATATCTATCTATTTATCTATCTATCTATCTATCTATCTATCTATCTATCATCTATCATCTTCTATCCATCTATCTATCTATCTATCTATCTATCATCTATCTATCTATCTATCTATCTATCTATCTATCTATCTATCATCTATCTATCTATCTATCTATCTATCTATCTCCTATCTATCTATCTATCTATCTATCTATCTATCTATCTCCTATCTATCTATCTATCTATCTATCTTCTATCTATCTATCTATCTATCTATCTATCTATCTATCTATTATCTATCTATCTATCTATCTATCTATTTATCTATCTATCTATCTCCTATCTATCTATCTATCTATCATCTATCTATCTATCTATCTATCTATCTATCTATGTAACTATCTATCTATCTATGTAACTATCTATCTTTATCTCTTCTATCTATCATCTATCTATCTATCATCTATCTATCTATCTCCTATCTATCTCTCTATCATCTATCTATCTATCTATCTATCTATTATCTATCTATCTATCTATGCAGGGCCGCATCTGCCATGAGGCGAGATGAAAATCTCGCCTCAGGCGGCGGATGCCGAGCCCTTAATAAAGGCGGCGAAATTGTGGGCCATATTGTGGGCGATTCGGGTGGCAATTGCCGCCCGAATCGCCCACATGAAAAATCAATCGCACCTGTCTCTTTAAGAGACAGACGCGAATGATGTACAGAGCGGCGGCGGCACAGATCTGTCCGTGCCGCTCTGTTTCTCTGGAGGACTCAGGCAGCGTGCGATGATGTCACGCTGCCTGCGTCCCCTCACAGAGCACAGGGCAGCCGAAGACCCGGGAAAAGGACGCGAGCGCCGCCGGGATTGTGACAGGAGTCGAGGTGAGTTGATTGCTTTATTATTTTTTATAATGTATATAATAGAAACCGGGGGTCTGTTTATATTAGAAAAGGGGGACTGTATATATGAGAAGAGGGGGATTGTGTATATAAGAAGAGGGGGTTTGTGTATATAAGAAGAGGGGGACTGTATATATAAGAGGGGAACTGTGTATATATAAGAGGGGGACTGTATATATAAGAGGGGGACTGTATATATAAGAGGGGGACTGTATATAAGAAGAGGGGGTTTGTGTATATAAGAAGAGGGGGACTGTATATATAAGAAGAGGGGGACTGTGTATATAAGAAGAGGGGGACTGTATATATAAGAAGAGGGGGACTGTATATATAAGAAGAGGGGGACTGTATATATAAGAGGGGGACTGTGTATATAAGAAGAGGGGGACTGTATATATAAGAGGGGGACTGTGTATATAAGAAGAGGGGGACTGTATATATAAGAGGGGGACTGTGTATATAAGAAGAGGGGGACTGTATATATAAGGTGCTACATATTATTCAAGGGGATTGTATATAATAGAATGCAGGAGCTGCTTATTTTATAATAAGGGGCTGTATATTATATAACCTGGGGGTGGCTTTTAACCATATTTTAACTACACATTATATAATCAAGGTGGGCTATATATAATATAACTTGTGGGTGAAGCATTATATGGGAGGGGGCTGTGTCTTATATAAATATAGGAGGGGGCTGTATCTTATATAAATATAGGAGGGGGCTTGTGGTATTTAAAAGGGAGGGTGGTTTATATGGGGTACTGTATGTAATTTAAGTGAGTGGGGGCATGATTTAAATAAAAATTTGGGGCGGTAAATCTGTATATAGTTAAATGTGGGAGAATCTGGATATAGGGGTCAGATTTTAATTAAACCATAGGAGCTGTATTTAATTTAATTGGGGGAGAGGAGCTTTTATTATACATTTTTAAATAAATGAAGAAGGGATTCTTGATCCACTCTGTGTGTATGGTGGTGGGGGGTAGAGTGGTTCATTGTGTCATGAGAGGTGTACAGTATATGATTTAGGAACACTATTATTTAGGTGAATATATACTGTAAGTGACTGGTATAGTATTGGTGCAGTGCGGAGATGTGGTGCCGGGAGCTGAAGACATCTGCCAGCAAATTCAACAGTCCTGGGTGGGAGAAAATGTAATGATGTCGTCTTACTGATGGAGCAGATCGTCACCTGTGAGGTACTAGATGCCACTATTGTCTGTGTCACTGACCGGCTAGTGGTACCACGTGTGATGTCACAGAGGGCCAATTACTAATTTTAAGTAATGTCAGCATTACGGTGTTCGGGCATCAGGGGGGGGGGGGGGCAGCATTTTAATTTTCGCCTCAGGCAGCAAAAACCCTAGAATCGGCCCTGTATCTATGTAACTATCTATCTATCTATGTAACTATCTATCTTTATCTCTTCTATCTATCATCTATCTATCTATCTATCTATCTATCTATCTATTATCTATCATCTATCTATCTATCTCCTATCTATCTATCTATCTATCTATCTATCTATCTATCTATCTATCTATTTATCTATCTATCAATTATCTATCTCATATCTATCTATCTATCTATCTCATATCTATCTATCTATCTATCTATCTATCTATCTATCTCATATCTATCAATCATCTATCTATTATCCATCTATCTATCTATCTTCTATGTCACATGTATTTATTTACAGTATTTATCTCATACCTTTAGTTTTCTGTCAATATTTATTTCTATTCTTAATTTTTTGTCTGTATGAGGATAAACACACAGTCCCGGCGCACCCTGGCAGGTCAGTACTTCCAGTAGTTGCACGCTGGTTGGCAGTAGCAATTAATTTAATTTCTTTTCCTCCCACAATTCGTCTTCATTGCTTCTACGTGGTATTCATTAGTGGAGGGATTACTGGCGCAGGCCTCTCCCTGTAATATGTCCCTGGAAGCCTCAGCACTAATAATAAATACCTTCTTATAGTAGGAGTGATTGGGAAATGGGAAATGATTACGGTTCAGAGGGGAGACAGAGGGACGTGCGACAATATTTATCATCTACATGGAGAGGAGAGCGAGCGCTCATTTATAATGTGATCAGAGTTAATACTCCGCTGCTAGAAATGAGGCCTTTCTGGGAAATTAACATTTTACATGCAGATTTGTAATTATCTCATGGGGCTGCCTAGAAAAAACCCATTGACGAAGGCTAAATATAACCCCATTGTTTTCCACTCCAGTTCAATTATCATCTCTATCTTTCTGTTTATCTATCTGTCTTATCTCCAAGTGTTCTGTCTCATATTCATTTATTTTATCTCTAAATATCAATATTTCTCTCTTATATAAAATCTATCTGTATTTCTACAGAATATCTCTGTCTTTTTATTTATCTATCCATCAGTCTTATTCTTTCCTTCTTTCCTTCTTTCCATCTCCCTTCTTTCTTTCCTCCTTTCTATCCTTCCTTCTTTCTTTCCTTCTTTCTATCTATCCTTCTTTCCATCCTTTTTTCTATCCTTCTTTCTATCCTTCTTTCTATCCTTCTTTCTCTCCTTCTTTCCTTCTTTCCTTCTTTCTTTCTTTCCTTCTTTCTATCTATCCTTCTTTCCATCCTTTTTTCTATCCTTCTTTCTATCCTTCTTTCTATCCTTCTTTCTCTCCTTCTTTCCTTCTTTCTTTCTTTCTTTCTTTCTTTCTATCCTTCTTTCTATCCTTCTTTCTTTCTTTCCTCCTTTCTTTCTTTCTTTCTTTCCTTCTTTCCTTCCTTCTTTCCTTCCTTCTTTCCTTTCTTCTTTCCTTTCTTCTTTCTTTCCTTTCTTCTTTCCTTTCTTCTTTCCTTTCTTCTTTCTTTCCTTTCTTCTTTCCTTTCTTCTTTCCTTCCTTCTTTCCTTCCTTCTTTCCTTCCTTCTTTCCTTCCTCCCTTCCTTCTTTCCTTCTTTCTTTCCTTCGTTCATTTCTTCCTTTCTTCATGTAACATTATATAAACAGTAGAAGGCTTCCTCTGCTATTAGTCAGTACGCAATTTGCTCTTTGTCCATTAGGTGCTATCATAGACTATACAATACACAAATTTATATTCTGTTGTATGCATGAGGGACCCCCTTATCTCCCTTCCTCCCCCCTTTTATCTTTGGGAGATGGGTAGGGGGAGCGGCTAAAAGCTCAGGTTGGGTATATGGGTTATAGAAATGTGTTGGGATCCCACTCCATGAGATAAGTTGAGTAAAATACGGTCGGCACAGTATCAGACCGGCACTCAAGACAACCAGTGGATTGTCCGGTAGGCCCAGGCTCTAATCTAATACTGGGGTATTAGATTAGGTAATCCAGGACTTTAGACAACCTAAATTTGGAGGTTGGGTGTGTCTTTTTCATCAGGTTTTATTAAGGATGGACCCCAATTAAATATTTTATCTGGTGACCCTAAGTAAGAAACTGGATTGGCATGCACTGGGCCATAGACAGGATTGACCATCAACATTTGATCGTTAGTGGACGGACTACCGAATCTTCACCCTCATCAGCTGTTTGACCACGTAAATACCCCGTGTATTTACCAAATGTCCTCTAGCCACAGGAGGATCTAACTACCAATGGTCAGTGCTCTTTTCACAGTGTAACAGCCTGTGAATCTGCAGCATAGCGCATGGTCAGCTCCAGGTATCAGTAGGCCCCTGGGCAACAGAACCTTAGTCGGCTATTTTGCATTTATTTCTCTTGGCGACATTAAAAATTTAGAAACTAAAACAGTCTCCTGGTATCTAAAATATTCCCTAGTTTATCATCCCAAACAGCCCCATCCTGGTTATTTTATATAAATCCCCCCTCACCCCGTATGAATTAATTAGACACAGCCTCCCTTATGTATAGCCTTATGTGGGCCCCTCAGCAGCTCTGCACCCTGACACTTGCCCAGGTACACCCAGTGCTGGTACCGGCTCTGGCATTAAGGGTCTCTGGAAACTGCCCCAGCAGCCTTTCAGACTCATTAGCATGATTTTAAAAGTTGAATAATGAATATTGGGGATATCAAATAATATCCCCCAATATACCCTAGGAAAAAGATCCCCAAAGAACAACCTATTGGGTTGAGGCGGCGTGAGATAATGTAACAGTCCGTAAAGGTGGATCACAGAGGGGCTAGGCTGGCTCTTATGGTGCATTAGTATAATTGTTAAAGATGAAGTCGGAGCTGTATATTTTATCATTGTAACCCCAGACAGAATTTTTTTGGTCTCTGTGACAATTGGATTTTAAAAATGTTGGGTTGTCATAAGAACCAGGAGTAACAATAAATCTTCATTACAGACACCTGTGATAACTGTTACAGCTGATTATTGTAGCCTAAGGCTAAAGTACAGTAAATTACCAATATCCAGAGGTCCGTTTGTAACTAGGGGTCGTATGTAAGTTGGGTGTTTTTAAGTAGGGAACCGCCTCTACTCTGAAAGTCTACGACACTTCCCCTGGGTGGATGCTACATACTGGTAGGCTAATGGATTATGATCATGTGATCAATATTTTTTGGGATGAGTCTGAATATTATTAGCCATAACCTTTAAACCCTTTATCCCTAATAATAAAAGGTATTCTTGCCAAATTAGGGCATATCTTAGTCCAGAAAGGGAAAATCCACCCCATACGACCATTTGTTTCCTAATGTCGCTTCAATCCTCTCCAAAATATACAAAAATAACCCCAATTCCGCTCCCACGGGGGACGCTTCCCCAGGACGGGCTTTTGAAAGCCTTTACTTGCGCTTAGTTTATAAAGTGCGCCAATGTTTTCCTTTTCGATTTTTCAGATCACAGTCTCGACAGATAATGGTTACTTCTCCGGAGCTAAAATTGCAGTGAAAAAGCAAAATAGTCCCTTTTTTTCCTTTCAATTATAGTTTGAAGTGATAAAATACTAATGACATACGATCCGCGGCCTATTTCACTGCCACTGGAATTGGAAAACAGAATCATCCATGAGAGAAAACATCTATTTCCGCCTGACTCTTCCCGCGTTCCCCGGAGACTATTTACATTACGGAGGACTATTATTTTCCAGCCAACGTGCGTCCACTTGGAGGGAGAGAGCCATATAAATCAATTAGTCTAACATATGCAGAAACCTAATTGGCGATGCTTTATAATACCGCGTGCAACGTGAGCGGCGGTAATTCCCAGACTACGGCCATAGATCATTTTCTTTATGAATATCGCGCCGGTTTCCGAAATATTCCGAAGTATTTTTTCTGTATCATTCCCATTCAACGTTTTGCTGTTTAACCCGTTCGACACCTGCAGCCCAAGATGTGCCGAACCTGATAAACGGACGGATATTCGCTGTTGACGTCGTCTGGGATGAAGCTAAATTACTGACATTTAGGAATATTACCGGCAAATAGGACAGCAGGGTTATAAACTATCCAAAAGTATTCAATTATTCTACCAAAAATGGAAACACTAATAAGTAACGCTGCTGGGAAATGTATTGTTTATAGAAACATTCTCACTCAACCCATGACTTAAAAGGGGTTTTGTTCTGTTGACCTCCCAACTTTCTGTGGCCCCTTTATTGTTTATTTGATAACAGCGCCTTGAATCCAGGTATGGTCATGCAGGGCATTGCAGCCTCATCCTATTAAAAGGTTAGAGCACTACCAGACCCTCCTGACTACTCTAATAGAGATCGGGTGAGGAGCTGATAAAGCATTTCACCCAATCTCTCCACACAGCTCTTCTCTCCCTGCTGTCCCAACAAGTGCTTCTGCAGGATCTTGAGTGATGTATGAAGCATGGGACTAATAAAATGCTTCCTGCATCATTGCAAGGTCTCTCATGCTGCCAGCTGGGACTTGGTAAGGAGAAGTTGTGTGCATGTGTGTATAGCAGTGCTGAGTGGGCAGCATTGGGTGTTGCTAGTGTGTTTATCAGTGCTGAGTGTGTTGCTGGGTATGTTTGTGTATAGCAGTTCTGGGTGTGTTGCTGGGATTGCATAGCAGTGCTTCGTGTGTTGCTTTGTGTGTATAGCAGTGCTGGGTGTGTTGCTTTGTGTGTATAACAGTGCTATCTGTGTTGAGGGGTATGTATAGCAGTGCTGGGTGTGTTGCTCGGTGTGTTTGTGTATAGCAGTGCTGCGTGTGTTGCTGTGTGTTTACAGCAGTTCTGAGTGAAGGGATGTAGCAGAGCTGTGTGTGTCAATGATCAGGTCTCCCTGATGTAGGTCTCCCAATAAATTGGGTACCTATGGGTGGGACTTGAAATCTTCAGGTGTAGGTTGCTGGTGTGCTAAGGATTAAGACTAAGCTGTAAATGGGTGCCATTTTATTGCTTGTGAGGTTTAGATAAAACCCATAAAGACCTTCAAAAGACCCATTGGTCCGAGGTAAGAGGTTGACTCTGTATAGTGTATCTGATGTTCTCCATTTCAAAGCTCATTTGTAGACTTTGGAGCTGTCTCGGGCTCCACCTCGCAGAAAGTCTGCGAGGTGGATGCTACATACTGTTAGGCTAATGGATTATGATCATGTGATCAATATTTTTTGGGATGAGTCTGAATATTATTAGCCATAACCTTCAAACCCTTTTATCCCTAATAATAAAAGGTATTCTTGCCAAATTAGGGAATATCTTAGTCCAGAAAGGGGATGCGCCGGAAAAACCCCACCCCAAAGGGAATGTCCCACCTCGATTACAAGCAGTACCAGGTGGTCTGTTGCTAGCTCCATGGGCCACATCCCTTTTTTTATTTTAGATTCTTTATTTTGTATGTATGCTGTAGGAAAGCCACTCCCATTTTTTTCCATAAACTACAACTCACATTTCAACCCTTCTTCTGGGAGGATATCTTTGGTGCTGTCGCAGAGGGTGCGACCCCAACCAGGCTCATTGGGGGGAGAGGAACGCACGACGGGTCATAATTCACTGATGCATACCTCCGGGCCTCTCCCTCTGTATCTGTTCTTCCGTGAATGATGGCTAGCCTGCCCAAACTCTGCCCGCCCATACAGCGTAACCTCCACCCGCCCACCAAGCGCAAACCCCGCTCAGCCCCCCCAAACTCCGCCTGCCCAAACTCCATAGACTCCGCCCACCTGCCCAAATTCCATATACTCTGCCCGCCTGCTCAAACTCCAGCCGTCGCCTGCCCAAACTCCGGCTGGCCCGCCCAAGCTCCGCCCACCCAAACTCCATAAACTCCGCCCGCCTGCCCAAACTCCATAAATTCCGCCATGCCCGTCTGAACTCTGGCCAGCCCGAACGAACTAGGGCCCGTTCGAATTAACTCCGCCCACCGAAACTTGATTTTATTTCAGGTGAAGGGGGCCACATGCAGAAGTTTGCCACGGGGCCCAGCCTCTCCTAGTTAGACCACTGGCCATCGTGCCTTCTTATGGGCTAAATGGGACTTTAAGGCCCCCTTAGGCAACAAGGCCTACCATACCTGTATCCATTCAGAATTTGGGGAAAATTGAATGATAACTTCGGGCAAGGAGAACCATTACAGTGTCTATCGGTTTTTGTCGGAAATCTATATAACCAAGAAATAACATGGAAGTAACCGACATGCGAGGACGACTCAAGGACTTTTATTTACCGAGATTTTTTCTTTTGAGGAAAAAGCCTTCGTGAAGTCAACAACATTTCACAGATGATTGTATAGTGACATGAGAAGAATAATATCTGCTCTTTACATGTCTGACATGCCGCTAAAAGAATCAGTTACATGATTGGATTAGAGTCGGCCTTGAGCTCAGATGTCAGCGGGGATGAAGCATCGGCCGCCATTGCCATCTGCTGAGTGTTACCTGACAGCTGTATCTGCTGACCGGTGCGGGTCATGATCATCACAAGAGGATGACAAGGGATCCAGAACACACGGAGGAAGGAAAAGATAAACCCTACACCTACAGGCGCTGACGTTACCCAGCCCACAATCAGGGGGGGGCCTAGAATAACACAGGGGCCCTAGTGTCACCCAGACGTCACCCTCACTGTGTACAGAACCCACAGCCCAGAATATATTCACTGATGTTATATAGGGGCTGCCAGGTAATGGAAATGTACTCAAGGGGGAGCTCTACATAGCTAAATGTATAATAATAATAATAATAATAATAATAATAACATAATAACACTAATATAATAATATTAATAATAATATAATAACACTAATATAATAATATTAATGATAATAATAATATAATAACACTAATATAATAATATTAATAATAATAATAATAATATAATAACACTAATATAATAATATTAATAATAATAATAATAATATAATAACACTAATATAATAATATTAATAATGAAACAACAATAGAATAAAAACAACAACAACAATAATAATAACAACATAATAACATTAATATAATAATAATAATAATAATAATAATAATAATAATAATAATAATAACAACATAATAACATTAATATAATAATAATAATAATAATAATAATAATAATAATAATAATAATAATAATAAAAACAACAAAAGAATAAAATCAACAACAATAATAATAATAATTAAAATAATAACATTATTGCTAATAATAATATTGTGTACATATATACAATGTCATTAATATAATATACATAAAAATAAATGGGATACAGCATTATCTTTTTTTTTAGTATAAGTCACCGCAAAGTTAAATGTCATTTTTGCAGGTCAAAGAAATCCAAAGTGACGTTGAGTTTCTTGAATTAGCCCAAACTTTATTTCCTACTTTCCAGCAGACGCCTCCCGGCCGCAGAACCTCCGTATTATTAATTGCTTGATAAGAACAATCTCTATGAAAAGAAGTTAATTTGCACCAAATAAGTGCTCTATGAAGTTCTGCAGCAGCTGAGATGTATATTAAGAGGTTCTGCAGTAGCTGAGGTGTGTATTAAGAGGTTCTGCAGTAGCTGAGGTGTGTAGTAAGAGGTTCTGCAGCTGCTGGGATGTGTATTATGAGGTTCTGCTGTAGCTGAGATGTGTATTATGATGTTCTGCAGTCTCTGAGGTGTGTATTAAGAGGTTCTGCAGTAGCTGAGGTGTGTAGGAAGAGGTTCTGCAGCTGCTGGGATGTGTATTATGAGGTTCTGCTGTAGCTGAGATGTGTATTATGATGTTCTGCAGTCTCTGAGGTGTGTATTAAAAGGTTCTGCAGTAGCTGAGGTGTGTAGTAAGAGGTTCTGCAGCTGCTGGGATGTGTATTATGGGGTTCTGCTGTAGCTGAGATGTGTATTATGATGTTCTGCAGTCTCTGAGGTGTGTATTAAGAGGTTCTGCAGTAGCTGAGGTGTGTAGGAAGAGGTTCTGCAGCTGCTGGGATGTTTATTATGAGGTTCTGCTGTAGCTGAGATGTGTATTATGATGTTCTGCAGTCTCTGAGGTGTGTATTAAGAGGTTCTGCAGTAGCTGAGGTGTGTAGGAAGAGGTTCTGCAGCTGCTGGGATGTGTATTATGGGGTTCTGCTGTAGCTGAGATGTTTATAATGATGTTCTGCAGTAGCTGAGGTGTGTATTAAGAGGTTCTGCAGTAGCTGAGGTGTGTAGGAAGAGGTTCTGCAGCTGCTGGGATGTGTATGGGGTTCTGTAGTAGCTGAGATGTGCATTATGATGTTCTGCAGTAGCTGAGGTGTGTATTATGATGTTCTGCAGTAGCTGAGGTGTGTATTATGATGTTCTGCAGTAGCTGAGGTGTGTATTAAGAGGTTCTGCAGTAGCTGGGATGTTTATTATGATGTTCTGCAGTAGCTGAGCTGTATATTGTGAGGTTCTGCAGGAGCTGAGGTGTGTATTATGAGGTTCTGCAGTAGCTGTGTTGTGTATTAAGAGGTTCTGCAGTAGCTGAGGTGTGTATTAAGAGGTTCTTCAGTAGCGGAGATGTATATTATGAGGTTCTACAGCAGCTGGGCTGTGTATTAAGAGGTTCTGCAGTTGCTGAAACGTTTATTATGATGTTCTGCAGCAGCTGAGATGTGTAGGTTCTGGTATCAGATCTGGATCCCTTCTGTGCTGTGCTATGTATTTTGGTTGTCCCCTATATAACACAGCCGGTACCCTCCATGTATATGGCCCCTCCCTCTCAGGACCACCGGATTCTGCCTGTACGGGATAGTCCCCCCCACCAGTGTAACATTATATCAGCGGCTAGTTATGCGGAGCGGTTTCGGGTGGGCACAGGACATTTGTGTACAATTTTTGCGCTGTCTGACAGCTGACCATAATCACGCTCATTATGGTATTATAGGCTAAACGCTGTCACATGTCCAGCTCCGAGCTGTCATCCCTCATATGTCAGATGGGGCTGTGCAAATATTTGTAATCATCAGCTGTCTGACTGTGCCCCTCACAGAGAGGACCGGAGCGGCTGCCCAGGGGCTCAGCTTAACCCCATCCATGCCAGGAACTGCAGAGGACAAATAAGCGCATATGCACATTAGTGTATGCAATGTAATGGGGAAGGAGATCCCACAATAAGACATGTTTAGGGATCATTGCCATCTCTGAGGAGAAATGGGGGTCCTGAGACCCCATTACGGTGGTAATGATCCTATTGGTGCGGTACCTCATCCTCTACACTGGGGACCACTGAGCGTAAGAGCATCAAGAAAGTAATGAAGGACTATATGCAAATGAGTCTGGGGGGCTCCAGGCTCCATAGGTGTTAATGGAGCCTGGAGCCCCTCATGCTCATTTGCATACAACCCTTCATCCTGGTGGTAGATGCCCTTTAAAGGGCACCTACAATCAAAATCCATCATGATAAACCAGGGGCACATCCTTATAAATCCAGGCACCGTGACTGTGGTATCTTCTTTCTAAAATCAACTTTCAAAATGATGCTAATGAGCCAGAAGGGATCTGGGGGGGGGGGGGGGGGCAGATCTGTGCTGCAGCTTAAACTGGTGCAGTAGCACTCCCTCCCTAACTCTGCCAGCTGTAATTTCACACAGTGGGAGGGGGGAAGTGCTACTGCACCAGTATAAACTGAGTGCTGAGAGAACAGGAGGGAGGGTGAGACGTGCTCCTGTACAGTGTTATAGCCTGTGAAGCGACAGCTCTAGTAACGCCCACAGTAGCCGTTCTGATTCATCAACATAATTCTTATTTTACAGCTATGCCCACTACACTATGCCCACTACAATCCCCTGCCTTAGACTGTTCCCGACCCCCTTTAACATTGGGACCAATTGCAACCTCATCCTTCCACTGTCCACACCTCCCTGTGCAAAATACTGTGGCAGCCAAGAGTTCAATTACGTACAAGATAGGGCCCTTGGGTTTGTACTTAAGTTGAGTTTGTATGTAAGTCAGAACGGTATATTTTGTAATTGTAGCTCCAGATAAAATTGTATTTTTGTCCCAGTGACAATTGGATTTTCTACATTTTTGTAGCATCCAGAGAGCTTCACCAGAGGTCACAGGGGGCAGAGGGTCCGTCCGTAACTAGGGGTTGTCTGTAAGTCGGGTTTCCTCAAGTAAGGGACCGCATCAATCTCATTCAATCTGATTGTGTAAATTGTTCTCTTTCTACAAAAAAATATAAATAACTTAAAATTTTTTCAATAGATTTAAAAAGTCTAGGCATGTTTTTATTGTGATTTTTTTTTCTTGCGGTTTAGGTTTATACGAAATCTATCATCAAAATCTATCATGAAAAACCAGGGACTCTTATTCTGTGACTGCTGTAATATTTTTATATTTGTTTCCCATGGCCTCCTTCCTTCTAAAGTCAACTTTTAAAATTATGCTAATAAGTCAAAAGGGCTCTTGGGGGGGTGTTACCAGAGCCCCTCTGTCCAGCAGCTTCACATTTTTTTTTAAACTTTTGTGATATTATAAAAGGCAGAGAGGAGGAAGTGATGTGGGAGCAAAGAGTGAGGATGAGACAGTGTAACATCCTGTGAAGCTGCAGCGCAGAGGGGCTCTGGTAACACTGTCCACTTCACTTGATATTGCTTGATATTTTCTCTAAACAAACCTAGACTACATAATGTGAGAAAAAAAAAAAAAAATATGCCTGGGTTTTTAAAACATATTTTTATTTTGTATGAATTAAAGATAATCAATTAAAATCTTCTGCCACTTCTGGGTATTGAAGATTTTTTTTTTCCTTGCTATTTCACAGAAGCAGAACCACAGCGTTTGTGGTTCCGGTCCATCCTGGAACCCCTGCAGCTATGTGATTATAGGAATGGGTGCAATATCCCATAATCCCTTTATAAACCATCCCTTTAACAAGCTATTGTTCTCTGTTTTCATGCCACGCTGAGTGACAGAGCCGCGCACCGCCCTGTGCCGTGTAACCTGATGAAGTAATGGACATCAGTGTCTCAGTGGTGATGTGTTATGTCTACAGAGAACAGCTGGAATGAATTATTTAGCAGCAGAATATTCGGATCCACGTGATCTGGATACAAGTATTGATCAGCGGGGCGGCGGCCATCGCCGCTGTAGGATTGGCTGAGCGTGACATTGCTGACTCGGCACATTCCTTCTCACGACTTATCCTAATGAGCTTAATGATTTTGTACACAGAACGTCTTCATGTTCTGTATTGATGTGAAATAATGATGTTAGAGCGGACGTGACATGTACGGTATATACTGTATAGTGCACTACACGGGGTATGATACCTGACATGTACGGTATATATAGTGCACTACACGGGGTATGATACCTGACATCCGAGAAACACGACACGTAACAACTCATCATGTAACAGCACTAGAGATGAGCGAACATGCTCGTCCGAGCTTGATGCTCGGTCGAGCATTAGGGTACTCGAAACTGCTCGTTGCTCGGACGAATACTTTGCCCGCTCGAGAAAATGGCAGCTCCCGCCGTTTTGCTTTTTGGCGGCCAGAAACAGAGCCAATCACAAGCCAGGAGACTCTGCACTCCACCCAGCATGACGTGGTACCCTTACACGTCGATAGCAGTGGTTGGCTGGCCAGATCAGGTGACCCTGGGATAGACTAGCCGCTGGCCGCGCTGCTCGGATCATTCTGTCTCTGGATGCCGCTAGGGAGAGAGCTGCTGCTGGTCAGGGAAAGCGTTAGGGTGTTCTATTAGCTTACTGTTAGGCAGGAGTGATTCTCAAAGAACCCAACAGCCCTTCTTAGGGCTACAATAACGTTCTACTTTTTTTATTTTAATTTGCATCTTTTACCATTTTGTGAGGAATTAGCAGGGGGACTTGCTACCGTTGTGTTTAGCTCTTAGTGGCACACATATCCATAGCAAAGACCGAAGTGGGAAAATTCAGTAGGGGTTGGATTTCTATTAGGCAATAACTCAGTGTCATCTCATCTGGCATAGTAGTGTGCTTCCTTTGATACTTGGCTAGAAAATAGCCATAGGAGAATACAAATAGCTTCTTGAAGCCTACAGTAGCGTTCTATATATTTGATTTCTGGTTGATCTGCTGGTGGCTGTAGTTTCTGCAGTGCATGTACTTGCCAATTCTGAGCAATTTGTAGTGAGACTTGCGACCGCTGTGTTCTGCGCTTAGTGGCGCACATATCCATAGCAAAGGCTGAAGTGGGAAAATTCAGTAGGGGTTGGATTTCTATTAGGCAATAACTCAGTGTCATCTCATCTGGCATAGTAGTGTGCTTCCTTTGATACTTGGCTAGAAAATAGCCATAGGAGAATACAAATAGCTTCTTGAAGCCTACAGTAGCGTTCTATATATTTGATTTCTGGTTGATCTGCTGGTGGCTGTAGTTTCTGCAGTGCATGTACTTGCCAATTCTGAGCAATTTGTAGTGAGACTTGCGACCGCTGTGTTCTGCGCTTAGTGGCGCACATATCCATAGCAAAGGCTGAAGTGGGAAAATTCAGTAGGGGTTGGATTTCTATTAGGCAATAACTCAGTGTCATCTCATCTGGCATAGTAGTGTGCTTCCTTTGATACTTGGCTAGAAAATAGCCATAGGAGAATACAAATAGCTTCTTGAAGCCTACAGTAGCGTTCTATATATTTGATTTCTGGTTGATCTGCTGGTGGCTGTAGTTTCTGCAGTGCATGTACTTGCCAATTCTGAGCAATTTGTAGTGAGACTTGCGACCGCTGCGTTCTGCGCTTAGTGGCGCACATATCCATAGCAAAGGCTGAAGTGGCAAAATTCAGTAGGGGTTGGATTTCTATTAGGCAATAACTCAGTGTCATCTCATCTGGCATAGTAGTGTGCTTCCTTTGATACTTGGCTAGAAAATAGCCATAGCAATAGGATAGGATTGTTTGGTTCTAAAAACTCAAAAAAAAACAAAAAACACAAAAAAAAACAAAAAACACAAAAAAACACACAAAAAAAAAAAAAAAAAGTAAAAAAAAAAAAAAAGTTATAACTCTCATTTTAAAAATGTTTAACCCCAGGGCTAGGGGTAGAGGACGAGGGCGGGGACGTGGGCGTCCAACTACTGCAGGGGTCAGAGGCCGTGGTCCTGGGCGGGGTGAGACACCACCTGCTGATGAGGGAGCAGGGGAACGCCGCAGAGCTACACTCCCTAGGTTCATGTCTGAAGTTACTGGGACTCGTGGTAGAGCACTGTTGAGGCCAGAACAGTGCGAACAGGTGATGTCGTGGATTGCTGACAATGCTTCGAGCAATTTGTCCACCACCAGTCAGTCTTCCACGCAGTCCACCCATGTCACCGAAATCCCCACTCCTCCAGCTCCTGCACCTCAGCCTCCTCCCCCCCAGTCTGCCCCCTCCCAGGAAAATTTGCCATTTGAACCGGCATACTCTGAGGAACTGTTTTCTGGACCCTTCCCACAGTCACAAACCACTTGTCCGGTTGCTGCTGAGCAATTTTCCGATGCCCAGGTTTTCCACCAGTCACAGTCTGTGGGTGATGATGACCTTCTTGACGTAGTGGAAGTGTGTAAAGAGGTGTCCGACGATGAGGAGACACGGTTGTCAGACAGTGGGGAAGTTGTTGTCAGGGCAGGAAGTCCGAGGGGGGAGCAGACTGAGGGATCGGAGGATGATGAGGTGACAGACCCAAGCTGGGTTGAGAGGCCGGGTGAACACAGTGCTTCTGAGACGGAGGAGAGTCCTCGACCTGAACAGGTTGGAAGAGGCAGTGGTGGGGCCAGACGGAGAGGCAGGGCCAGAGCTGGTGCATCAGCGCCACTGTCAACTAGTGAAGCTCCCGTGGTGAGGGCTCTTGCGGCGAGGGCTAGATCTTCAGAAGTGTGGAGGTTCTTTAAGGAAACACCGGATGACCGACGGACTGTGGTGTGCAACATTTGCCAAACCAGGCTCAGCAGGGGTTCCACCACTACTAGCTTAACTACCACCAGTATGCGCAGGCATATGAATGCTAAGCACCCCACTCAGTGGCAACAAGCCCGTTCACCTCCGGCCGTGCACACCACTGCTCCTTCCCCTGTGTCAGCTGCTAGTCAGCCCCCTGCCCAGGACCCTGCCACAAAAACCCCATCGTCGCCTCCACGATCCTCCACAGCATCCACCAGCGTTCAGCTCTCCATACCCCAGACGCTGGAGCGGAAACGCAAATATAGTGCAACCCACCCGCACGCCCAAGCCCTTAATGTGCACATCTCCAGATTGCTTAGCCTGGAGATGCTGCCCTATAGGCTAGTAGAGACCGAGGCCTTTCGCAACCTCATGGCGGCGGCCGCCCCTCGGTATTCGGTCCCCAGCCGCCACTACTTTTCCCGATGTGCCGTCCCAGCCCTGCACCAGCACGTGTCAGACAACATCATCCGTGCCCTGACCAACGCCGTTTCTGACAAGGTCCACCTGACCACGGACACGTGGACGAGTGCTGCCGGGCAGGGCCACTATATATCGCTGACGGCACATTGGGTTAACTTGGTGGAGGCTGGGACCGAGACTGACCCTGGGGCTGCTCATATACTGCCGACGCCGAGGATTGCGGGGCCTACCTCGGTCCAGGTGTTTCAGGCCTACTATGCCTCCTCCTCCTCCCACCCCTCCTCCACCTCCTCCTCCGAACTACCATCCGTGGGCACGGCGCCATCAGTCGGTAGCTCTAGGCACAGCAGCAGTGCCGTCGCTAAGCGACAGCAGGCGGTGCTCAAACTGCTGAGCCTAGGCGACAAAAGGCACACCGCCCAAGAGCTATTACAGGGCATCACGGCGCAGACTGATCTGTGGCTGGCACCGCTGAACCTCAAGCCGGGAATGGTTGTGTGTGACAACGGCCGTAACCTGGTGGCGGCTCTGCAACTCGGCAGACTGACACATGTGCCATGCCTGGCCCATGTGTTAAATCTGATAGTGCAGCGTTTCCTCAAGACATACCCCAATCTGTCTGATTTGCTCACGAAGGTGCGCCGCATCTGTGCGCATTTCAGGAAGTCCAGCCCAGATGCTGCCACTCTCAGGGCAGCGCAGCGCCGCCTCCAACTGCCCGCTCACCGACTGTTGTGCGACGTGCCCACGAGGTGGAATTCAACACTGACCATGTTATCTAGAGTTTACCAGCAGCGCAGAGCGATTGTAGACTGCCAGATGTCAACTTCCACCAGAACTGGTAGTCAGGTCAGTCAGCTTCCTCAAGTCTACAATGAGGAGTGGACGTGGATGTCTGATATCTGTCAGGTGCTGAGTAACTTTGAGGAGTCAACACAGATGGTCAGTGGCGATGCCGCCATCATCAGCCTCACCATCCCGCTGCTTGGCCTGTTGAAAAACTCTCTGGTCAGCATGAAGTCGGAAGCTTTGCGCTCGTCACAAGAGACGGGGGAAGAATATTCCCTTGTTGATAGCCAAAGCACCCTGAGGTCTGTTTCTCAGCGCATATCGGAGGAGGTGGAGGTGGAGGAGGATGAGGAGGAAGAGGAGGAGAATGTTGGCGAGACACAAGAGGGGACCATTGTTGAGTCCTTCACTGTTCAGCGTGTATGGGCAGAAGAAGAGGAGTTGGAGGAGTTGGAGGAGGAGGAAATGGACAGTCAGGCCAGTGAGGGGAGTGAATTCTTACGCGTTGGTACTCTGGCGCATATGGCAGATTTCATGCTAGGCTGCCTATCCCGTGACCCTCGCGTTCAAAGAATTTATTCCAGCACCGATTACTGGGTGTTCACTCTCCTGGACCCACGGTACAAGCAAAATCTTGCCACTCTCATCCCTGCAGAGGAAAGGAGTGTGAGAATGCATGAATACCAGCAGGCCCTGGTGCACAAGCTGAAACAGTATTTCCCTTCTGACAGCGCTAGAGGCAGAGTGCGTAGTTCTGCGGGACAAGTAGCGAGGGAGAGTAGGCGAGCAGGCAGCTTGTCCAGCACTGGCAAGGGTACGCTTTACAAGGCTTTTGCCAGCTTTATGTCACCCCAGCAAGACACTGTCACCTGTCCCCAGTCTCGGCAGAGTAGGGCTGATCTTTACAGAAAGATGGTGAGGGAGTACGTAGCTGACCATACCATCGTCCTAAATGATCACACAGCTCCCTACAACTACTGGGTTTCAAAGCTGGACATGTGGCACGAACTGGCGCTGTACGCCTTGGAGGTTCTTGCCTGCCCTGCCGCTAGCGTCTTGTCCGAGCGGGTTTTCAGTGCAGCTGGTGGCATCATCACCGATAAGCGTACACGCCTGTCGACTGACAGCGCTGACAGGCTGACGCTTATTAAAATGAATAAAGGCTGGATTTCTCAGAATTTCCAATCTCCACCAGGTGAAGGAAGCTCAACCTGAATAATTGATCCACTCCTCCTCCTCCTCCTCATTTTCCTCCTTCTCCTCCTCTTTGTACAGTAAAGCAGAGGAAAATGGCTATTTTTTGACAGGGCCCACTGGCTCTTGCTATACTTCATGCATTTAATTTTTCTGGAGGGCCACCTACCCGGTCCTCTGTTTGAAACAATTTTTGTGAGTGCCACATACAGGCACTCAATCTATTCCATTTTTCTGGAGGGCCACCTACCCGGTCCTCTGGTTTGAACAATTTTTGGGACTGCCACATACAGGCACTCAATCTATTCCATTTTACTGGAGGGCCACCTACCTGCTCCTCTGGTTTGAAGAATTTTTGGGACTGCCACATACAGGCACTCAATCTATTCCATTTTACTGGAGGGCCACCTACCTGCTCCTCTGGTTTGAAGAATTTTTGGGACTGCCACATACAGGCACTCAATCTATTCCATTTTACTGGAGGGCCACCTACCTGCTCCTCTGGTTTGAACAATTTTTGGGACTGCCACATACAGGCACTCAATCTATTCCATTTTACTGGAGGGCCACCTACCTGCTCCTCTGGTTTGAAGAATTTTTGGGACTGCCACATACAGGCACTCAATCTATTCCATTTTACTGGAGGGCCACCTACCTGCTCCTCTGGTTTGAAACATTTTTGGGACTGCCACATACAGGCACTCAATCTATTCCATTTTACTGCAGGGCCACCTACCTGCTCCTCTGGTTTGAACAATTTTTGGGACTGCCACATACAGGCACTCAATCTATTCCATTTTACTGGAGGGCCACCTACCTGCTCCTCTGGTTTGAAGAATTTTTGGGACTGCCACATACAGGCACTCAATCTATTCCATTTTACTGGAGGGCCACCTACCTGCTCCTCTGGTTTGAAACATTTTTGGGACTGCCACATACAGGCACTCAATCTATTCCATTTTACTGCAGGGCCACCTACCTGCTCCTCTGGTTTGAACAATTTTTGGGACTGCCACATACAGGCACTCAATCTATTCCATTTTACTGGAGGGCCACCTACCTGCTCCTCTGGTTTGAAGAATTTTTGGGACTGCCACATACAGGCACTCAATCTATTCCATTTTACTGGAGGGCCACCTACCTGCTCCTCTGGTTTGAAACATTTTTGGGACTGCCACATACAGGCACTCAATCTATCCCATTTTACTGGAGGGCCACCTACCTGCTCCTCTGGTTTGAAACATTTTTGGGACTGCCACATACAGGCACTCAATCTATCCCATTTTACTGGAGGGCCACCTACCTGCTCCTCTGGTTTGAAACACTTTTGGGACTGCCACATACAGGCACTCAATCTATTCCATTTTACTGCAGGGCCACCTACCTGCTCCTCTGGTTTGAACAATTTTTGGGACTGCCACATACAGGCACTCAATCTATTCCATTTTACTGGAGGGCCACCTACCTGCTCCTCTGGTTTGAACAATTTTTGGGACTGCCACATACAGGCACTCAATCTATCCCATTTTACTGGAGGGCCACCTACCTGCTCCTCTGGTTTGAAAAATGTTTGGGACTGCCACATACAGGCACTATCCAAATTAAATTGTCTCCATAGCAGCCTCCACACGTTGTCTCCATTGCTACCTCCAAAAGTCGTCCATATAGCTGCCTCCATACATCGTCCCTTTATCAAACGAGGTGTGTCAGGCAGAAATTTGGGTTGTTTTCATGGATTCCACATCAAAGTTGTTAACTTTGTCGCCACCCTGCTGTGTAATCCACAAAATATACTTGCAAACTTTTACCATTTAGGGATATTATTTCAGCGCTTCTTGCGCATCTGTTTACATTCCCCTCACCCGCCATATCCTAAACTTATAAGAACGCTACTACACTTGATCTTATACAAAAGTGCTGTTTGGGGAGTAGCCTAGAGACAGGGGCTTGGATTTGCGAAAGCTCGCCTGGCAGCGGAGCGCCAGCTCCATGCGCATCATGCGCTTCTTGCGCATCTGTTTACATTCCCCTCACCCGGCATATCCTAAACTTATAAGAACGCTACTACACTTGATCTTATACAAAAGTGCTGTTTGGGGAGTAGCCTAGAGACAGGGGCTTGGATTGGCGAAAGCTCGCCTGGCAGCGGAGCGCCAGCTCCATGCCAAGATCCAACTAACATAGTTTTAACTGCAGCACCTTTAATCTACTACTAGTTCACTGCCTCCATACATGGTCCCCTTATCAAACGAGCTGTGTCAGGCAGAATTTTGGGTTGTTTTCATGGCTTCCATGTTAACTTTGTCGCCACCCTGCTGTGTAATCCACAAAATATACTGGCAAACTTTTATCATGTACCGATATTATTTGAGCACTTCTTGCTCACCTCCTTTGGTTCCTCTCTGCCACCCATTGGTTTGAAGCCTGAGTCCATTTAGGGTATGTCGCCATGACACTCTCTAGCCTGCTGCCGCTGCCTCTGCATGCCGTCCCCTATAGTGTCAGGGTCAATTATTGCATGTTTTAGATGCTATCTAGCTTCATTCTGTCACTCTGTCATGGCCATGCTGTTGCCCATAATTTTGGCATAATGGTGCGTTTAAGCAGCCTCAGAGGCATCCATGCATGCTGCCCCTGCTGTTTCCTGTCCATTTCCGTGGTGTTTCCATCCTTTTCTGAGGTTCCCAGGTGTTTGGCCAAGCTTCCCTGTGCAGAGCCTTGGTCCCCTTGAAAAATGCTCGAGTCTCCCATTGACTTCAATGGGGTTCGTTATTCGAGACGAGCACTCGAGCATCGGGAAAAGTTCGTCTCGAATAACGAGTACCCGAGCATTTTAGTGTTCGCTCATCTCTAAACAGCACATAACAGAGGATAATGATATTGCCTCATATTGTAGTATACATTCCTGAACATAGGGGGCAGTATTATAGTAGTTATATTCTTGTACATAGGGGGCAGTATTATAGTAGTTATAGACTTGTACATAGGGGGCAGTATTATAGTAGTTATATTCTTGTACATAGGGGGCAGTATTATAGTAGTTATATTCTTGTACATAGGGGGCAGTATTATAGTAGTTATAGTCTTGTACATAGGGGGCAGTATTATAGTAGTTATATTCCTGTACATAGGGGGGCAGTATTATAGTAGTTATATTCTTGTACATAGGGGACAGTATTATAGTAGTTATATTCTTGTACATAGGGGGCAGTATTATAGTAGTTATATTATTGTACATAGGGGCAGTATTATAGTAGTTATATTCTTGTACATGGGGGGGGGCAGTATTATAGTAGTTATATTCCTGTACATAGGGGGCAGTATTATAGTAGTTATATTCTTGTACATTGGAGGCAGTATTATAGTAGTTATATTCCTGTACATAGGGGGCAGTATTATAGTAGTTATATTCTTGTACATAGGGGGCAGTATTATAGTAGTTATATCCTTGTACATAGGGGGCAGTATTATAGTAGTTATATTCTTGTACATAGGGGGCAGTATTATAGTAGTTATATTCCTGTACATAGGGGGCAGTATTATAGTAGTTATATTCTTGTACATAGGGGGCAGTATTATAGTAGTTATATCCTCGTACATAGGGGGCAGTATTATAGTAGTTATATTCCTGTACATAGGGGGCAGTATTATAGTAGTTCTATTCTTGTACATAGGGGGCAGTATTATAGTAGTTATATTCTTGTACATAGGGGACAGTATTATAGTAGTTATATTCTTGTACATAGGGGACAGTATTATAGTAGTTCTATTCTTGTACATAGGGGGCAGTATTATAGTAGTTATTTTCCTGTACATAGGGGGCAGTATTATAGTAATTATATTCTTGTACATAGGGGGCAGTATAATAGTATTTATAGCACATACAATGCAGTATGATAGAAGTTATATTCTCATACCTGGGAGGCAGTATTACATTTATATCTACATTTAAAACGAGTCATTACCGCCTGTGAGTTACTCAGCAGGAGGCATTGATGAAAGCTTTTCCCAGATAAAGAGAGCATGAAATATGTGCTGGCGACTGACAGCAAAATTTCCAAGAAGGAAAACTGCTCTTGAGTTCCAGGTCAGTTCTGATTAACCTGCAACATTATACACAGCCTATGGATCAGAGCGGTGCCGTCTGCTATAACCCTTTAATTTTTCAGTGACATTGCCTTTAACAATCTTGAAACTGTAAATGAATTTTCTGTACATAAATTGGCTCCTTGATGACTGTATTGTATTACTGTAGTTTTGCTGCATTTTAAATAATCCTATTTCGTCAATATTAACAATATTATAAAAGCCGGAGGACTGGAACAGATGGCGAGGCTCTGAGTCAGACAAACAGATAAAGATATCTCTCTCCAGTCTCTTCAGACTCAGGAAAGGAAGGACAACTTTGCAAAGATAAATCTTTAGAATCAGCATGGATTCATTTACTAAGTTCTGTTAAAACTCCGGAATGTGGACCTTGGAGAAGTTGTCACTGATTCTGGCAAATTAAAGAGAGTTTACACAATGTAAAAGTATATCTTAAATATAAAAGTAAAGTAAACACCTACAAAGTAAGATAAATGCCCTTATCTGAAAACAAATGACCCCCAAAAGTGATGAGACCCTTTTTTTTTTGGAATTGCTTGACTTCAGGGACTTTACATTTGTCTCTGGAGAAGAAAGATCAACGTGATCAATGTATAGTAGTAAGACGCAATAAACCAACTTATAATTCCTTTTACGGTCCTATAAAAAGTTTTCATCACTTGGATTTTCAATAATAATTGGTTGAATTTTAAACCTGCCCTAGTCTGTCCCAGAAGACCCATAAATAGGGGTACATTTACTTACCCGTCCAAGATCCGGAATGTCCAACTGGAATGCACTGTGCCGCGATCATGCGCCCGATTTCCTGCATGTGTCGCTTCCCTGCTCAGGTCCACGACACAATTTTAAAGTTAAATCCAGCGCTCAGCCCGAATCTGTCTGATTTCTGATTTCTGTCTCATGACAGTCGTCGCGATTGCACCAAAATCCGATCGCATGCAACACAATCCCCTTCTAAATAGATGTCACAGCGGCGCAAATCCCGAAAATTTTCAATATCCAACTAAAGTGCGTTCCACGGACCCTTAGTAAATAAGCCCCATAGTGTTGAATGGACGTATCTTGCAAAGTTTGGGTCCATAGTGAACTTTGCCGGTTGGACTCGCCTTACCTGAACTTCAGTTAGAATGGGTTCGGCTCACACCTCCCCCCCCCACCTCTTTTCCTGGCATTACCACCTTCTGGCACTGATCACAGGGCTTGATTTTGTAGCTGTCACCTGCATTTACACTCACCGGCCACTTTATTAGGTACACCATGCTAGTAACGGGTTGGACCCCCTTTTGCCTTCAGAACTGCCTCAATTCTTCGTGGCATAGACTGCTGATTTATTTATTTTTACGTTTATTTCTTTTTAGAACTCACAGAAATCTGCCAAAGCAGTGTGCTTGAGTGTGGGCTAGAAAATAGCCATAGGAGAACCCCAGCGGCTTATTTAGGCCTACAATAGCGTTATATTTTCCTTTTTTTTTGGTTTGCTTGTGGCTGGGCTTGCTGGTATTAGTAGTGCAGCTAGTACCATATTGTGAGTAATTTGCAGGGAGACTTGTGTTTAGCTCTTAGTGACACACATATCCACCTCAAACACCGAAGTGGGACAATTTATTAGGGGTTTGATTTGAATTAGGCAGAGTCTGCTGATCTATTTATTTTTTACGTTTATTTCTCTTATAACTCAAAGTCATCTGGCACAGCACAAAATCCAGTTGTGTGCTGTCAGTGTAGGTTAGAAACTAGCCATAGCAATAGGATAGCATCGTTTTGTTTAAAAAAAAAAACACAAAAAACAAAAAATTTGAAGTTTACACTTTAATTTTGAAAATGTTTAACCCAAGGGTTAGGGGTAGAGGACGAGGGCGTGGACGTGGGCGTCCAACTACTGCAGGGGTCAGAGGCCGTGGTCCTGGGCGGGGTGAGACACCACCTGCTGATGAGGGAGCAGGGGAACGCCGCAGAGCTACACTCCCTAGGTTCATCATGTCTCAAGTTACTGGGACTCGTGGTAGAGCACTGTTGAGGCCAGAACAGTGCAAAGAGGTGATGTCGTGGATTGCGGACAATGCTTCTAGCCATTTGTCCACCAATCAGTCTTCCACGCAGTCCACCCATATCACCGAAATCAGCACTCCTCCAGCTCCTCCACCTCAGCCTCCTTCCCCCCAATCTGCCCCCTCCCAGCAAAATTTGGCATTTGAACCGGCATACTCTGAGGAACTGTTTTCTGGACCCTTCCCACAGTCACAAACCACTTGTCCGGTTGCTGCTGAGCAATTTTCCGATGCCCAGGTTTTCCACCGGTCGCAGTCTGTGGGTGATGATGACATTATTGACGTAGTGGAAGAAGTGTGTAAAGAGGTGTCGGACGATGAGGAGACACGGTTGTCAGACAGTGGTGAAGTTGTTGTCAGGGCAGGAAGTCCGAGGGGGGAGCAGACTGAGGGATCGGAGGATGATGAGGTCACAGACCCAAGCTGGGTTGATAGGCCGGGTGAACACAGTGCTTCTGAGACGGAGGCGAGTCCTATAGCAGAACAGGTTGGAAGAGGCAGTGGTGGGGCCAGACGGAGAGGCAGGGCCAGAGCTGGTGCATCAGCGCCAAATGTTGCCAATAGTCAAGCTCCCGTGGCGAGGGCTAGATTTTCAGAAGTCTGGAGGTTCTTTAAAGAAACACCGGATGACCGACGGACTGTGGTGTGCAACCTTTGCCAAAGCAGGATCAGCAGGGGTTCCACCACTACTAGCTTAACTACCATCAGTATGCGCAGGCATATGAATGCTAAACACCCCACTCAATGGCACCAAGCCCGTTCACCTCCGGCCGGGCACACCACTGCTCCTTCCCCTGTGTCATCTGCTAGTCAGCCCCCTGCCCAGGACCACGGCCCAAACACCTCCCGTGCGAAAACCCCATCTTCGCCTCCACGATCCTCCACAGCATCCACCAGCGTTCAGCTCTCCATACCCCAGACGCTGGAGCGCAAAAGGAAGTATAGCACAACCCACCCACACGCCCAAGCCCTCAACGTCCACATCTCCAAGTTGCTTAGCCTGGAGATGCTGCCCTATAGGCTGGTAGAGACCGAGGCCTTTCGAAACCTCATGGCGGCGGCCGCCCCTCGGTATTCGGTCCCCAGCCGCCACTACTTTTCCCGATGTGCCGTCCCAGCCCTGCACAAGCACGTGTCAGAGAACATCATCCGTGCCCTGAACAACGCCATTTCTGACAAGGTCCACCTGACCACGGACACGTGGACGAGTGCTGCCGGGCAGGGCCACTATATATCGCTGACGGCACATTGGGTTAACTTGGTGGAGGCTGGGACCGAGTCTGACCCTGGGGTTGGTCATATACTGCCGACGCCGAGGATTGCGGGGCCTACCTCGGTCCAGGTCTCAAAGGCCTACTATGCCTCCTCCCACTCCTCCTCCTACTCCGAATTACCATCCGTGGGCATGGCACCATCAGTCGGTAGCTCTAGGCACAGCAGCAGTGCCGTCGCTAAGCGACAGCAGGCGGTGCTCAAACTGCTGAGCCTAGGCGATAAAAGGCACACCGCCCAAGAGCTATTACAGGGCATCACGGCGCAGACGGATCTGTGGCTGGCACCGCTGAACCTGAAGCCAAGCATGGTTGTGTGTGACAACGGCCGTAACCTGGTGGCGGCTCTGCAACTCGGCAGACTGACACATGTGCCATGCCTGGCCCATGTGTTAAATCTCATAGTTCTGTCTGATTTGCTCACGAAGGTGCGCCGCATCTGTGCGCATTTCAGGAAGTCCAGCACAGATGCTGCCACTCTCAGGGCAGCGCAGCGCCGCCTCCAACTGCCCGCTCACCGACGTGCCCATGAGGTGGAATTCAACATTAACCATGTTATCCAGAGTTTACCAGCAGCGCAGAGCGATTGTAGACTGCCAGCTGTGTTGAGGAGTCAACACAGATGGTCAGTGGTGATGCCGCCATCATCAGCCTCACCATCCCGCTGCTTGGCCTGTTGAAAAACTCTCTGGTCTGCATGAAGTCGGAAGCTTTGCGCTTGTCACAAGAGACGGAGGAAGAAGATTCCCTTGTTGATAGCCAAAGCACCCTTAGGTCTGTTTCTCAGCGCATATCGGAGGAGGTGGAGGAGGATGAGGAGGAAGAGGAGGAGAATGTTGGCGAGACAGAAGAGGGGACCATTGTTCAGTCCTTCACTGTTCAGCGTGTATGGGCAGAAGAAGAGGAGTTGGAGGAGGAGGAAATAGGGCAGTCAGGCCAGTGAGGGGAGTGAATTCTTGCGCGTTGGGACTCTGGCGCATATGGCAAGTTTCATGCTAGGCTGCCTATCCTGTGACCCTCGCGTTCAACGAATTTATTCCAGCACCGATTACTGGGTATTCACTCTCCTGGACCCTCGGTACAAGCAAAATCTTTCCACTCTCATCCCTGGAGAGGAAAGGAGTGTGAGAATGCATGAATACCAGCAGGCCCTGGTGCACAAGCTGAAACAGTATTTCCCTTCTGACAGCGCTAGCGGCAGAGGGCGTACTTCTGCGGGACAAGTAGCGAGGGAGAGTAGGCGAGCAGGCAGCTTTTCCAGCACTGGCAGGGGTAAGCTTTACAAGGCCTTTGCCAGTTTTATGTCACCCCAGCAAGACACTGTCACCTGTCCCCAGTCTCGGCAGAGTAGGGCTGATCTTTACAGAAAGATGGTGAGGGAGTACGTAGCTGACCATACCATCGTCCTAAATGATCACACAGCTCCCTACAACTACTGGGTTTCAAAGCTGGACATGTGGCACGAACTGGCGCTGTACGCCTTGGAGGTTCTTGCCTGCCCTGCCGCTAGCGTGTTGTCCGAGTGGGTTTTCAGTGCAGCTGGTGGCATCATCACCGATAAGCATACACGCCTGTCGACTGACAGCACTGGCAGGCTGACGCTTATCAAGATGAATAAAGCCTGGATTTCTCCGGATTTTCATTCTCCACCAGGTGAAAGAAGCTCAACCTGAATAATGTATGCACTCCTCCTCCTCATTGTCCTCCTTCTCCTCCTCTTTGTACACTAAAGCATAGGAAACTGGCTATTTTTTGCCAGGGCCAACTGGCTCTAGCTATAGTACTCTATGTATTTAATTTTTCTGGAGGGCCACCTACCCGGTCCTCTGTTTTAAGCAATTTTTGGGAGTGCCATATACAGGCACTCAATCTATTTAATTTTTCTGGAGGACCACCTACCTGCTCCTCTGGTTTGAAAACTTTTTTTGGACTGCCACATACAGGCACTCAATTTATTTAATTTTTCTGGAGGACCACCTACCTGCTCCTCTGGTTTGAAAACTTTTTTGGACTGCCACATACAGGCACTATCCAAATTAAATTGTCTCCATAGCAGCCTCCACATGTCGTCTTTTTAGCTGGCTCCACACGTTGTCTCCATTGCTACCTCCACACGTCATCGCCATAGCTGCCTCTAAAAGTCGTCCATATAGCTGCCTCCATACATGGTCTCCTTATCAAACGAACTGTGTCAGGCAGAATTTTGGGTTGTTTTCATGGATTCCACATCAAATTTGTTAACTTTGTCGCCACCCTGCTGTGTAATCCCCAAAATATACTGGCAAACTTTTATCATTTACCGATATTATTTCAGCGCTTCTTGCGCATCTGTTTACATTCCCCTCACCCGCCATAACCCAAACTTATAAGAACGCTACTACACTTGATCTTATACAAAAGGTTCTTAGAAGTGCTGTTTGGGGAGTAGCCTAGAAACAGGGGCTTGGATTGGCGAAAGCTCGCCTGGCAGCGGAGCGCCAGCTCCATCTCAAGATCCAACTAACATAGTTTTAACTGCAGCACCTTTAATCTACTACTAGTTCACTGCCTCCATACATCGTCCCCTTATCAAACGAGCTGTGTCAGGCAGAATTTTTTAGGTGTTTCACCAGATACATAATGGAACTCGGCCCATCTGTCGCCGCCATGCTGGAGACCTGAAGTTGCAGTCATAGCAGCGCAATATGGATGCCCCATACTGTCGCTCTTAATCATGGAACCATTTCCGTAAAAACAATTAAAAATAGAACCACTATGCTATTCCATTATTCCTAGGTGAAATATTCAAACGACTCGGCCTGTTTTGAAAATTATAATTTTTTCAAAGTAAACGCTTCTGGCCCCCAGGCCCATTTTGGGTGGGAGGAGCCAAGAGACAGGGGCTTGGACAGGCGAAAGCTCGCCTGGCAGTGGACCGCCAGCTCCATCCCAAGATTAGGCAGCCTCAGAGGCATCCATGCATGCTGCCCCTGCTGTTTCCTGTCCATTTTGCCTCCACAGCGTCCACCAATGTCTCATTTCAACTCTCTATACCCCAGATGCTGGAGCACGAGAGGATATGCAGCACATCATCCCCTTATCAAACGAGCTGTGTCAGGCAGAATTTTCAGGTGTTTCACCAGATACATAGTGGAACTCGGCCCATCTGTCGCCGCCATGCTGGAGACCTGAAGTTGCAATCATAGCAGAGCAATATGGATGCCCCATACTGTTGCTCTTAATCATGGAACCATTTCCGTAAAAACAATTAAAAATAGAACCACTATGCTATTCCATTATTCCTAGATCATGGAAGTCGTCTCCATGGCTGCCTCCACATGTCGTCCCCTTATCAAAAGAGCTGTGTCAGGCTCATTTTTCGGGTGTTTCACCAGATACGTTATGGAACATGGTCACTATGTCGCCACCATGCTGTGTTATCGACTAAATATACCGTCAACCTTTTGTTCACATAGGAAATCATTTCACCTCCTTTGGTGAAACCTGAGTCCATTTAGGGTATGTCGCCATGAGACTCTCTAGCCTGCCACTGCTGCCGCTGCCTCTGCATGCCATCCCCTATAGTGTCAGGGTCAATTATTGCATGTTTTAGATGCTATCTAGCCTCATTCGGTCATTCGGCCATGCTGTTGCCCATAATTTTGGCATAATGGTGCGATTAAGCAGCCTCAGAGGCATCCATGCATGCTGCCCCTGCTGTTTCCTGTCCATTTCCGTGGTGTTTCCATCCTTTTCTGAGGTTCCCAGGTGTTTGGCCAAGCTTCCCTGTGTAGAGCCTTGGTCCCCTTGAAAAATGCTCGAGTCTCCCATTGACTTCAATGGGGCTCGTTATTCAAGACGAGCACTCGAGCATCGGGAAAAGTTCTTCTCGAATAACGAGTACCCGAGCATTTTAGTGCTCGCTCATCTCTAATGGTAACAATTGGGGAGAGAGAGGTGATATCCTATTTTGGACCCAAAGGCTATATGACCATGATTAAGTCCAGATGGACGAAACACGTCAGTTTGAGCGCTGTTTGCTATTGCCTGTGATGGATAACCAATAAAGGATATATTTTTATTATTTCCCATGAACGAGCTGGAGAACCATTGTTTTATCGTGAAGGCTTCAGACTTTCCTCCGTGCTCCAGGGATATGGTAAACTGGAGTGGTAAGCCGGTTGTTTTGAACTTTGTATTGCACTTTCGAGAGATTTTCCAGCAGGATAGAATTTTTTTTGGAAAAAGGAAAGAATGGGTTACAATGATTGTTTACACCAGTAGTTTCCTTGAGTTGCCGTTCCAATACTTCCTGTATCCTCTAGTACTCTCTATTTCATGGTCGGGAACTGGAAAATCCGGTCTGTGTTCCTAATGGAAATATCAACCACCATGGTGCATCAAGGTAATCCAGAGGATACAAGGTTCTAGTATATGTTTAGTAGAGGCTCTGGGTCATATCGGTCACCATGGTCTAATCACTTACAGGATTCATAAATTCTGACAATCCCCCCAAAAAAACAGTCCATACTTGGGTGGTCTTATTTTCTATTTAATATAAAAAATGGGTGGAGAACCAAATGTTGGAACCCCTAGTGATCACTACAATTGGCCCCAACTAATCAAGAGATTGATGGAGGGGTAGGTTGAACATTGTATCCTGCCGCTCCAATCAATACTAAGCAGTAGTGCAATATAATACAGGCGGTTGGGTCGTCATGGCCACCCACTAAATTTTCTACTGAGATGGACCCTCACCCATGAAAACCTTGTACATCTGTTCCTGCTCTTGATACACATGAACACAAGAGCCATTTCAGAAGCTTTAAAGATCCTCCAAAAGTTCTGAAACTGAAGGGACCCAAGAAGCTGATTCTAGTACCAGATGTAGGAAGTGATTCCAGACTTGTAGGGGCTATAATATCCATACAGCCCAGCACACATGCCGGTCTAAATTTGCCCCTGATACTAATGGAGTGTCTTAAATTGTTGCACATAGACTTCACAATCTCCGGAACTGCAAATTACTGGCTACAAGTGGTCAGAGTATTGAATGGAGCAGCAGGACACATGCTTGACCTGCAGCTCTATCAAATAGTCATAATGGTACCCCGGTTCTTGTGCTCAGTGGGAGTCCGTTCTTGTGATCAAAGGGGATCTATGCTGATGGACCTCCACCGATCAGACTGGTACAACCCTTATAATGGGGATAAATAGGTTTTTAGGCATCGTATATACTGTATATCATCTAAAACTCTGTTTTATATAGTTTCTTTCTGGTATTTTGGATCCATGGGTTTTCTATCCATCCATGTCACATGCAATTAGGCTTTGTGGACATCTCTCACTATTGTGTATCTGTATGAAAGGCTCGTCACCGCTATTTGCTTTCAGATGTAGATTCCCGGGAAGCGTCACATTCTATAGCAAGTGATATGTAAATAGGTGCCGGGTGTTCTCTGAGATCCTCTGCCGATTCTGTCCTCTACCTTTCACATTTCCTTTACAGAATTAGGCACACTACTATAAAACCTACTATAAAAGACTTGGCATTCAATATCAGGGAAGCCAGAAATGTTAAATATAGCGGATGGAAATGATTGAAGATCAGTGATGGAAGGAGAAGCACGTCAGATACTTTACATCTGAAGCAGCATCACTGCCCAACAATGGATCATGTCAATCTCACGTCCTACACAAAGACAATCTCTCGGCAGATTGGAGACTGACACCGCCCTCCACCCCGCGCTCCAGGAAACAATAAAGAAAGGGTCCATTTACTGTTACCAATTGTAGCTACAGGTGTGAAATTGAAACATCTGCCATTATCAATGTATCTGATTTATACATGGGCCTGGCGGGAATTATACTGAAGGACAAGCGTCTTCTGGTGGAACAATGTGCAGTGTTAACCACATTCTTTACAGATTCTTACTGGTTGTAAAACATATATATATGGTTTATTTATTATTTTTATTATTATTTGATTTCTGATTTATTTCGTAATACTGGTACCTAATTTTTTATTTGTATGTGCTTATATTATTATACATTTATGGGTTTTTTTTTGGTCTTTTTATATTCTTAATTTGTCAATTTTGCTATTAATGATTACTATTTTATATATTGTTTATTTAGAGATAGTGGGGCACATTTACTAAAAACAGTGCAGTGTTTACAATGTGCAGTTACCTGTGTAGTGTGCAGAGGGCGCCAAGTCCGGGATTTCTGGTGCACATTCTTTATGAATCTGGTGCCACCTACACTGCTCCAACAGAGTGCACCAACTTTTGGTGCTGGTGCACCTATAACGTGGGGTGTGCGACACACTTCTGTTGGACTCTGCATGATAAATGTGTCGCACGGTCCAACTGAGCACCAGAACACCCATTTCAGTGCAGTATGAATAGTGAAGTTGCGTCACAAAAGGGTTGCGAGCGACACAAATGTGGCGCAGACACTTCTTAAATACCTAGAAAGAATGTGCAAAGTCTGACAAATACTGGCACAAGCCTCTTAGTTATTTTTCCCAATTGGATCTACACAGGCATTTTTGTATACTAGACCTATTAAAATCTAGTAGATCGAGTAGGAAAAAAAATGACATATAGGGGGTCATTTACTTAGGGGTCGATTCGCGTTTTCCCGACATGTTACCCGAATATTTCCGATTTGCGCCGATTTTCCCTATATTGCCCCAAGATTTTGGCGCACGCGATCAGATTGTGGCGCATCGGCACTGGAATGCACGCAACGGAAATTGGGGGGCGTGGCCGAACGACTTCGGCGCAGCAGCGACACCTGGTGGACAACGGGCGCAGGACCTTCATGAATCGCCGGAAGACCCGAACGCTCGTCGGAGAAGCCGCCGCTGGAATGCGAATGGACCGGGTAAGTAAATGTGCCCCATAAACTCCTATCTGTGTGCAACCTATTTTGCATGGATAAATGGGATGTCCAGGATGTAAAAAAACATTGCAGATTTCTTCTATGAAAAGCGCCACATCTATCCACAGGTGGCTTGTGGCGTTACGTCTAAGTTCAATTCATATCAATAAAGATGAGCCGCAATACCACACACACAACTGTTTCAAAGACACTTTTGGTGGAAAAAAAAGGTTTTTTTCATTTTTGATTGATTTTTTGCATTACATTACCGGAAGAACTTGGAGCTCCCAATAACACTGCAACATTTATGGAGTTTGTGCCACATTTCTGCAAGTGTCTTACATATGAAGTGCTTTCCTTCAATAACCATTAAGATGCTACAGTTGTTTTGGACCACAACATCTAAGGGGTTTAATGCCTTCAAGCTCTTACATGCTTGACCTGTCACTTCATCAACTAGGGAGACCCAGAGCCACCTTCCAGTGATTGGTGTTGGTCCAATCTCATGATTAGTAGAGGTCCATTCTCATTATCAAAAGAGGACTATTCTCGTGATTGGTAGAGGTCTATTCACATGATCGGTAGAGGTCCATTCTCGTGATCAGTAGAAGTTCATTCTTGTGATTGGTAGAGGTTAGAGATGAGCGAGCACTAAAATGCTCGGGTACTCGTTATTCGAGACAAACTTTTCCCGATGCTCGAGTGCTCGTCTCGAATAACGAGCCCCATTGAAATCAATGGGAGACTCGAGCATTTTTCAAGGGGACCAAGGCTCTGCACAGGGAAGCTTGGCCAAACACCTGGGAACCTCAGAAAAGGATGGAAGCACCACGGAAATGGACAGGAAACAGCAGGGGCAGCATGCATGGATGCCTCTGAGGCTGCTTAATCGCACCATTATGCCAAAATTATGGGCAACAGCATGGCCATGACAGAGTGATTGAATGAGGCTAGATAGCATCTAAAACATGCAATAATTGACCCTGACACTATAGGGGACGGCATGCAGAGGCAGCGGCAGCAGTGGCAGGCTAGAGAGTCTCATGGCGACATACCCTAAATGGACTCAGGTTTCACCAAAGGAGGTGAAATGATTTCCTATGTGAACAAAAGGTTGACGGTATATTTAGTCGATAACACAGCATGGTGGTGACATAGTGACCAAGTTCCATAACTAGAGATGAGCGAGCACTAAAATGCTCGGGTGCTCGTTACTCGAGCCGAACATTTCCAGATGCTCGAGTGCTCGTTTCGAGTAACGAGCCCCATTGAAGTCAATGGGAGACCCGAGCATTTTTCAAAGGGACCATGGTTCAGGAATAAAATGTGTTATTTAATTGAAAAATAATGTCTTCTGATAATTTGCAAACATCTGCGATCTATTCTTCACTGTTCCGCGCGTATATTATCTCCCGACAAGTTAGCAGATGTAAAGAACAGTGAAGAATAGAATAAAAACAGTGAACACAGTGAACACAGTGAACACAGGATCATTTAAGATAAAAACACAGTGCAGAACACAGTGCAGAATAGATTACAGGTGTTCGGCACATCTGCTTACTTGTCGGGAGATACGCGCGGAACGGCGCGAACAAAATAGCATGTGAAGAACAATATATATGTGTGTGAAGAACACATTGCAGATGTTTAAATACATCTGCAATGTGTTCTTCACACATATATATTGTTCTTCACATGCTATTTTGTTCGCGCCGTTCCGCGCGTATCTCCCGACAAGTAAGCAGATGTGCCGAACATCTGTAATCTATTCTGCACTGTGTTCTGCACTGTGTTTTTATCTTAAATGATCCTGTGTTCACTGTATTTATTCTATTCTTCATTGTTCTTCACTGTGTTTTTTTTAATTAAATGCTCGATCTCGAGCAGGGGAAATACTCGTCCGAGCAACGAGCCGTCTCGAGTACCCTAATGCTCGACCGAGCATCAAGCTCGGACGAGCATGTTCGCTCATCTCTATCCATAACGTATCTGGTGAAACACCCGAAAAATGAGCCTGACACAGCTCTTTTGATAAGGGGACGACATGTGGAGTCAGCCATGGAGACGACTTCCATGATTAAGAGCGACAGTATGGGGCATTCATATTGCGCTGCTATGATTGCAACTTCAGGTCTCCAGCATGGCGGCGACAGATGGGCTGAGTTCCACTATGTATCTGGTGACACACCTGAAAATTCTGCCTAACACAGCTCGTTTGATAAGGGGATGATGTGCTGCATATCCTCTCGTGCTCCAGCGTCTGGGGTATAGAGAGTTGAAATGAGACATTGGTGGACGCTGTGGAGGATCGTGGAGGCAAAATGGACAGGAAACAGCAGGGGCAGCATGCATGGATGCCTCTGAGGCTGCCTAATCTTGGGATGGAGCTGGCGGTCCACTGCCAGGCGAGCTTTCGCCTGTCCAAGCCCCTGTCTCTCGGCTCCTCCCCACCCAAAATGGGCCTGGGGGCCAGAAGCGTTTACTTTGAAAAAATTATAATTTTCAAAGCAGGCCGGGTCGTTTGAATATTTCACCTAGGAATAATGGAATAGCATAGTGGTTCTATTTTTAATTGTTTTTACGGAAATGGTTCCATGATTAAGAGCGACAGTATGGGGCATCCATATTGCGCTGCTATGATTGCAACTTCAGGTCTCCAGCATGGCGGCGACAGATGGGCCGAGTTCCATTATGTATCTGGTGAAACACCTGAAAATTCTGCCTTACACAGCTCGTTTGATAAGGGGACGATGTATGGAGGCAGTGAACTAGTAGTAGATTAAAGGTGCTGCAGTTAAAACTATGTTAGTTGGATCTTGAGATGGAGCTGGCGCTCCGCTGCCAGGCGAGCTTTCGCCAATCCAAGCCCCTGTCTCTAGGCTACTCCCCAAACAGCACTTCTAAGAACCTTTTGTATAAGATCAAGTGTAGAAGCGTTCTTATAAGTTTAGGATATGGCGGGTGAGGGGAATGTAAACAGATGCGCAAGAAGCGCTGAAATAATATTGGTAAATGATAAAAGTTTGCCAGTATATTTTGTGGATTACACAGCAGGGTGGCGACAAAGTTAACAAGTTTGATGTGGAAGCCATGAAAACAACCCAAAATTCTGCCCGACACAGCTCGTTTGATAAGGGGACGATGTATGGAGGCAGTGAACTAGTAGTAGATTAAAGGTGCTGCAGTTAAAACTATGTTAGTTGGATCTTGAGATGGAGCTGGCGCTCCGATGCCAGGCGAGCTTTCGCCAATCCAAACCCCTGTCTCTAGGCTACTCCCCAAACAGCACTTCTAAGAACCTTTTGTATAAGATCAAGTATAGTAGCGTTCTTATAAGTTTGGGATATGGCGGGTGAGGGGAATGTAAACAGATGCGCAAGAAGCGCTGAAATAATATCGGTAAATGATAAAAGTTTACCAGTATATTTTGTGGATTACACAGCAGGGTGGCGACAAAGTTAACAAGTTTGATGTGGAATCCATGAAAACAACCCAAAATTCTGCCTGACACAGTTCGTTTGATAAGGAGACAATATATGGAGGCAGCTATATGGACGACTTTTGGAGGCAGCTATGGCGATGACGTGTGGAGGTAGCAATGGAGACAAAGCGTGGAGCCAGCTAAAAAGACAACATGTGGAGGCTGCTATGGAGACAATTTAATTTGGATAGTGCCTGTATGTGGCAGTCCAAAAAAGCTATCAAACCAGAGGAGCAGGTAGGTGGTCCTCCAGAAAAATTTAATAAATTGAGTGCCTGTATGTGGCAGTCCAAAAAAGTTTTCAAACCAGAGGAGCAGGTAGGTGGTCCTCCAGAAAAATTAAATAGATTGAGTGCCTGTATGTGGCACTCCCAAAAATTGCTTAAAACAGAGGACCGGGTAGGTGGCCCTCCAGAAAAATTAAATACATAGAGTACTATGTATGTAATGCAAAAAATAGCCAGTTTCCTCTGCTTTAGTGTACAAAGAGGAGGAGAAGGAGGACAATGAGGAGGAGGAGTGCATACATTATTCAGGTTGAGCTTCTTTCACCTGGTGGAGAATGGAAATCCGGAGAAATCCAGGCTTTATTCATCTTGATAAGTGTCAGCCTGTCAGCGCTGTCAGTCGACAGGCGTGTACGCTTATCGGTGATGATGCCACCAGCTGCACTGAAAACCCGCTCGGACAACACGCTAGCGGCAGGGCAGGCAAGAACCTCCAAGGCGTACAGCGCCAGTTCGTGCCACATGTCCAGCTTTGAAACCCAGTAGTTGTAGGGAGCTGTGTGATCATTTAGGACGATGGTATGGTCAGCTACGTACTCCCTCACCATCTTTCTGTAAAGATCAGCCCTACTCTGCCAAGACTGGGGACAGGTGACAGTGTCTTGCTGGGGTGACATAAAACTGGCAAAGGCCTTGTAAAGTGTACCCCTGCCAGTGCTGGAAAAGCTGCCTGCTCGCCTACTCTCCCTCGCTACTTGTCCCGCAGAAGTACGCCCTCTGCCACTAGCGCTGTCAGAAGGGAAATACTGTTTCAGCTTGTGCACCTGGGCCTGCTGGTATTCATGCATTCTCACACTCCTTTCCTCTCCAGGGATGAGAGTGGAAAGATTTTGCTTGTACCGTGGGTCCAGGAGAGTGAATACCCAGTAATCGGTGCTGGAATAAATTCTTTGAACGCGAGGGTCACGGGATAGGCAGCCTAGCATGAAATCTGCCATATGCGCCAGAGTCCCAACGCGCAAGAATTCACTCCCCTCACTGGCCTGACTGCCCATTTCCTCCTCCTCCAACTCCTCCAACTCCTCTTCTTCTGCCCATACACGCTGAACAGTGAAGGACTGAACAATGGTCCCCTCTTCTGTCTCGCCAACATTCTCCTCCTCTTCCTCCTCATCCTCCTCCACCTCCTCCGATATGCGCTGAGAAACAGACCTAAGGGTGCTTTGGCTATCAACAAGGGAATCTTCTTCCCCCGTCTCTTGTGACGAGCGCAAAGCTTCCGACTTCATGCAGAGCAGAGAGTTTTTCAACAGGCCAAGCAGCGGGATGGTGAGGCTAATGATGGCGGCATCGCCACTGACCATCTGTGTTGACTCCTCAAAGTTACTCAGCACCTGACAGATATCAGACATCCACGTCCACTCCTCATTGTAGACTTGAGGAAGCTGACTGACCTGACTACCAGTTCTGGTGGAAGTTGACATCTGGCAGTCTACAATCGCTCTGCGCTGCTGGTAAACTCTGGATAACATGGTTAATGTTGAATTCCACCTCGTGGGCACGTCGCACAACAGTCGGTGAGCGGGCAGTTGGAGGCGGCGCTGCGCTGCCCTGAGACTGGCAGCATCTGTGCTGGACTTCCTGAAATGCGCACATATGCGGCGCACCTTTGTGAGCAAATCAGACAGATTGGGGTATGTCTTGAGGAAACGCTGAACTATGAGATTTAACACATGGGCCAGGCATGGCACATGTGTCAGTCTGCCGAGTTGCAGAGCCGCCACCAGGTTACGGCCGTTGTCACACACAACCATGCCTGGCTTCAGGTTCAGCGGTGCCAGCCACAGATCAGTCTGCGCCGTGATGCCCTGTAATAGCTCTTGGGCGGTGTGCCTTTTATCGCCTAGGCTCAGCAGTTTGAGCATCGCCTGCTGTCGCTTAGCGATGGCACTGCTGCTGTGCCTAGAGCTACGGATGGTAATTCGGAGGAGGTGGAGGAGGGGTGGGAGGAGGAGGAGGCATAGTAGGCCTTTGAGACCTGGACCGAGGTAGGCCCCGCAATCCTCGGCGTCGGCAGTATATGAGCAGCCCCAGGGTCAGACTCGGTCCCAGCCTCCACCAAGTTAACCCAATGTACCGTCAGCGATATATAGTGGCCCTGCCCGGCAGCACTCGTCCACGTGTCCGTGGTCAGGTGGACCTTGTCAGAAACGGCGTTGGTCAGGGCACGGATGATGTTCTCTGACACGTGCTTGTGCAGGGCTGGGACAGCACATCGGGAAAAGTAGTGGCGGCTGGGGACCGAATACCGAGGGGCGGCCGCCGCCATGAGGTTTCGAAAGGCCTCAGTCTCTACCAGCCTATAGGGCAGCATCTCCAGGCTAAGCAACTTGGAGATGTGGACGTTGAGGGCTTGGGCGTGTGGGTGGGTTGCGCTATACTTTCTTTTGCGCTCCAGCATCTGGGGTATGGAGAGCTGAACGCTGGTGGATGCTGTGGAGGATCGTGGAGGCGAAGATGGGGTTTTTGCACGGGAGGTGTTTGGGCCGTGGTCCTGGGCAGGGGGCTGACTAGCAGATGACACAGGGGAAGGAGCAGTGGTGTGCCCGGCCGGAGGTGAACGGGCTTGGTGCCATTGAGTGGGGTGTTTAGCATTCATATGCCTGCGCATACTGGTGGTAGTTAAGCTAGTAGTGGTGGAACCCCTGCTGATCCTGGTTTGGCAAAGGTTGTACACCACAGTCCGTCGGTCATCCGGTGTTTCTTTAAAGAACCTCCAGACTTCTGAAAATCTAGCCCTCGCCACGGGAGCTTGACTACGGGCAACATTTGGCGCTGATGCACCAGCTCTGGCCCTGCCTCTCCGTCTGGCCCCACCACTGCCTCTTCCAACCTGTTCTGCTATAGGACTCGCCTCTGTCTCAGAAGCACTGTGTTCACCCGGCCTATCAACCCAGCTTGGGTCTGTCACCTCATCATCCTCCGATCCCTCAGTCTGCTCCCCCCTCGGACTTCCTGTCCTGACAACAACTTCACCACTGTCTGACAACCGTGTCTCCTCATCGTCCGACACCTCTTTACACACTTCTTCCACTACGTCAATAATGTCATCATCACCCACAGACTGTGACTGGTGGAAAACCTGGGCATCGGAAAATTGCTCAGCACCAACCGGACAAGTGGTTTGTGACTGTGGGAAGGGTCCAGAAAACAGTTCCTCAGAGTATGCCGGTTCAAATGCCAAATTTTGCTGGGAGGGGGCAGACTGGGGGGAAGGAGGCTGAGCTGGAGGAGCTGGAGGAGTGCTGATTTCGGTGACATGGGTGGACTGCGTGGAAGACTGACTGGTGGACAAATGGCTAGAAGCATTGTCCGCAATCCACAACATCACCTCTTCGCACTGTTCTGGCCTCAACAGTGCTCTACCACGAGTCCCAGTAACTTGAGACATGATGAACCTAGGGAGTGTAGCTCTGCGGCGTTCCCCTGCTCCCTCATCAGCAGATGGTGTCTCACCCCGCCCAGGACCACGGCCTCTGACCCCTGCAGTAGTTGGACGCCCACGTCCCCGCCCTCGTCCTCTACCCCTAGCCCTCGGGTTAAACATTTTCCAAATTAAAGTGTAAACTTTTAATAATTTTTTTTTTTGTGTTTATTTTTTTTTTATTTTATTTTTTTAACAAAACAATGCTATCCTATTGCTATGGCTAGTTTCTAACCTACACTGACAGCACACAACTGGATTTTGTGCTGCGCCTGATGACTTTGAGCTATAAAATGAAAAAAAGGTAAAAAAAAAAAATCAGCAGACTCTGCCTAATTCTAATCAAACCCCTAATAAATTGTCCCACTTCGGTGTTTGAGGTGGATATGTGTGTCACTAAGAACTAAACACAACGGTCGCAGGTCTCCCAGCAAATTCCTCACAATATGATACTAGCTGCACTACTAATGCCAGCAAGCCCAGCCACAAGCAAACAAAAAAAAGGAAAATATATACCGCTATTGTAGGCCTAAGTAAGCCGTTGGGGTTCTCCTATGGCTATTTTGTAGCCTACAATGAGAGCACACTGCTTTGCAAGATGAGTTTGAGCTATAAAATGAAATAAAGGTAAAAAAAAAATAAATCAGCAGACTCTGCCTAATTCTACTCAAACCCCTAATAAATTGTCCCTCTTCTGTGTTTGAGGTGGATATGTGTGTCACAAAGAGCTAAACACAACGGTAGCAAGTCCCCCTGAAAATTCCTCACAATATGGTACTAGCTGCACTACTAGTGCCAGCAAGCCCAGCCACAAGCAAATAAAAAAAAAATATATAACGTTATTGTAGCCCTAAGAAGGGCTGTTGGGTTCTTGGAGAATCACTCCTGCCTAACACTATTCTAATAGAACACCCTAACGCTTTCCCTGACCAGCAGCAGCTCTCTCCCTAGCGGCATCCAGACACAGAATGATCCGAGCAGCGCGGGCAGCGGCTAGTCTATCCCAGGGTCACCTGATCTGGCCAGCCAACCACTGCTATCGACGTGTAAGGGTACCACGTCATGCTGGGTGGAGTGCAGAGTCTTCTGGCTTGTGATTGGCTCTGTTTCTGGCCGCCAAAAAGCAAAACGGCGGGAGATGCCATTTTCTCGAGCGGGCGAAGTATTCACCCGAGCAACGAGCAGTTTCGAGTACGCTAATGCTCGACTGAGCATCAAGCTCGGACGAGTATGTTCGCTCATCTCTAGTAGAGGTCCATTCTCCTGATCAGTAGAGGTCCATTCTCGTGATAAGTAGAAGTCTATTCTTGTGATTGGTAGAAGTCCATTCTCTTGATCAGTAGAAGTCCATTCACATGATCGGTAGAGGTCCATCCTTATAATTGGCAGAGGTCTATTCTTGTGATAGGTAGAGGTTGAATCCCATGATTGGTAGAGGTCCATTCTCGCCCCCAGCAATTAGCCATGGCTATGATTGGCCAGGGGTGTCCTCCTGGCCAATCATAGCCATGGCTAGTAGCTAGGGGTGTTAATTAACCGGATTGGCTGGTCGGCCACAAATCTGGCAAAGGGTCTAGTTCTGGCGACCGAAACAAACCCCAAAACTGAACTGGAACGTTGGGTCCGCTCATCTCTATTTAAGACAAGAACAAATGCAAGTACAAAATCCAAGACCTGGAACAAGGACCCTGCATGTGAGGGCTCACAATCTATATGGGAGGGTGGATGGAGACATGAGGTGAGGGAACAGAGCAGTTAGTCCATCTTGTATACATTCCTAAACAGATGGGCTCTCAGGTTCCGCTTACAGCTAGAGAGGTCCATATAAATATATGGTCGGCTCTGGAAGAGGGTGAATGATGAGTACAACGTATATACAAGGTTTTCTACATCTACATGATAACGTTTGATCTTGATTTATTTTTGTTCTGTCATCTGTATACAGGAGGGAATATATGATTCGTAAAGTGCTACGGAATTTGATGGCGCTATAGAAATAAAGATTATTATTAGAGATGAGCGAACACTAAAATGCTCGGGTACTCGTTATTCGAGACGAACTTTTCCCGATGCTCGAGTGCTCGTCTCGAATAACGAACCCCATTGAAGTCAATGGGAGACTCGAGCATTTTTCAAGGGGACCAAGGCTCTGCACAGGGAAGCTTGGCCAAACACCTGGGAACCTCAGAAAAGGATGGAAACACCACGGAAATGGACAGGAAACAGCAGGGGCAGCATGCATGGATGCCTCTGAGGCTGCTTAAACGCACCATTATGCCAAAATTATGGGCAACAGCATGGCCATGACAGAGTGACAGAATGAAGCTAGATAGTATCTAAAACATGCAATAATTGACCCTGACACTATAGGGGACGGCATGCAGAGGCAGCGGCAGCAGGCTAGAGAGTGTCATGGCGACATACCCTAAATGGACTCAGGCTTCAAACCAATGGGTGGCAGAGAGGAACCAAAGGAGGTGAGCAAGAAGTGCTCAAATAATATCGGTACATGATAAAAGTTTGCCAGTATATTTTGTGGATTACACAGCAGGGTGGCGACAAAGTTAACATGGAAGCCATGAAAACAACCCAAAATTCTGCCTGACACAGCTCGTTTGATAAGGGGACCATGTATGGAGGCAGTGAACTAGTAGTAGATTAAAGGTGCTGCAGTTAAAACTATGTTAGTTGGATCTTGGCATGGAGCTGGCGCTCCGCTGCCAGACGAGCTTTCGCCAATCCAAGCCCCTGTCTCTAGGCTACTCCCCAAACAGCACTTTTGTATAAGATCAAGTGTAGTAGCGTTCTTATAAGTTTAGGATATGCCGGGTGAGGGGAATGTAAACAGATGCGCAAGAAGCGCATGATGCGCATGGAGCTGGCGTTCCGCTGCCAGGCGAGCTTTCGCCAATCCAAGCCCCTGTCTCTAGGCTACTCCCCAAACAGCACTTCTAAGAACCTTTTGTATAAGATCAAGTGTAGTAGCGTTCTTATAAGTTTAGGATATGCCGGGTGAGGGGAATGTAAACAGATGCGCAAGAAGCGCTGAAATAATATCCCTAAATGGTAAAAGTTTGCCAGTATATTTTGTGGATAACACAGCAGGGTGGCGACAAAGTTAACAACTTTGATGTGGAATCCATGAAAACAACCCAAATTTCTGCCTGACACACCTCGTTTGATAAAGGGACGATGTATGGAGGCAGCTATATGGACGACTTTTGGAGGTAGCAATGGAGACAACGTGTGGAGGCTGCTATGGAGACAATTTAATTTGGATAGTGCCTGTATGTGGCAGTCCCAAACATTTTTCAAACCAGAGGAGCAGGTAGGTGGCCCTCCAGTAAAATGGAATAGATTGAGTGCCTGTATGTGGCAGTCCCAAAAATTGTTCAAACCAGAGGAGCAGGTAGGTGGCCCTCCAGTAAAATGGAATAGATTGAGTGCCTGTATGTGGCAGTCCCAAAAATTGTTCAAACCAGAGGAGCAGGTAGGTGGCCCTCCAGTAAAATGGAATAGATTGAGTGCCTGTATGTGGCAGTCCCAAAAATTCTTCAAACCAGAGGAGCAGGTAGGTGGCCCTCCAGTAAAATGGAATAGATTGAGTGCCTGTATGTGGCAGTCCCAAAAATTCTTCAAACCAGAGGAGCAGGTAGGTGGCCCTCCAGTAAAATGGAATAGATTGAGTGCCTGTATGTGGCAGTCCCAAAAATTGTTCAAACCAGAGGACCGGGTAGGTGGCCCTCCAGAAAAATGGAATAGATTGAGTGCCTGTATGTGGCACTCACAAAAATTGTTTCAAACAGAGGACCGGGTAGGTGGCCCTCCAGAAAAATTAAATGCATGAAGTATAGCAAGAGCCAGTGGGCCCTGTCAAAAAATAGCCATTTTCCTCTGCTTTACTGTACAAAGAGGAGGAGAAGGAGGAAAATGAGGAGGAGGAGGAGGAGTGGATCAATTATTCAGGTTGAGCTTCCTTCACCTGGTGGAGATTGGAAATTCTGAGAAATCCAGCCTTTATTCATTTTAATAAGCGTCAGCCTGTCAGCGCTGTCAGTCGACAGGCGTGTACGCTTATCGGTGATGATGCCACCAGCTGCACTGAAAACCCGCTCGGACAAGACGCTAGCGGCAGGGCAGGCAAGAACCTCCAAGGCGTACAGCGCCAGTTCGTGCCACATGTCCAGCTTTGAAACCCAGTAGTTGTAGGGAGCTGTGTGATCATTTAGGACGATGGTATGGTCAGCTACGTACTCCCTCACCATCTTTCTGTAAAGATCAGCCCTACTCTGCCGAGACTGGGGACAGGTGACAGTGTCTTGCTGGGGTGACATAAAGCTGGCAAAAGCCTTGTAAAGCGTACCCTTGCCAGTGCTGGACAAGCTGCCTGCTCGCCTACTCTCCCTCGCTACTTGTCCCGCAGAACTACGCACTCTGCCGCTAGCGCTGTCAGAAGGGAAATACTGTTTCAGCTTGTGCACCAGGGCCTGCTGGTATTCATGCATTCTCACACTCCTTTCCTCTGCAGGGATGAGAGTGGCAAGATTTTGCTTGTACCGTGGGTCCAGGAGAGTGAACACCCAGTAATCGGTGCTGGAATAAATTCTTTGAACGCGAGGGTCACGGGATAGGCAGCCTAGCATGAAATCTGCCATATGCGCCAGAGTACCAACGCGTAAGAATTCACTCCCCTCACTGGCCTGACTGTCCATTTCCTCCTCCTCCAACTCCTCCAACTCCTCTTCTTCTGCCCATACACGCTGAACAGTGAAGGACTCAACAATGGTCCCCTCTTGTGTCTCGCCAACATTCTCCTCCTCTTCCTCCTCATCCTCCTCCACCTCCACCTCCTCCGATATGCGCTGAGAAACAGACCTCAGGGTGCTTTGGCTATCAACAAGGGAATATTCTTCCCCCGTCTCTTGTGACGAGCGCAAAGCTTCCGACTTCATGCTGACCAGAGAGTTTTTCAACAGGCCAAGCAGCGGGATGGTGAGGCTGATGATGGCGGCATCGCCACTGACCATCTGTGTTGACTCCTCAAAGTTACTCAGCACCTGACAGATATCAGACATCCACGTCCACTCCTCATTGTAGACTTGAGGAAGCTGACTGACCTGACTACCAGTTCTGGTGGAAGTTGACATCTGGCAGTCTACAATCGCTCTGCGCTGCTGGTAAACTCTGGATAACATGGTCAGTGTTGAATTCCACCTCGTGGGCACGTCGCACAACAGTCGGTGAGCGGGCAGTTGGAGGCGGCGCTGCGCTGCCCTGAGAGTGGCAGCATCTGGGCTGGACTTCCTGAAATGCGCACAGATGCGGCGCACCTTCGTGAGCAAATCAGACAGATTGGGGTATGTCTTGAGGAAACGCTGCACTATCAGATTTAACACATGGGCCAGGCATGGCACATGTGTCAGTCTGCCGAGTTGCAGAGCCGCCACCAGGTTACGGCCGTTGTCACACACAACCATTCCCGGCTTGAGGTTCAGCGGTGCCAGCCACAGATCAGTCTGCGCCGTGATGCCCTGTAATAGCTCTTGGGCGGTGTGCCTTTTGTCGCCTAGGCTCAGCAGTTTGAGCACCGCCTGCTGTCGCTTAGCGACGGCACTGCTGCTGTGCCTAGAGCTACCGACTGATGGCGCCGTGCCCACGGATGGTAGTTCGGAGGAGGAGGTGGAGGAGGGGTGGGAGGAGGAGGAGGCATAGTAGGCCTGAAACACCTGGACCGAGGTAGGCCCCGCAATCCTCGGCGTCGGCAGTATATGAGCAGCCCCAGGGTCAGTCTCGGTCCCAGCCTCCACCAAGTTAACCCAATGTGCCGTCAGCGATATATAGTGGCCCTGCCCGGCAGCACTCGTCCACGTGTCCGTGGTCAGGTGGACCTTGTCAGAAACGGCGTTGGTCAGGGCACGGATGATGTTGTCTGACACGTGCTGGTGCAGGGCTGGGACGGCACATCGGGAAAAGTAGTGGCGGCTGGGGACCGAATACCGAGGGGCGGCCGCCGCCATGAGGTTGCGAAAGGCCTCGGTCTCTACTAGCCTATAGGGCAGCATCTCCAGGCTAAGCAATCTGGAGATGTGCACATTAAGGGCTTGGGCGTGCGGGTGGGTTGCACTATATTTGCGTTTCCGCTCCAGCGTCTGGGGTATGGAGAGCTGAACGCTGGTGGATGCTGTGGAGGATCGTGGAGGCGACGATGGGGTTTTTGTGGCAGGGTCCTGGGCAGGGGGCTGACTAGCAGCTGACACAGGGGAAGGAGCAGTGGTGTGCACGGCCGGAGGTGAACGGGCTTGTTGCCACTGAGTGGGGTGCTTAGCATTCATATGCCTGCGCATACTGGTGGTAGTTAAGCTAGTAGTGGTGGAACCCCTGCTGAGCCTGGTTTGGCAAATGTTGCACACCACAGTCCGTCGGTCATCCGGTGTTTCCTTAAAGAACCTCCACACTTCTGAAGATCTAGCCCTCGCCGCAAGAGCCCTCACCACGGGAGCTTCACTAGTTGACAGTGGCGCTGATGCACCAGCTCTGGCCCTGCCTCTCCGTCTGGCCCCACCACTGCCTCTTCCAACCTGTTCAGGTCGAGGACTCTCCTCCGTCTCAGAAGCACTGTGTTCACTCGGCCTCTCAACCCAGCTTGGGTCTGTCACCTCATCATCCTCCGATCCCTCAGTCTGCTCCCCCCTCGGACTTCCTGCCCTGACAACAACTTCCCCACTGTCTGACAACCGTGTCTCCTCATCGTCGGACACCTCTTTACACACTTCCACTACGTCAAGAAGGTCATCATCACCCACAGACTGTGACTGGTGGAAAACCTGGGCATCGGAAAATTGCTCAGCAGCAACCGGACAAGTGGTTTGTGACTGTGGGAAGGGTCCAGAAAACAGTTCCTCAGAGTATGCCGGTTCAAATGGCAAATTTTCCTGGGAGGGGGCAGACTGGGGGGGAGGAGGCTGAGGTGCAGGAGCTGGAGGAGTGGGGATTTCGGTGACATGGGTGGACTGCGTGGAAGACTGACTGGTGGTGGACAAATTGCTTGAAGCATTGTCAGCAATCCACGACATCACCTGTTCGCACTGTTCTGGCCTCAACAGTGCTCTACCACGAGTCCCAGTAACTTCAGACATGAACCTAGGGAGTGTAGCTCTGCGGCGTTCCCCTGCTCCCTCATCAGCAGGTGGTGTCTCACCCCGCCCAGGACCACGGCCTCTGACCCCTGCAGTAGTTGGACGCCCACGTCCCCGCCCTCGTCCTCTACCCCTAGCCCTGGGGTTAAACATTTTTAAAATGAGAGTTATAACTTTTTTTTTTTTTTTACTTTTTTTTGTTTTTTTTTGTGTTTTTTTGTGTTTTTTGTTTTTTTTTGTGTTTTTTGTTTTTTTTTGAGTTTTTAGAACCAAACAATCCTATCCTATTGCTATGGCTATTTTCTAGCCAAGTATCAAAGGAAGCACACTACTATGCCAGATGAGATGACACTGAGTTATTGCCTAATAGAAATCCAACCCCTACTGAATTTTCCCACTTCAGCCTTTGCTATGGATATGTGCGCCACTAAGCGCAGAACACAGCGGTCGCAAGTCTCACTACAAATTGCTCAGAATTGGCAAGTACATGCACTGCAGAAACTACAGCCACCAGCAGATCAACCAGAAATCAAATATTTAGAACGCTACTGTAGGCTTCAAGAAGCTATTTGTATTCTCCTATGGCTATTTTCTAGCCAAGTATCAAAGGAAGCACACTACTATGCCAGATGAGATGACACTGAGTTAGTGCCTAATAGAAATCCAACCCCTACTGAATTTTCCCACTTCAGCCTTTGCTATGGATATGTGCGCCACTAAGCGCAGAACACAGCGGTCGCAAGTCTCACTACAAATTGCTCAGAATTGGCAAGTACATGCACTGCAGAAACTAAAGCCACCAGCAGATCAACCAGAAATCAAATATATAGAACGCTACTGTAGGCTTCAAGAAGCTGTTTGTATTCTCCTATGGCTATTTTCTAGCCAAGTATCAAAGGAAGCACACTACTATGCCAGATGAGATGACACTGAGTTATTGCCTAATAGAAATCCAACCCCTACTGAATTTTGCCACTTCAGCCTTTGCTATGGATATGTGCGCCACTAAGCGCAGAACACAGCGGTCGCAAGTCTCACTACAAATTGCTCAGAATTGGCAAGTACATGCACTGCAGAAACTAAAGCCACCAGCAGATCAACCAGAAATCAAATATATAGAACGCTACTGTAGGCTTCAAGAAGCTGTTTGTATTCTCCTATGGCTATTTTCTAGCCAAGTATCAAAGGAAGCACACTACTATGCCAGATGAGATGACACTGAGTTAGTGCCTAATAGAAATCCAACCCCTACTGAATTTTGCCACTTCAGCCTTTGCTATGGATATGTGCGCCACTAAGCGCAGAACACAGCGGTCGCAAGTCTCACTACAAATTGCTCAGAATTGGCAAGTACATGCACTGCAGAAACTACAGCCACCAGCAGATCAACCAGAAATCAAATATATAGAACGCTACTGTAGGCTTCAAGAAGCTGTTTGTATTCTCCTATGGCTATTTTCTAGCCAAGTATCAAAGGAAGCACACTACTATGCCAGATGAGATGACACTGAGTTATTGCCTAATAGAAATCCAACCCCTACTGAATTTTGCCACTTCAGCCTTTGCTATGGATATGTGCGCCACTAAGCGCAGAACACAGCGGTCGCAAGTCTCACTACAAATTGCTCAGAATTGGCAAGTACATGCACTGCAGAAACTACAGCCACCAGCAGATCAACCAGAAATCAAATATATAGAACGCTACTGTAGGCTTCAAGAAGCTGTTTGTATTCTCCTATGGCTATTTTCTAGCCAAGTATCAAAGGAAGCACACTACTATGCCAGATGAGATGACACTGAGTTAGTGCCTAATAGAAATCCAACCCCTACTGAATTTTGCCACTTCAGCCTTTGCTATGGATATGTGCGCCACTAAGCGCAGAACACAGCGGTCGCAAGTCTCACTACAAATTGCTCAGAATTGGCAAGTACATGCACTGCAGAAACTAAAGCCACCAGCAGATCAACCAGAAATCAAATATATAGAACGCTACTGTAGGCTTCAAGAAGCTGTTTGTATTCTCCTATGGCTATTTTCTAGCCAAGTATCAAAGGAAGCACACTACTATGCCAGATGAGATGACACTGAGTTATTGCCTAATAGAAATCCAACCCCTACTGAATTTTCCCACTTCGGTCTTTGCTATGGATATGTGTGCCACTAAGAGCTAAACACAACGGTAGCAAGTCCCCCTGCTAATTCCTCACAAAATGGTAAAAGATGCAAATTAAAATAAAAAAAGTAGAACGTTATTGTAGCCCTAAGAAGGGCTGTTGGGTTCTTTGAGAATCACTCCTGCCTAACAGTAAGCTAATAGAACACCCTAACGCTTTCCCTGACCAGCAGCAGCTCTCTCCCTAGCGGCATCCAGAGACAGAATGATCCGGGCAGCGCGGCCAGCGGCTAGTCTATCCCAGGGTCACCTGATCTGGCCAGCCAACCACTGCTATCGACGTGTAAGGGTACCACGTCATGCTGGGTGGAGTGCAGAGTCTCCTGGCTTGTGATTGGCTCTGTTTCTGGCCGCCAAAAAGCAAAACGGCGGGAGCTGCCATTTTCTCGAGCGGGCGAAGTATTCGTCCGAGTAACGAGCAGTTTCGAGTACCCTAATGCTCGACCGAGCATCAAGCTCGGACGAGCATGTTCGCTCATCTCTAATTATTATTATTATATAGAATGTAACTCATTATATACTAGGTTTACTTAGTGCACTAGTTCTATACTAAGCGAAACTGCACCTGCAATAGTCATACACAGAGTCTGGGAGTGTAACGATAGCTGATGTCAGAAATGAGCAGGAATATTGGGTTACCCCTCCATGGAAAATGTTTAAGAAATAGTGAAATATTATACATTATCATTAGGCGTTTGCTAAAGCCCATAACGTTACAGGGACACATGACCCTTATTAGTAAGTCATAGGCCAAATACCAGGGAAGGCAATTAGAATCAGGCAATTGTGCGTCTCGTTAGGCTGCGCCCTGCTGAGACAATGAGAGATCTCCCATCTGGTCCCATTCATATGTTATGTCACTAAATAGTAGTAATGTCCACCTGTCATTAGCGGCAATGCGGATGTAGTTTCCATGTCGGCAGCTTGTGGTGGGTGGGCAAAATCATTTCTCTCCATTACTTTATCCCTAACAACAATCAGGAAACCGGAGAGCAGACTCCCCTATTAGGGGCACAGGTCTCATGTTATATAATGAGCATATAATCAGACCTTCTTTTACAATAATTTATTTAGCATACATTCATAAATAGTTTTGCTTCCAAACACCTCTTATTGCAAGGTACAAGGTTACAAAGATATTTTAGTGCCTGTAGATAATATGTAAAATCTGCCTACAACTCCTGCTCTATAACATGATTCCTCTAGATAGGGCACTATGTACAATCTGCTCAGCTCCCCATGCTCTATAACATGCTGCATGCAGATAGGACACTATGTACAATATTATCAGTTTCTTCTGCTCTATAACATGCTGCCTGTAGATAGGACATGTGGTACAATCTGCTCAGCTCCACCTGCTCTATAACATGCTGCCTGCAGACAGGACAATATGTACAATCCGCTCAGCTCCTCCTGCTCTATAACATGCTGCCTGCAGATAGGACACCATGTACAATCTGCTCAGCGCCTCCTGCTCTATAACATGCTGCCTGCAGATAGGACACTATGTACAATCTGCTCAGCGCCTCCTGCCTGCAGATAGGACACTATGGGGCACATTTACTTACCCGGTCCGTTCGCGATCCAGCGGCGCGTTCTCTGCACTGGATTCGGGTCCGGCCGGGATTCATCAAAGCAGTTCCTCCGACGTCCACCAGGTGGCGCTGCTGCGCTGAAGTCCGCTGGAATGCCTCGAAATACACCGGCCTATCCAGGATGAAGGTGAGTGAAATTTTCGCGACACAATTTTTTTTTTAAATGCGGCGGTTTTTCCGAATACGTCGGGTTTTCGTTCGGCCACGCCCCCCGATTTCCGTCGCGTGCATACCGGCGCCGATGCGCCAAATTCCGATCGCGTGCGCCAAAAACCTGGGGCAATTCAGGTACAATCGGCGCAAATCGGAAATATTCGGGTAACACGTCGGGAAAACGCGAATCGGGCCCTTAGTAAATGACCCCCTATGTATAATCTGCTCAGCTCCACCTGCTCAGCTCCACCTGCTCTATAACATGCTGCCTGCAGATAGGACACTATGTACAATCTGCTCAGCTCCTCCTGCTCTATAACATGCTATGTACATATAACATGTAACATATAACATATAACATGCTATGTACATACTATGTGCAATCTGCTCAGCTCCTCCTGCCTGCAGATAGGACACTATGGGGGTCATTTACTAAGGGCCCGATTCGCGTTTTCCCGACGTGTATTTCCGATTTGCGCCGATTTTCCCTGAATTGCCCCGGGATTTTGGCGCACGCGATAGGATTGTAGCGCATCGGCGCCGGCATGCACGTGACAGAAATCGGGGGGCGTGGCCGAGCGAAAACCCAGCGGAATCGGAAAAACCGCCGCATTTAAAAAAAGAAATGTGTCGCTTGGGACGCGCTTACCTTCACTTGGTCCGGCCCGGTGAACTTCAGCGCGTTCCGATGCTTTTCAGCGCAGCAGCGCCACCTGGTGGACGGCGGAGGAACTACCTTGATGAATCCCGGCCGGACCCGAATCCAGCGCAGAGAACACGCCGCTGGATCGCAAACGGACCGGGTAAGTAAATCTGCCCCTATGTATAATCTGCTCAGCTCCACCTGCTCTATAACATGCTGCCTGCAGATAGGACACTATGTACAATCAGCTCAGCTCCTCTTGCTCTATATCATGCAACCTGTAGGTAGGACACTGTGTACAATATCCTCAGCTCCTCCTGCTTTATAACATACCTGCAGGTAGGACACTATATATAATCTGTTCTGCTCCTCCTGCTCTATAACCTGCTGCCTGCAGATAGAATGCTATAATACTATGTATTCTATACTCAGCTCCTCTTGCTCTATAACATGCTGCCTTCAGAAAGTATACTATGTACAATCTGCTCCACTCCTCCTGCTCTACTACATGCTACCCCAGATAGAGCACTGTGTATCATATGCTCAGCTCCTCCTGCTCTATAACATGCTGCCTGTCGATGTACTGTGCACACACACTTATGTTTCTGTATTTAAGCTAAATTCTCAGATTCCATCCTTGGATGCTCTAGATCATTCCTGACACTTTCATTGATATATCGGGAATTTAATATATGGGACCCCTCGTCTCTCCGGGGTCTTCCCTTGTGATGGGGAGATAATGAATGTCATGAGTGAAAGAGATAAATTTCTGGTGAGGTAAGAAAATTCATATGTTCTTGTTGTTGCTCACCTATGACATTGCATTCAAAGAGATCAGCATTTTGTAAAGCGGAATATTAGTTATTAGGCTTATAATTCATCGGAGGATGGATATATTAGAAACTCTGCCCACCCCATGGGATTTCTCAAATAATATTTCCTAATATATTAAGCTGCTACCGGCTACAGATCTCCAGTCATTGATTCCTCCTATGACAGGAAATAGATAACAAAAAACATACTTGACTCCCCAAAGCATCGCCGTGACATATGAGATACAACGCGTATATCTTAAAGGGACGTTACAGCTAAGAATATTCCAATATATATGTGCACAACCGCATTGGAAATGTGAGCGGAATTTCAATGGATCTTTTTCCTCTCAGCTTTAGGTCAATTGCTTGTTCAGGTTTCTGATTTGGGAGACGACTTCTGAAATCCTTTACATCTTCCCTTTAAGAGCGGCTGTCGCTATGTAGGTTCTTTCATAAATCAGTCACACGTGTGAATAGAAGAACATTTCTGATATATCATATTAGGATAAAGTGATAAAGTCTTTTTTTACCTACCAGAAGTCGGCAGTGGATTTTTTTTTTTTTGGTACACGCTCAAAAACTTCTTTGGTTACCACAAAAATTCCATATGTGATTGCGGTGGGGGAGTTGGTTGGGGCGGGGGGACGTATGGAGAACAGGCATTGTTAGGTAGAAGCCCTGGTGGGTTGTTGGGGGCAGTAAGATTAGCAGAATGTCCTTACACTGCTGTGCTCTTAACTCTCTGCACTGAACTGTTCCACAGCCCAAGCTGCAATGAGCAACTGCTGTAGTATTCAACCAGAAGTTTGCTACAGATTTACTTAGAGCGGAGCATGTACCCGTCCTAGATAATTGCGCCTTGCTAGTGGCAGCAGGGTTGGTTATATGTTCCTACATTGCTGAGCTCTTAGCTCTCTGCAGTGAACTGTTCCACAGCCTTTCTGCACTCACCAACTGCTGTAGTATTCAACCAGAAGTAAAGCTCCTACTCAGAACAGAGGAACTGTGAAGGAGCTTAACGAAGAGACAGCTAGGTACCAGAGCGGAGCTGGGGTAAATGTCCTTGCACTGCTGTGCTCTTACCTCTCTGCATTGAACTATTCCATGGCTCCTCTTCTCTGAGCACCTGCTGTAGGATTAAACCAGAAGCTGCAGAGAAGAGATTAAACAAGAATGCTACAGCATTAACTTAGAGCAGAAGACTGTAAATCATCTCAACTTGGAGAACTACAAGAACAGCAGTGTTCGTTAGGAGTCTTGGATAGCTGTGTGTGTGTTGTTAATGGCGGTAAGGCTGAAAAAATGTTCTCACACTTCTGTGCTCTTTGCTCTCTGCGGTGAGTTGCTCCACAGCCCTTCTGGGCTGAACAATTGCTGTAGTGTTAAACCAGAAGCATGTTACAGTTTTTACTCCGAGCAGAAAGCCTGTAAAGTAGTGCACAACACATAGTTTAGAGCACAGCACAACAAATTTACTCTCTTAAAGTCCTGACTTGGTCTGTGGGCAAAAGGGTCTTACAGGCGGTGAAGAAGCAGAGCTTCAGCTCCTAGGGTGATATATGACTTTCACAACCTCCTTGTCTCACCACAAAGCTCAACATTGTCCTATTTCTCTTGCTTTGTTCCCTGAGTCTGGACTTTGTATAGAAATTGGGTAATTCTGGGTATCTGTAGCAAGGTTAGAAGACCATGGAAGCCTAATATGACCTCCAGGGGCCCTTTATGGCATGACTTATTGTCCCACGACTGGAAGGCTCTCCCAATCCTGGAGTCTTGACTTGACCTAGGGCACTGATGGCAAACCTTTTAGAGACCGAGTGCCAAAACTTCAACCCAAACCGCAAAGTGCCAATGCAGCAATTCAGACAGTAACTTATTGCAATCTTCTTGCTCCGTGCTGTACCACAGCTTTGAAGGTTACTGAAGAAACCAATGTTGTTGACAGAAGAAGGGAAAAATCACATTGCCTTTGTAGCTTCCCTTGACAACCAAGAGCAGGAGCTCCAATGAGAATCTGACCCTGTCCATGCCTTCTCTTCCTGAAGTCTCAGGTAGACCCGGATTCTTCACTTCAAAATAACGCTCAGCATGTCACGTCCTGGGCTACCTGGGCCTGCAGGAGGATCCCTTAATCTCCTGTCTGGTGAATTCTGTCCTGGGGCAACAGCCTGAGTGCCCACTGAGAGGGCTCAATGTGCCACCTCTGGCACCTGTGCCATAGGTTCGCCACCACTGGCCTAGGGGAAACATGTGTTCCTACTGC